>NC_135538.1:19726667-20066667 GCF_045843805.1 Urocitellus parryii
CGGAAAGCCTCCTCGGCTCTGATTGCTAGGGCAGGGAGAACAGAAAGGGAAACGCCATGGCATACAGAGCAAGAGAGAGAGAGAGATCTGCTATCCTCTCCGAAATGAAAAGAAATGACTGTGGCAAGCGACTAGGAAAGATCTCAAATGCTAGTCCTCGGTGTCTGGACTTTATCCCATAAACAAGAGGAAATCAATGTCATTTGTGTCTTGAACTGATGTGGACAAAGCTGCATTTTTGGAGAGATCGATTCAACAGTGGGGTGCAGAAAGTCTTTGAAAGAGATGTGTGGAATAAGAACACCAGAGGAAGGCTGCTTCAGTCATCTCAGTGGTAGTGTGACCACAGGGGTTTGTGAGATTTCTGTTAATTCTATGACCTATGCTAAGTCTAAGAAAAAATCGAATCCCTTTTTGAAACACTTGGAATGACTGTGATAATTATGCTGAGCGTTAAACACGATGGACTTTAGCTTCATTAAGAAGGCGCTCTGCATAAGACCAAAGACATGCTTTTCACCAACTGAATATTCCATTCTGAGAGAGTTTTTTTTTTTAAAACACCAAAATAAGAACATAAATAACAAGTAAACAGCTGTCCTAGTAGACCTCAAATGCTGCCACATTTGCTTGGCTGTATTTACTAACCACAGAAAATAATTTCAAAAAAAAACTTAGTCTTGTTTTATTTTGTTGTTTGTTAAAAAGCAAAATATCTAATCATGTATACCTTTTGTGCCTACTTATTGATGGTATTTTCTTGCCTCTTTGTATTTGTAAATATAAATCATATTTCAATAAATTAACCCCTGGAACAAAAGAACATTAGTTTTTGTTTTTGTTGTCCGTGAAACATGTCCCTGCCTCCCAGGTACTTGGTGCATTACAGCATACATGGTTCTTTTGAAAGACTGTGGATTTTGCCCTGGACAGATTAATAAAATCCTAAGACCTGAAAGTGACAGATTCACAAAGGCATAGCACACACATACATATGAGGAAATAACAGAAAATCAGATGCCAATTCTAGTTGATTAAAGACTTCATGGTGTGTTATTAGTTAAGATTCTTCATTTGGAAAAATAAAATGTCTTCTATCCCTAACAAATAAATAAATATTCCCTAGGTAGAGTCTTAATTTATGTTACCTTTTTTTCTTTATTCAGAAGTTAAGCAGATATTATGCACATAGTTTATTATAGTTAGTTGATTAATATATTCTAGCTCTGCAAACATTGGAAAAATTAAACCACATTGGAGATTTCCTGTGCAAAAGCTACCCATTCAGAGTTAGTTTCAAGACTTCTATATTCTAAATAATCAGTAATCTGGCATAGAAAAAAATGAGCAGGATCATGATTAATATTCATGATTAATATTTCTCCTTGCAGGCAAATAGCAATATTACATTTCTTCTCTTTAAACTCAATGTGGTAATGTGAGTTTTTTGAACTAATGCAATGTGAATATAATTGACAACTGTAATTTCTGGGCAGCAGCCTTTAAAGTTCCCTTCCTTCTGCCATGACACCCAGTAACATTCTAAACAGCAAGCATCCCTCTGTTATTCTTGAGTGAGAACAATGTAATATAACCTGTATAACCCAATATGCACACAGTGTGAACAGTACATAAACCTTTATGCATTTAAACTACTATGATTTTGTGTTTCTTACTAGAGAATAATCTAGAACATTTTGATTGACATAGACATTTTGTACAAGAAAATGAGTCAGATATAACAAAAATAAATAAATATCAGTTATGCTATGCAATATTGGCTTAGCAACTAAGCAATAGGTAGGTAAAAACTGCTATCAATTAAGCAAAGGAGAAACATCTGATAAAACTGCCACCTGTAATATATTGGTTGGCAGATCATGTGCCCAATAAAGCTGAAAGTCTCAGAAAAGAGATCATAGAAATAGTAGTTATGGCATGTGTAAGTAGCTATTACCTGCATTTTATTAGGAAAACAATTGACTGGCTTGCAATCAAAACTAAAAAAAAAACTGAAGATTAAATTAAGAGTTCCTGAATTCAGAAAAACTGAGAAGAGGAAATTTCTTCCCAACCTAAAAAGCAAAAGATAAAATTCATAGTCTTTGAGCAACAAAGGCTAAGTAAGACTCAGTCTTATAGACAAGGATCAAATTAAGGAAAGGGCTATAGCACTAGTACAACTTTATAAATAGATTAAGATGTCTTAGAGTGAAAGCTAACTAAAGATGTGCATCCCAGAAAATGAACTTACTGATGTTGCTCTCCTCTAAGTCCAATTGGCTCAAAGTATGTACCATAAAACAGAATTGAGAGCTGTGTGGATGAGAAAGTAAAGAATACAGCTGTCTTAAGAATTATGTTCTATAAAGAACTATGAGTGGAAATGCTCACACAATATGCTGATTTGAATCAAGTAGATAAGACAACCATGAAGTATGCACTGAGTTTTGCTGTCATTATAAATCACCAGTGTGAACAAAAAGAATGCCGTTGATCTAGGCCTATATCAACCCTTGACTGCCACAAATCCGTAAGCAGAAAGTAGGCCTAGAAAACTACTCGGGCCTAAAAAGAGTCATGTTTCCCAATACCAATTGTTTTAGATGTGCCTACAAATGATAATACAAAAGAAAGAATCCCCAGAGAGCCACAAAGGAGAAGGGTCTCTTCAGTAGGAGCTCTTGTAATCTTGGCTCTATGAGATAGTAGAATCACTCAAATTAGGCTGGCACCTGCCGTATGTCTTTTATTATTCCCTTTCCAAGCTGGAATGTTTATTGACTTATTCTACTTTGGCCAGTGTGTGTTGAATCATGAGAGGAAGTTAACTTATATTTTTAATTCATATGTCTGAGGTCGCAAAGATCACATTCAGACTTGATGATGTTACTGTTTATCGTCTACTGTTGCGGTTGAGGAGATTCATTAACTCCTTTGGAAAGAGGTGAATGTATTGTACACTTGGGAATAAAAATAAACTGACCATTTTTTTGACCAATATTACATGCTTGTCATTAAGACTTTTTAGAGAACAAATATTTCTGACTACTTCTTTCAGATGTATAGTAGTACTACACTTCCCTCTCATAAGATGAAGTTTATTAAGTGAAATAGAAGTGAACGCTCTATAGTCTCTTCCAAGGTGAAAGTTTTTAAGGAAAGCATTTTAGTTATCTATTCCTTTCCTGTTTCCCTATTAACCAGTGAGTATGAGGTCTTCATCAAGCCACAATCCCACATGAAGACAACATGAAGTAAAAACCCCTCAAATCTGCTGGGTGCAGTGGAGCATGCCTGTCATCCCAGTAGCTAAGGAAGCTTAGGCAGAAGGCTCATGGGTTCAAAGCCAGCCTCAGCAACAGTGAGGTACTAAGCAACTCAGTGAGACCCTATGTCTAAATAAAATACAAAATAGGGTTGCGGATGTGGCTCAGTGGTTGAATGCCCCTGAATTCTTAACCCAGTACCCCCCCCCCAAAAAAAAGAAAAGAAAACACAAACTCCAAATGATATAATTATGAGAAATAAATAAATATTCATTTTAAGCCACTCAAGTAATAGGGTGTTTGTTATTGTAGTATAACATAATCTATCTGATTGAGAGGCACAGCTACAAGAAATCAGTGTTTTCACAGGACTCAATAAATGTTTTATTAATGGAACTGAATTCATATAAGCATTTTAGCATTAAGTAACAAAATTAAGTCAAGGAGAATGCAATTTATAGATTCTCACAGCGTTCAAACAGTCCCAATTCAGACAATCCACACAAAGGTAACTAAAAAATAGAAAAGAGCTGCCTGCCCACACTTGACCAGAGGATTTCTCACTATTGTAAACAATAAAGCAAGAGTGTCTCCAAAAGCAATGAATTTTCCATCAAGAGAAACTAGAATGAATATGTTTGGAAAGTTGAAGGGAGAGTTTTACTTAGGCAGGAAGTTGGATGAAATGACCTTCACATTTTCCTCCGATTGAAGGATTCTGTGATCATGATTATTTCCCCTTCTGTCTCTTTCAAACCAATTTAAAACAAGATAGGTAGAAGACAAGTGCCCAGGCTGAACTCAAGATTTATGACAATCCTGTTAAACCTTTTTTTTTTTTTATGATCTGTCAAGTGCTTTTATATGACCGCGGTGACCCATTTTAATATTGAATTCCTGGCTAAATCCAGCAATGTTCCAGGTCCTACATTTACAATGCTTCAGGGTTCTCAGTGGGGAGGAGACCTATTTAATTGCCCACTCCAACTGTGATTTACCAACTAAGTGGCCTGATTATTGCTGTACTTCTTCAGATATATCTTCCCATTTTCAACTGTACAACTGTGTCCCAATTCCTACAGAAACTGCAAAACAAACTTACAATAATTCATTCAGGCCATAAACAAATGAAAGAAGCCATACAAACTGGAACCTTCAATATCAGGAGTCAGATTAAGGAGAGAAAAGTATTGGAATTAGACAAGATTACACCATGAGGTCACAAAGTCTCTATAGGAAGGCAAAATGGAGAATTTCAAGATCATAACACAAGGCATGGAGAAGAGATATACAGATGATGTAGCTTAGACTTCTATATTATAGGTAGAAACTAAAATTCAGGGCTTTATTTAAGGACATTGAGCTCCCAACTCCTAGTGGCTAATTCCAAAACCAACCGCTACCAATTTTACTGTGTCACCTGCTAGTATTTATATATACTCTCCATCTGTCACTTCATTTGACCCTCAATGTAACCCAAAGAATAAGAAAAAAAGGATAGAAAATGGTGATCTCAAAAGCTCCATCTTCCCCTTCTTATATAATAAGAGTTCCGAGTTATAACCTTGGCCAACTGCAGGGACAAATTTCTCAATCTCTCATGGAGCTAAATGTGATGTTTCAACAACATTCTTGTCAGTGGTATGTGAGAAGTGATGGGTCTATAGAACTTCCCTATCCTTCTCATATAAGAAGAGGATCTCCATTTTCTCCTTTCTCAATGACTGAAACACAGATGATGTAGTTAAGTCATCTTGAATCCTAATGATGAGACCAATAACAGAGGGGATGATGGAAAACAAATTAGAAGGAACCTGAATACACAAAGGGCCTCAGGAAATAGAACTGCCCTACCAGCTCTGAACTGCCCACATCCAGATTATTAAGGATTTGTTTCTATTTCTTATTTCTATCATAGTAATCAAACTTATATCCCAATGAATATGGCAATCAGATTCTATTACTAATTTTATGAGGAAATAATTGAGACCCAGTTTGCATAGGATACTTACTTTTTCGGCTAGTGCCTCTCTCCAAAGAAAGGATTCAAGTGGAATGACTTACAGAGTTTAATCCTCAGCATGTTTGGCTTGTTTCATGTAAATTACCAAGTCTCATTCTGCTCCAGAAAAAACAAATATGCATATCTGCAATGCTAGTGATGATACTTCCCTTAAATAAGCTAAGAAGGCTTTATGACAATAGATTTTACATAAATAATACAAAAGTTTATGGCACGTTTATATAAAGTTTGCCAAATATATTAAAGAGCATCAGGAAGGGGCAAGCAATTGTTGCCCTAGAATTTTGCCTGTTTTAATATGACATGCAAGTGAATGATCTTTTAAAATATATTTTCTATTCAGATAATGCTGCATGAACAGCTGTAACCAACTTAGGGGGAACCGAGGGATGAAATTAGCTAATTTCTTGCAATCAAGACAAATTCAAATGAGGAAAAGTTGCATCCACCTGTCATTTGGAAATTCTACGAAGGAGAACTCTAGGAGAATTTTTCAGGGAGAAACAATCTGGTAGAGGAGAAGGCACTCTAGTAATCAAGCTTCTTGTCTTTCCTGCTCATTAATGAAATAAATCAGTTTACAAAACCTATATTGTAAAACTTTGTGGTTTACCATAAAAGAACTTTTTAAGGCATCTACTATAAAATAGAAAAGTTTGGAGTTTACAATAGCAAAACAGATCCATAATTTTCATGTTATACCCAATCAATTTGCTTTATTTTCAATATAATACATTGAAATAATATACGTTGTGGAGGGGCTTGGGTTGTGGCTCAGTGGTGGAGCACTTGCCTAACATGTATGAGGCCCTGGGTTGGATCCTCAGTGCTGCATATAAATACATAAAAAAATATTCGTCTACAACTAATATATATATACATACACAGTATGGAACTGCTTGACATAACCATTCTCAACTATTTATTGGTGACTAAAACAGCTACCCCTTCTTCATCACTTTTCCTTTTTAATAATCACTCTGCTTCATTTATATCCCTGAAAATCTACTACCAATAATCTTTCATATCCTCTAACTATATTGTCTTCTGCTCTTATTTAATTAATAACTCTTACTGAAAAATTATTGTATATTTTGAATTTCATTGTCAACCACCCTGACCCCAGATATATACCCTCTTCCCCTCACCTCTTACTGGATTTAGCATGTAGTTCTCAGCCCATTTGACAAAAGAGAAAAATGGCAAAACTACTCTATTTGTTGGTGGTTTTGGAGAATTGAGAAAAGGACAGCTTCAGCTATAATGACATTTTGAATCAACCTATAAATTTCTAATTTTTTCCCATAATTCAGGTGTTTTGTTGGTTGGTTGGTATAGGGAATTGAACCCAGGGGTGCTTAACCACTGAGCCACATCTCCAGCCCCTTTATATATTTTCTTAGAGGCAGGGTCTCATTGAATTGCTTAGGGCCTCCCTAAGTTGGTGAGGCTGACTTTGAACTTGTAAAACTCCTAACTGAGCCTCCTGAGCCACTGGGATTATAGGTGTGCGCCACCACACCCATCCCATCATTCAGTTCTTTCCTGAAAGTTTTTCTTCCAAAATGATTTAACAAAAATATATTAAGTGGCTATTGTATACCCAGTGCTGTAGATAGACTATGAATACAATACAACAATACAACAGCCATTATGGCAAAGTAAATTTACCTTTAACTCAACCATGAATCATACATCTCCTTTTTCCATTTTCTTTTCTCACTTGAAATCTGGAAATTATTTTGGGTTTTCTTTTTAACCTTGAATTTATTCATATGTTAGGATAACAAGAAGACATTTTTTTTGAGTGAACTAAAGTTATAGCAAAGACTCCATTACTCAGTGCCTACCTACCACACTTCATTTCTCACCATAACTCTTTGGAAAGCTTGTGGATTTTTGTTTTGTTTGGGGATTTTTTTTTTTTGTGAGTGTTGTGTATGTGTGTGTGTGTGTGTGTGTGTGTGTATGTGTGTTTTGTCTTAAGAGGTGGCAAGTTACACGTGAACACTTCAAGTTTCCTAGACTCTTTCTGAGCTCATTCTGTATTCATTGCAATCTCTTGCTGAAATGCATTTGTCATCCGTGTGCACCACACATCTATTTATGTACCTGAGGTGTCTTACTGCAAGTTATCCATGGTAGATGGGCAGCGAAAACAGTGCTGTTCCTTTCTTGGCTTATGTGCTTCTCCACAGATATTTCATTATAATTTTACATTTCATAACCCTGCGGTACTTAAGTGTAAGGTCTGCTACAGTTTCTGTATGGCTTATTTACCACCAAAACACACATTGAGACTTCGTACCCAGGTTACAGGTATTGAGAGTGGGTCCTGTAAGAGCAATTGGAGGTCTTGCAAATCTGCCTTTGTGAAGGGATAAAAGCCTTTCTTGAGAGATTTGGTCAGTTCTCTCAAGACTAGATAATTTGTTGCAGGAATGAATTAATTCCCAAGAGAGCAGGTTCTTATTAAGCAGGACTGCAACCTCTCCTCATCTCCCTCACACACATCCTTCTGAACACAATGATACAAGGAAGCATGAAGTACTCACCAGAAGTCAGGCAGATAACCAGCACAATATTCTTGGACTTTTAGATGTGAGTCAAAATAAACTTCTTTTCCTTATAAATTATCCAGCCTCAGGTATTTTGTATTAGCAACAAAAATGGATTCATATGGGCAGTTGGTACCAAGAAGCGGAGTGTTGCTATAATCATACATGAAAATATGGAATCAGCTCTAAAACTGTGTAATGGGCAGAGGTTGGAAGAATTTGGGAAAAAAAAGCTACAAAAAGCTTAGTATGTTGTAAAGGAAGCATTTAAGGATGATTATGAAAAGACCTAAGAAGACAAAGAAAAAAACAACTAGGGGAATCGTGAAACTTCTTAGAGATTGGTTATGTAGTCATGCTCAGAAAACTGATACAAATACTTATAGTAAAGGCCATGTACATGGAGTCTCAGATGGAAATGAATAAATCTTATTGGGATCTGGAGTAGTGGCTATCCTCGCTATGAAGTAGAAAAGAATTGGTGTGTGTTGTGTCTGTGCTCCAGAGCTTTATGGAAGGTAGAACTTAAGCGTGATAAAGATTTCACGCAGAAGAAATTTCTGAACAGCCAAGGACTGTGGTTATTTTTAATCACTTACACTAAAATAAGAGAGGAAAGAAATGATTTAAACATACAATTTATAAATAAAAGAAGAGCAGAGCATAAGGATTTGAAAAATTCACAGCTCGGCCATATAGATAAAGGGTGTGCTGGAGTGCAGCCCAGTAACAGGTTGCTAAAGAAATTAGCATGAACAGAAGGCAGCCAGGTGTTAATAGGCAAAACAATGGGGGGAAATGCTCCAAAGGCACTTTGGAGACCCTGGGGATCACCCCTCTCTTTACAGGCCCAAAGCTGTAGGAGCCCCGAATGGTGTTGGGAAACAGGCCTGGGCTACTGCTGTCCAAGGCCAACTCAGCACCACACCCTGGTGCAAGACTCATCCACCTCAGGTATAGCTCAAGGAGCCTCGGGTATTGCTTCACCTGCCAGTTTTGAGAATACAAGCCTGGGAGCGTCCATGTGCTTTACTGACAATGTTGTAGAAATGAAGAATTCAAGTGCCATTGAGGCATGGTGGCCTCCAACCAGTTTTCAGAGGATGTTGCAAAAACCTGGAGGCCCAGGCAAAATTCACCACAAGGGTAGAATTGTTCCAGGGAATTATTTATAGGGCAACAAATGGTTTGTGGAGCCTGGGGAGCAGGACTCTCCCAGAACAGCAGCTGGTAGCATGCAGTGCCCCCCTGGAAAAGCCACAGGCACCAGTGAGCAACTCCAGCCCGCAGCCATGTGGACTGAGCCCAGCAAAGCTGTGGGGACCCAACACCTCCCCCAGTATGTCCAGGAAAAAGCACACAGAGTAAGATTATCCTCCATCTCCAAGATGTCTGACATACTGGGTTTGGTACCCACTTTGGGCTAGTTACTTCTTTCTTCTGTCCAATTTCTCCCTTTTGAAATAGGAATGACTGACTACCTATCCGGTCCCACCATATGTTAGAAGTTGGTAACTTGTTTTTTACTTTATAAATTATAGCTAGAAGGAATTTGCCATGAATTTCAGGTGAGACATTTGGAATTTGGATTTTTAAGTTGACATTGGAACAAATTAAGATTTGGGGATGGAATAATGGTATTTTGTTTGTAAGGACATAAATTTTAGGGGTCCAGAAATGAAATGTTTTGGTTTTAATAAATGTTATGGTTTTAATCAAATAGAGTTTGATTTGATCCTATCAAACTCATGTTGAGGCTTGGTCTCCAATGTAACAATATTGAAAGGTAGATGGGCTTGTAAGAGGTTTTTGGGATCTTGAGGGATTTGCCCTCATTTGTGTCTTTCTCAAGGACTGGTTTAGTTCTCTTCAGACTGGATTAGTTCTTTTGCAAGCAGTTTGTTATAAAGTAAGTCTCGCACCCCACGTTGGTCCTTGTTCTCTTTCAGATATGTGCTCCTTCTGCACATACCCACTTCCCTTTCATCTTCTCCAACATAATATAACTATGCAGATACGGAGCAGATATTCTCTTGGACTTTAAGAACATGAGCTAAGATGAATTCCCTTTCTCTCTACATTACCCAGCCTTAGGCATTTCGTTACAGCAACACAAAATAGAACAGGAAAAAGTTGTTCCTAGTTAGATTAAGATTATATCTTTGCCAGTATACCTAACCACAATGGTGTCTTTTTAAAATAGTCATTAAAAGTGAGTTCTTATTCAAGATTCAATTTTGTTTTAGGTCACATAATTGAGAACACTTTTTAAAGATCATTTCAAACCCAAAGTACAATGTGTTAAAAGAACAATTGTGGAAAGAGTAAACAAAGAGAAGCTAATAAAAGTCCTATGAAGAAACCAATTTTAATAAAGTTTGAGCTCATGACATTTGGATGCTACAGTCCATTTTGATTAAAAAATGAAAAATGCAATTTATGAAAATTTCTAAGCCTATTTAAGACAGTAACAGAAGAGATACTTAGTTCTTCTTCAGATAGAATAGGTAGCAAGAAATTCATCAGCTTTCACCCCCACTTAGTGCATACTATTTCACATTTATCCCCTCAGCAACCCTAAGATCTAATTTGCCTTATGTGTAAAGGAGATATACATATATACATACATATATGTATATATTCCTCTGCTTTTAAAAGAAATAATCCTCTGAAGAATAACCCCATAATGTAAGAATCAATGGAAACTGCTTTTCTCTCATCAGAGGCAGAAATAAAATAAAGTTTATTTTACCTTTTATAATCAATGAAAGTAAATCAATGCTTTGTTGGAAAATCTATCTGGTGCCTAACAGAAGCAGCACAAAATAACAAACCTTGATATGATTGGATCCTATGATGATAAAATACATAATATAAATATAATTTTAATATTAAGATATGACAGAAAAATGTAAATCACCTTTTATGGGGATTTTTCAAAACCATCTAGAAGGAAAAGGAATAGGAACAGGTACAGGAATAAAGAACAGGAAAGTTGAGGGTTTGGAGTTCTAATTCTGGCTATGCTTCTGACTCTACAGCTTAATCACTGAGCTCTCTGCAACGTTCTGTCATGCAAATGAAGGACCAGAGTTACTTCATTGACACTCTACTTATACCAGTCCATTTCTTTCCCACAGGCATAGCTGGGGTCATAAAATCATCTCTCAGCAAGTCCAGTCAAGACTTGTCTTGTCCAGGACATCCAATGTATTTCAGGGAGCAGGTAGGAAATTAGTCTTACCCTCTTCAGTCCAGATTCACTCTAAAGTACTGAGAACACACATGCACATGAGAGTGTGGGTTGCATTTTCTTCAATAGATCTACCCTCTCATTTAGCACATTGAAATTCTCCAGTACTTTGTAGTCTGGTGCTCTATTTCATATCTGGAAACAGATTTCTTCCAGGATGAAGAGCCCACATATATGGGTTCTCACCACTATTTATTTCCCACAGGACCCTCTTTCAAGGCACTAAATTCACTTTCACTCCTATACCACCAGCCCATATTCGAATTCTTCCCTGGGTGGGTTAATGATTTTGAACAGTCCCTTGCTCAGCTTCCCCTCCGCAGTACCAATACACGATATGTGTAATGAAACAGCAGGGAAGTTGCTCTAGAGCAGATAGTCCCAATCACGAATATATTCATGCACAGATACTTGGTATAGATACTTGGAATCCAAATGAGCCTTTCAGAATATTTATTTTTAAAATAGTCTAATAATTTTAAGTGGTAATAATTTTTAGAATTATCTTTAGAATATACAAAAAAGCAGCTGATCAAGGTTAATACATAGTATTGAGTTATGTTGATATGAGAATGACAATTTACATCTATGGTAATATACCCCAGAAATCTATAACCTCAGTCTCATAACAATAAAACCCTAAGACAAGCCCCAGTTGAACAACATTCTACAAGATACCAGACCACTACTCTGAACTGTTGAGATCAACAAAAACAGGGGTAGTCTGGAAACTGTCACAGCCGGGAGGAGCCTAAAGACACCTAACAACTACATGTAAAGGGGTGTTCTGAACAGAAAATGGACATACAGTACAAAGAAAACCTGAATAAACTACAGATTTCTATTAGCAACAAAGTATCAATTTTTATTTGTTAATTGTAACAAATGTACCCTAATAGTGTAAGATCATAATGAGGGAAGTTAAGTGCTAGGTGTGTGAGAACCCTCTGTACTGTATTATCTTAGCAATTTTCCACAATCTATTCTAAAAACAGTAAAACTATTTTTAAAAAAAAAGGTTTATTAAAATAATGTGCAAAAAGGAACATTCCATCAGCCTATTATAAGAAATAATCTCTGAAGACCCATGAAGAGGACTACTTAGGTGAGTGTCTACCAGTAGTTTTTCTTGGCTTCAACTCTGCTTTAAAATGCATTTTTCAAAGCAGGGTTAATAAATAGACAAGCCAACCTTGCAACAATGCATTTAATAAGAGAAGCAGTGGAAAAAATTCAGTGATGGCAGTGTGCTATGTAAATAATAATAACCAAAGAAAGAAAGGAAATTCCTGTTTGCAAAACATCACTCATAAGATATCCAGCTTAAAATGGTTGCAAATATGTCAATATCAAATTTTAGTGTGATATAAACATCACAAAACTCAATGCTAAAAATTAGAAACATTAAGCCTATGAAGAAATATATATGTTGAACTACAGAGAATATCAAAAACAGCCAAACTTTTAAATACACAGTTGATAGTATTCTAGAGAAAAGATATGGTTTCTATCCGTACCCTCCCCCTGTGTTTTGTGTTAGCATCATGTATATCTAAAAAGAACAAATTAAAAAAAAAAAGCCATGGAATTCAACTCGTGGAAACTATTTTCAGAACATATCAAGAAGAAAGAGAAAGAAGAAAAATCTAAAATTTTTAGGATTAAAATGGGACTCAGCCCATTCCATTCCTCTCTAGCCTACTGTGTGAGTTGTCAGAGAAAGTCACTCTGGGAATATGTGTCTGTTCCTGTTACTCTACTGGGTTGAGATTAGGAAATCATATATTGCAACAGCAGTCTAAAGGTCAGACATAGAGGACTCACTTACTTTGCTACTTCCTCTCCTGGTGCTCTGTTAAGAAAATAGCACAGATTTGAAGCCAAATGCTTAATACTTACAGAAGAAAAGAAAGCTCAGACTTAGTCCATGCATAATAGAAGACTAAAACGTAGAGCTAACGGGCTCTACTTTTAATAACAGGCACTGTTAGCACTTAAATTCCACTATCTTCGTTCATGTTGCAAGAGCTGTAAAGTGGTAGGTGCTAACCTGATACCGCCAGGTAGAAAGGGTAAGCAACTTACTCAAGGTGTTTTAGCAATGAGAACAGGGGTTAAACTTGGATTAGAATCCCCATATTTCTGACTATTGTGGCTACTAGTTATAATTATTCTGTTAAAATAATTGTTTGATGCAATTTACTGATAATTGAGAGAAATAACTGTTCAAAACTTGAATTATCTCTTCTAAGATGTTATTGAATCAATAATTACTTTGATATATAATAGACACAACTTCATTGTTGCTTTGAAAATCTGAAAAAAACTATAATATTTAATTTATCTTGAAGGGAAACTTATAGTCTTTTTCAAACAATTTTGAACTATTAATTCCAGTTCAAGTGAAATAAACCAAAATTTTAGAGGTCAAAATAATTTATTTCTATATCCCGGTTGTGCAGAGAGTACCATGGAGAAACATTCAAATTACAGCTATGCCCTTCAGTCCTTGAATAGAGGTAAGCCTATTGATCTATCAATTCTAAAAAAGCAGTTGTAATATATTATAACTTAAGGTCAGGAAGGCAAATAAATTATCTAACATAATCCTTTCTAGTTCCTGATAGGTGGCTTTATAACTTCTGTTTGATGATTTCCAGTGAGAAAACTCTAACTGACCCACTGTAAAAATCTATTTCATTGTTCAACAGATAATTACAATTGTCATCTTTGTTAAAAATTGATTTTCTCTAAGGTACTTACCTGTATGCATTATTTAATAGTAACCATGAACTGATCATTTAGTAAATGCCAAGCATTATTTTGAGGATCTTAGCAAAGAGCTAAACAAATACTTTACCAATATTATATTTTATCATTTATCATCAAAATAACTGTGAAGCAAGGTACTATATTTAATACATTTTTATCTTCCTTTACAAGTAAGGAGAGTGTTACAAGTTTTCCCAAAACCATAATGTTTTTATAAGATATAGGTTTAGATAAATCAAGTGTTAACAGTATCTTTGAGAAATGTGGCCAGTGTGTTTTAAAAATGTAATGGAACCCATACCATACTATCTATAGGAAATGCCTTAGGCCCTTCTGATCTTACTAAGAGGACAAGTGTTTAATATCTTATTATTCTTTTTAAAATTTTTTTAGTTATAAATGGGAATGATATCTTTATTTTAGTTATTTATTTTTTATGTGGTGCTGCGGATTGAACCCAGTGCCTCACACATGCAAGGCAAGTGCTGTACCCACAAGATATAATTCCAGCCCCTATCTTATTATTCTTACCATAGAAATTGTGCACAAAGACTTAAAAACTACAGTGTGTGATTTAAAAAAAAAAAGTTTTCCAAAGAATCAGAGAGTATTTTCTGAATTTATGAGATGGATTTTGCATTTGTATTTATTTGTATTGTATTGTATTATTTTTACTATTTACCCTTTTGGAGGAAAACCTATAAAACTAAATTAACTTCAAAGTAAAATATTTTCAAAGTAAAATATCAGGTTTTAATATCCCATTCCTCAAAGTCCTATGGATAGCACAGTAAATCCAACAAAGAAACATTATCATATAGGTGGATCCTTAAAAATGGAACAGATTTTGATGAAGCATTTTAAACAGATGGTTTTAGAGGAAGTAGAGGTTGTGATATTACAAATCTCAGAAAACTTGAGTGACAGTGCCAGAGGGGGTACTGCTGACTTCAATGTTGTCATTGTAAAATTTTCATTCTGATTCCTGCTTTGATCTCATTAGATAATACTCTGAAAACAAAACTATAAAAATGACTAAAAGCCAAATTCAGAAAATGTGAATTACAAATGCAAGTACTGTGGCTCTGTGCATGCTACCTTAATAAAGTCACTAACATCTTAGTGGCATCCTCAAAGGCAATCCTTGCCCCTAGGTATTCTTTCCCTTGTGCTATCCCTCCCTTTGAGGGCTGGATCTGGTAAATTATTACTTTAGTGAGGAATTGGGAAAAGGACCAGGATATCATTCATAGAATTATGTTCCAGAAAGTCAATGATTTCCCCAACCTTCTCATCCAGATGTCATGTGAACTGCCCCAAAGAGGAGCCCATGTATCAAGAAACTTATAACCTTATAACCCCAGCAAACAGGAAAAAAAAATGCCTAAGATACAACAACAGCAAAGAGGGTACAAAGTGAGTGAGTTTGGAAGCAGATACTCCCCAAGTCAACCTCACATGGGAAGATCTTGGATAGACAATCTGTATTCCACAACCTGTTCTTTACAGAGTCAGCCTCAGTAAACAACTTCCTCACAGAAAGGCCTGGAGATTCAAGTGTCAACATCCCTCATTTAATAATCTAAAGCATAATTAATGAACTCTTTGCTATCCTTTGGAAGTTATAAGCTTCACTTGGTGATTTTATAGCAACTAATATCAATTTTTTTCCAATAGAATACAGCAACCCAAAACAATACATTAACTTCATAATTTTCAATATTCTTCAACAAAACATGCAAGCAAGCTACTCTTCTGTACCTCTTTATTGGGACAATTTTTTTGTAATTCCAGCTCCCTTGCACTTTTAACTAGGTTTGTAATCCCCACAGACATAGCCAAGAGTGAATTTTAATAACTATTCAATGTGTTGTATTTGGCAACTAAAGGAAGAAAAAAATATCTATTTCCTTGTAGAAAAGAAAATGCTCAAATCAGAACACTTGAGGTCATGTTTCTTGATTATTGTGTAGTGTTTATAAATCCCTGAAGCTGCATCTATGTTTTGGGGGAAAAATTGCTTGTGGCAATTTCTATGCAAGGCGAAATTACTACTAGAAAAAAAACTGTCAAAATTATTAAAATTGAATATTCAGCATACTTTTTTCAATGTTCAATGTTATTTAAAAGTGTATAGAAACTGAGCTCATCTCTAAGGGATGTCAGATGAAAAGAATTTAAATTCTTCCAAATTTGTGAACATATCTGACTTCGACTAGAACTAGAACTGTTGCTCAGGGTGAGTATCTCAGGGGGTGCAAACTGGGTTTCTTTGGAATAATTGTCAACCATTTCACAGAATTTACATAAAACGCTGTAATAATCTACCAAGGAGAAGAGGTTGCTTATTTTTTCTCTTTGGAGAGGTTAAAGAGGTGATTCTTAATTATTTCACCATTCATCAAAATTAGTTTATCCTCAGAAAGAGATGAGATATGGTTAGGTTGCCAAGGGTCAAAGATTTTCTAGTGGAAAGAAAATTTTATGCTGAACATGAAATCCTTTTTCTGAACATTTTCACCACTGACACCCAGATAACCTCTTACTCCAGGGTCAGAGGAAGAAGTATTGCCTTTCTTTTTAAAATCCTGCCCTCACACATGTATTCATGATCTTGTCTCTCTCACCAATTAATCAGAGTTTCTTCACCTTTCAAAAATCCATCTCTTTCTCTCAGAAAGATATGAAATTTTATACATTAAAAAATTAAGCTCAAATATCATTAAAGCAATTATAATGACAACACAAATTCTGGTGATATCACAAAATGTATTAAATTTTATACTACCAACCCATCTTCTAAGGCTCAAAATTATCTCTTGTTTGCCTCATATGATTTTGAAGTTCTTAGCTCTCTACCATGTCCCTCTCTCACCTACTGATCTCTCTAGTTTCTCTCACACCTCCACAAAGATTTTCTACTCATTGCTTTTCTCAGAGTCAACTAACTACCTGCCCTCTTTTTTGCCTTCTCAAAAGAACAGCCAGCTACAGATGCCCATGCCCTAATCTCTAGAACTAGTGAACACACTAGGTTACATGGCAAAGCAGAACTAAGGTGGCAGAATCAAAGCTTCCAATTAGCTAGACCTTAAAGAACTTATTCTGGATTATCCAAGGGGGCCCACTGGAAATACTAGGGTCATTAATAGTGGTAGAAAGAATCAGAAGACAGAACTATTTTTTCAAAAATGAAGATGAAATAAAGATATCCTAAAATCATCAGAGAAATATGAATCAAAACCATAAAAAATTATGTCACCATTAAAATGACTATATATGTATATCATAATAAATGTTGATCAGGATGTGGAGAAATTAAAATGGGGACTTTCATACATGGCTTGTGGGAATGTCAATTGTGCTCTCCTGCCTTTGACAACCAGAGCACTAAATAAAACACATGAACAAACATTGTTAGATATTCTATAAACATCACTCTAGGACAAGGATTCCTCAAAACATTAGAAACAAAGAGAAACTAAACCTTATAAAAACTTGATAGCTGAATATTTCCATTTATCCCTTCTGACCTTGACTCTTTGGCATGTATTTTTCTTTAATATCTATTATCAAATTCAAAACACTGTTACTATTTTTGCTTACATGCTTAATTATCTGTTTAAGACATCAAAAATTTAAAAAACTTCTCTAATTACCCATATAAATCTTATTTATGTCTTCAAAGAGTACCGAAAAGAACAGGTGCATTGAAAGAAAGATCTGTGGAAAAAAACAGAAGAGTGGATCTGGGCAGCCAGCAACCTTCAACCCTCCCTCATCCCAGAAAAGAAGCAGTGAAAGAACAGTTCGCCAGAGAGATACGTGACAATACAGATACTCTAAAACTCCATACTGGAAGTTAGAGACTTAGCGGGACATGGAGTTTGGTTATCAGAGCAGAAAATAATGACACAATTCCTTGATTCTGAACCCTGCTCAGAGTGAGTTGATAGGGGAAGAGTAACAAAGAGAGAAAGAAAGAGAAGACAAGTGCATACGCTCACTTCCTTCACAACAGCTAGAAAGAAAAGAAGACCAAGTTCAAATGTGACAGGAATAATCCAAAAACAGTGAAGGAGTTCAGGCAGTTTCACCCAAATTATAGCCTGGAAGTTGTGCCAGGCATGGCAGCCATTTTGCAGAGTCCACAAGGAGCCACCCTCCTAGAAGAAATGAAATCAACATAGCTACTGCCTACCTTCTGTCAGCAACAAATAAAACCAGTGGAAATACCTCTGAAGTGGGTTCTCTCCGTAATCCCTCTAGAGAAGCTTGTAGAGGGAATGTTACTAGCTGAAAGTTACTGCAACCTCCTCCCTCTCACTATGAACAAGGGGAGTGAGGTGGAGCTGACCCAGGAGCTAATTACTCTGGCGGGGGTGGGGGGGTGGGGGGAGGTGCTAACTCTGGCCCAGAGATCAACACAGCCTCCATAGGAGTTCAGGCAAAGATGAGCCAACTGACACTACCCCAGTCATGGTGACAGGTAAAACCATGGTGAGCTGTAACAGCCAGGACAGAGGCTTCTGTGCCACAGACAACCTGTGCCCTCAGGCCCCACAGTTGCAGAGGGCCATCAAGTCTTAGCACTGCCCCCCCCCAAATTCCCAGCAGATTGGAGTGGGCCAACAGACTTTCTATCTCAGTCACAGGGACTATACCCAGATTATCCACATCAGCCAGGGAGGAGGCTTCTGCACCAAAGACCACCCACAGAAAGCCCACAACCACAGGTTCCACACTCAGAGACAGTCACCAGGCTCTATGCCACTTTAAAGACGACCCTGGGGCAGGGAGCAGATGCATAGCATCCTGAAGCTGTCAGTCCTGAGTCCTGCATCCTGTGCTATGCAGCACATAAAAACAGCCAGCAGACACAACACAGCACCCTTCAAGCATGCAGGCTCATGCCCCTGGGCTGACAAACAAGAACCAGTAGTGAGAAATCCACAACAACAGGAAAATAGCTCCTGTGCCCCAGAACCTCTAGGAGAATCCAAAGGTAAGAGTGATGGGTAGCTTCGAAGGTTCTGTTTTAGTCAGGGTTTGTTTTGTTTTGTTTTGTTTGTTTTTTTTGTTTGTTTGTTTGTTTTTGTTTTGCTGCTGTGATTAAAAACCTGACACAGTTTTGGAGGAGGAGAAATTTATTTGGGGGCTCATGATTTCAGAGGTCTCAATCCACAGAAGGCTGGCTCCATTCTTCAGGGCTGGAAGTGAGGCAGAACATCATGGTGGAAGACTGTGGTGGAGAGAAGTGGCTCACATGGTGATCAGCAAGCAAAGAGAGACACTCTAGTCACCGATACAAAATAAATACCCCAATTACCCACCTTCTCCAGCCACACCCTATCTGCCTTCAGTTATTACTCAGTCCCTTTCAGGGGATTAATACCCTGATTGGCTTAAAGCTCTCATAACCCAATCATTTCACCTCTAAGCCTTGCATTGTCTCACACCTGAGCTTCTGGAGGACACCTAAAATCGAAATCATAACAGTTCCCAAATCCTGATGAATCTAAACCAGGAAGACTCAATAATAAATTTCTCCACTTTGGCATGGTTTACTGTACATAGCTCTAATGTCAACTTTGATCTCACATATATTACTCTTCATTATGAATCAATAGCTGTTCCCCTAGTATTGAATATTGTGTCCTCAGCCCACTTGATTATATTTCTTCTAATGTTTTAAAGCATTAATTGGAATCATTCTCTCTTTTCCTAACTCAAATTTACACTTGTTCTTTTTAGCCCCTCTTTTCCCTTTTGCATTACCTGCTACTGCCCATATTTCCCCAACCATATTTTCTTCTTTTTACCTTGCTTTGTGTTATTCACTTCTTTTTTCTTTTGTTTCTTCATCCAATCTTTTTTCTCCCTTTAATATAAGAGTAATTATACTATCTTTAATAAATAATTTCTCAACCTATTCTAGAACATTACTGCAATCTTACACCTGGATTAGGGTAACTGCAGAGAATATTAGCAACAAGTGTTTGTTTATCCTAAGGCTGATTATACAAGGCTTTGCTCTAAAATGACCGTAGTAAATAGGGTTTAGTGTCTTCCTTCAAGTGGAGCTGATACTAGGAACAGCAGAGAACACATGTTGAGCGAACATATTAATTCCTGAATATTCACCCAGCCTGGGACACTTAAAGAAACTTGCTAAATAGTCCCTTGCACAAAAATAGAAGTGATAATCCTTCTAGTAGATGAGTAGACTTAACAATCAGTATGAAAAAGTAAAGACACAAGCCACCCTAAACAGCTCGCAAAACTTCAGTGACTGATTCCATTGACATCACAGTTGAGGAAATGTCAGAGAAAGACTTTTGACAAAAGTTAAATGTTAAAAATACATTATTTGCTACTGCCTCAAATTTCCCCAACCATAAAAAAGTTAAAAATTATAATGTTCAATGAGTTAAAAGAAGATGTAAGGAATGATTATATGGAGAAAAAGCAGGAAATAAAAGATAATTTTAATAACAAGATAGAGATTCTGAAAATTAAAATCCTGGAAATAAGTGACTCAACAAATCAAACTAAAAATTCAATAGGAGGCATCACCAATAGATTAGACCACTTTGAAGACAGATTCTCAGGCCTCCAAGACAAAGCATATAACCTTGAAAATAAAGCCACCAATAAAGAAATGATGCTAAGAGACCATGGCCAGATTTCAAGAAGTCTGAGGTAAATAAAGAGACCAAATATAAGAATCACTGGTGTAGGCAAAGAAACTGAAATACAAACTAAAAGAATTCACAACCTTTTTAATAATACAGATTTAGAAATTTTTCTAAACCTTAAGAACAAGATGGAAAGCCAAATATAAGATGTGTTTAGAACCTCAAACATGCAAGATAAAAAAATCTAAGTCACATTATAATTAAAATACCTAATATAAAGTATAAGGATAAAATTTTATCTAGAGCTGCAAAAAAATATATGACAGGTCATATTTAGAGGTAAGCCAATAAGGTTTCAACTGATCCCTTAACCTAAACCCCAAAAGCCAGAAGGGCTTGGAATAATATATGCCAAGAAAGAAAATGGTTGACAACCACCCACTTTATTCAGCAAAACTATCACTTAGAATTAAACACAAAATAAAAACTTTACATAATAAGCAGAAACTAAGGTAATTCCTAACCACTAATCGTGTACTACAAAATCTAATCAAATATTTCATGCAGAAGAAATGAAAAATAGAAATGAGAAACAGCATAGAGATGAATTTCAGTAAAAAATAGTCAAATAAAAGGAGAATAAAATCTGAATTAAGCATTAGAAATAAATAAAAATACCAAGAGATAAAAAAATCATCTCTCAGTAATAATACTGGAAGTAAATGGTCTAAACTCTCCAAACAATAGAGAGAGATTGTCAGAATAGATTTTAAAATAAATCCTAACCATATGTTCTTTACAAAAGACTCACCTTACAGGCAAATATATTCACAGAAAGAAGGTGAAAGTATGGGAAAAGACATATTATGCAAATGGGGACCAAAAGCAAGAAGACAAAGTAGACTTCAATCCAGAATTAGTCACAAGAGACAAAGAAGGTCACTTTATATTGGTTAATGGAATGATCTATCAACAAGATATAATGATTGTAAACATTTATGCACCAAACATTGGTACACTTATGTACATAAAACATACCATTCTCAATATAAAGAATCAAATAGACCAAAATAGAATAAAACTGAGTGATTTCAACCTACCTCTCTCACCACCACATAGATCATACAGATATAAACTAAGTGAAGTCTCTTGATAACTAAAAAATACTAGTAATCAAATGCACCTAACAGACATGTATAAAATATTTCATACATCGACATTCATCTTCTCAGCAGTACATGGAATTTCATCTAAAACAAATCATACTTAAGGGCACAAAGCCATTCTTAGCAAATACCCTCCCCTAAAAAATAGAGACAATTTCCTGTATCTTATCAAGTCATAATGGAATTAAATTAGAAATCATCAGGATTTTAAAAAAAAAAGAAATTTGTTTTAACACCTGGAGATTAAAAAACAAATTTTGAATGAGGAATGAACAGAAAAGAAATTGGAGAAGAAATTAAAAGTTCTTAGAAAAAACTGAGAATAGAATATGGCATATGGAAATCTCTGGGACAGTAAAAAGGCAACTCTAAGAGGGAAGTTTTTACCACAGGATTCCTTCATTAAAAAAAAATAGATCTCTCACACACAACTGATGCTATACATCAAAGCCCTAGAAAAAGAACTAATTCCAAAATTAGTAGAAGACAGGAAATAATTAAGATTATAGTCAAAATTAATAAAATTGAGAGTGAAAATACAAAAGAACAATGCAACAAAGAGTTGTTTCTTTCTTTTTTTTTTTTCCAGATTGTCAACTTTTATTAAAGCTTCTTCTTGTGGCAACCATACTAATTCACATGGATGCTTCAGGCCCATTATTAGTAACAGGCTCATAAACACACAGGGTACTTTAAAGAATCGAGAGGCTGTTTTCCATGAATTCATCAGCATGTTGGGCACCAATGCTTACAGATGCCAGGGATCAGGACTTCCATGGACCTGGAATTACATGCAATTCTATGCTCGCTGGCTAAGGATACAGTGTTCTGTGGCAGGAACAGAAATCCTGCATTAAGTGTGGGAAGGGTGGTAGCTCTTTAGTTTCTTAGCTTTTAGGGATGAGAGGTGGGACATCGTTCATTCCAGAAGCAGCTTGTGGATTTCAACAGACCTCTTATTTGCTTTATTTTTTTCTGAATTCTTAAAATTTTGATTTTTTATATATGACAACAAAATGCATTACAAATCATATTATACATATAGAGCACAATTTTTCATATCTCTAGTTGTACACAAAATAGAGTCACATCCTCCGTGTCTTCATACATGTACTTACAGTAATGATGACCATAGCATTCCACTATCTTTCCTACCCCTATGCCCCCTCCTTTTCCCTCCCACACCTTTTCCCCTTTGCCTTATCTAGAGTTCATTTAATCCTGCCATCCACACCACATCACAGCATATTATGAATTAGCATCCTTTAATCAGAGATATCATTCAGCATTTGATTTTTTGGTATTGACTAATTTCACTTAACATTATATTCTCCAGCTCCATCCATTTACCTGCAAATGCCATGATTTTATTCTCTTGATGGTCCATTGTGTATATATATATATACCACATTTTCTTTATCCATTCATCTACTGAAGGGCATCTAAATTGGTTCCTCAGTTTAGTTATTGTGAATTGTGCTGCTATAAACATTGATGTGGCTGTGCCCCTGTAGTATGCTGTTTTTAAGTCCTTTGGGCATAGACCAAGGAGTGGGATAGCTGGGTCAAATGGTGGCTCCCTTCTCAGTTTCCAAGGATTCTCCATATTGCTTTCCATATTGGCTGCACCAATATGGAAATTTGCAGTCCCATCAGCAATGTGTGAGTATGCCCTTTCCCCCACATCCTCGCCAACACTTATGGTTGTTTGTATTCTTAATAGTTGCCATTCTAACTGAAGTGAGATGAAATCTTAGTTTTGATTTGCATTTCTCTAATTGCTAGAGATGTTAAACATTTTTTTTCATATATTTGTTGACTGATTATATATCTTCTTCTGAGAAGTGTCTGTTCAGTTCCTTGGCCCACTAATTGATCAGGTAATTTGGTTTTTTGATGTTAAGATTTTTTAGTTCTTTATATATTCTAGAGATTAGTGCTCTATCTGACATGCATGTGGTAAGATTTGTTCCCAGTTCGTAGGCTCTATATTCACCTCACTGATTGTTTCTTTTTCTGAGAAGCTTTTTAGTTTGATTCCATCCCATTTATTGATTCTTGATATTAATTCTTGCACTATAGGAGTTTTTTTAAGATGTTAGGGCCTAATCTGACATGATGGAAATTTGGGCCTACTTTTTCTTCTAATAGACACAATGTCTCTGGTTTAATTCCTAGGTCTTTGATCCACTCTGAGTTGAGTTTTGTGCATAGTCGGGGGGGGGATGTTAATTTTATTTTGTTGCATATGGATTTCCAATTTTGCCAGTACCATTTGTTGAAGAGGCTATCTTTTCTCCAATGTATGTTTTTGGTGCCTTTGTCAAATATAACTAAAATTATGTGGGTTAGTCTCTTTTCTGTACTATTGGTCTACAAGTCTATTTGGTGCCGATATCATACTGTTTTTGTTACTGTTGCTCTGCAGTATAGTTTAAGGTCTGGTATAGTGATGCCACCTGCTTCATTCTTCTTGCTAAGGATTACTTTAGCTATTCTGGGTCTATTATTTTTTCCAGGTGAATTTCAATACTGCTTTTTCTATTTCTGAGGCATTTCATTGGGATTTTGATTGGAATTGCATTAAGTCTGTATAGTTTTTTTGGTAGTATGGCCATTTTGACAATATTAATTCTGCCTATCCAAGAACAAGGGAGATCTTTACATCTTCTAAATTCTTATCTAATTTCTTTCTTTATAATTCTGTAGTTTTTGTTGTAGAGATCTTTGACCTCTTTCCTTAAGTTGATTCCCAAGTTTTTTACTTTTTTTTTTTTGATGATATTGTAAATGGGGTAGTTTTCCTCATTTCCCTTTCAGAGGATTTGTCATTTATATACAGAAATGCCTTTGATTTATGGGTGTTGATTTTTTATCCTGCTACTTTGCTAAATTCATTTACTAGTTCTAGAAGTTTTCTGGTGGAATTTTTGGGGTCTTCTATGTATAGAATCATATCATTGACAAATAGTACCAATTTGAGCTCTTCTTTATCTGTACATATTCCTTTAATTTCTTTCATCTGTCTAATTGTTCTGGCCAGTGTTTCAAGAACTATGTTAAATAAAAGTGGTGAAAGAGGGCATCCCTGTCTTGTTCCAGTTTTTAGAAGGACTGCTTTCTATTTTTCAATTTAGAATGATGTTGGCCTGGGGATTAGTATAGACAGCATTTATGATGTTGAGATATGTTCCTGTTATCCCTAGTTTTTCCCTGGAACATGAAGAGGTGCTGAATTCTGTGGAGTACTTTTTCTGCATCTATTGAAATGATTGTAAGATTCTTATCTTTAAGTCTATTGATGTGATGAATTACATTTATTGATTTCCGTATGTTGAACCAACCTTGCAATGCTGGATTTTTGAACCCCACTTGATTGTGGTACACTCTCTTTTTGATTTGTTTTTGTATTCAATTTGCCAGAATTTTTGCATCTATATTCATTAGAGATATTGGTCTGAAGTTTTCTTTTTTTGAGGTATCTTTGCCTGGTTTTGGAATCAAGATGATATTGGCCTCATAGAATGAGTTTGGAAGTGCTCTCTCTTTTTCTATTTTCTGAATTAAACTGAAGAGTATTGGTATTAGTTCTTCTTCAAAGATCTTGTACAACTAGGCTGTGTATCCATCCAGTCCTGGGCATTTCTTGGGTGGTAGGTTTCTGATGGTGTCTTCTATTTTGTCACTTGAAATTGATCTGTTTAAATTGTGTACATCATCCTAATTTAATTTGAACAACTCATATAACTCTAGAAATTTGTCAATGCCTTCAATATTTTCTATTTTATTGAAGTACAAGTTTTCAAAATAATTTCTAGTTATCTTCTGTATTTCTGTAGTGTCTGTTGTGATATTTCCTTTTTCAACACATATTTGAGTTTCCTCTCTCCTTCTCTTCATTAGCATAGGCCTTTCAATTTTATTTATTTATTTCAAAGAACCAACTTTGTATTTTCTCAATTTTTTCAATTGTTTCTTTTGTTTCAATTTCATTCATTTCAGCTCTATTTTAATTATTTCCTGTCTTCTACTGCTTTTGCTGTATATTTGTTCTTCTTTTTCTAAGGCTTTGAGATGTAATGTTAAGTCACTTATTTGTTTACTTTTTCTTCTTTTAAGGAAGAAACTTTAGAACTGCCTTCATAGTGTCCCAGAAATTTCCATGTTGTATCTGTGTTCTCATTTACCTCTAATTTTTTTAATCTCCTCCTTGATGTCTTCTATAGCCCATTATTCATTCATTATCTTATTATTTAGTCTCCAGGTGTTGGAGTAGCTTTTATTTCTTAATTTATCATTGATTTATAATATGGTTCTATTATAATCTCATAGAATGCAGGGTAGTATCTCTACTTTTTCATATTTGCTAAAAGTTGCTTTGTGACATAATATTTGGCCTATTGTAGAGAAGGATTCATGTGCTGCTGAGAAGAAAGTGTATTCTCTCATTGAAGGATGAAATATTCTATCTATGTCAATTAAGTCTAAGTTATTGATTGTATTATTGAGTTCTATAGTTTCTTTGTTTAGCTTTTGTTTGGAAGATGTATCTAGTGAAAGAGCTGTGTTAAAGTCACCCAAAATTATTGTGTTGTGGTCTATTTGACTCTTTAACTTGAGAAGATTTTGTTTGATGAATGTAGATGCTCCCTTGTTTGGGAAATATATATTGATAATTATTAAGTCTTATTGGTGTATGGTTCCCTTGAGCATCATGTAGTGTCCTTCTTTATCCCTTTTGATTAACTTTAGCTTGAAGTCTAATTTGATATGAGGACGGAAACCCTTGCTTGCTTCCACAGTCCATGTGAGAGGTATGATTTTTCCCAACCTTTCACTTTCAATTTGTGGATGTCTTTTCTTATGAGACTAGTCATTTGGAGGCAGTATATTGTTGGGTCTATTTTTTTTTATCCAATCTGCTAGTCTACATCTTTTGATTGTGAGTTTAGGTCTTTAACATTCAGGGTTATTATTAAGACATTATTTGTATTCCCAGCCATTTTTGTTTATTTTTGGTATTTAACTTAACGTGGTTTCTCCTCTGATTAGATTTTCCTTTAGTGTAATACCTCCCTCTGATGATTTTCATCATTGTTTTTCATTTCCTCTTCATGGAATATTTTGCTGAGGATGTTCTGTAATGCAGGCTTTCTTGATATAAATTCTTTTAAATTTTGTTTATCATTGAAGGTTTTTATTTCATCATCAATCTAAAGCTTAATTTTGCTGGATATAAGATTCTTGGTTGGCATCTATTTTCTTTCAGAGCTTGGTATATGTTGTTCCACAATCTCCTGCCTTTGAGTGTCTGGGTTGAAAAATCTGCTGAGTTACAAATTTGTCTCCCCCAAATGTGATCTGATTCCTCTCTCTTGCGGCTTTTAAGATTCTATCCTTATTCTGTATGATAGGCATTTTCATTATTGGTGCCTTGGTGTAGATCTGTTGTTATTTTGTATATTTGGTGTCCTGTTAGACTCTTGTATTTGGTTTTCCAATTCATTCTTCATGCTTGGGAACTTTTCTGATATTATCTCATCGAAGAGATTGTGCATTCCTTTGGTTTGAAAATCTGTGCCTTCCTGTATCCCAGTAACTTAGATTTGGTCTTTTGATGTTGTCCCACAATTCTTGAATATTCTATTCATGGTTTCTTACCACATTCACTGTGTGGTCAACTTTATTTTCCAGATTGTATACTTTGTCTTCATTATCTGATGTTCTTTCTTTCAAGTGATCTAGTCTGTTGGCTATGCTTCCTATTGAGTTTTTATTTAGTTTATTGTTTCCTTTATTTCAAGGATTTCTGACTTTTGTTTTTCAGAATCTCTATCTCTTTTTTGAAATAATCTTTTGCTACCTGTATTTGCTCTCATATCTCCTTATTGGAGTGATCAATTTTTGCCTGTATTTGCTCATTTAAGTCATTCTTTAATTCACAGATAATTTTAATTATGAACCTTCTGAACTCCTTCTCTGACATTTCATCAACTTCGCTGTCCATGGGTTTCTGTTATTGTAGTGACCTGGTTTGTTTGGGGCACTTTCCTCCCTTGTCTTTTCATGTTGTCTATGTGTCTTCCCTTTTTGCAGTGTGGATCTAAGATATTACATTTTCTTCCCTATATTCTTGTAGTACCCATGCAGATTGTCTTTACCTCACCTTGATGTCGGGCTGTCAGACCCTGCTGGTGTCCCTCAATGTATGCTACTGAAACTAAAGGTGGTGGCGGCAATGGCCGAGGTAACTTGAGGTAATAGTGGAGGTGCCCCAAGATGGATGCAATCTCTTACAGAGATGGGGCTGAAAGGGTGGGCCTTACACTGTCTTTGGGATGCCTGTTCTGAAGTGCAGCTGTTTCTAGGCCCTGTCTCTTGTCAAAAAGGTAGGGAGTACTGGGTGGGGAAGGCTGTGTGACGTCTGTAGTGTCCCAAAATGGAAGTGTATTAGGCTTGGGCTTCCGGAAGTGGGGGTGGTGAATGTGGACTTACCCTGGGCCTGGGTCCCACATATGTCAGTGTGGATGGATCTGAGCCAGGCCTGAGCTCCTGCTGCAGGAATAGGGCTTCTGTGCTGGAGCCTGAGCTCCGGCAGGTATCTGCTGGTGGCAGGATGGACCTGGGCCTACTGTGGGCCTGGGTCCTGCACAGGTTGGTGTAGGCAGATTTGGGCTGAAGAGTTGGTTCTTTAAAAACATATACAAGGTTGCTAAATCTTTAGCCAACCTAACCAAAAGGGAGAGAAACCCCAAATCAACAAAATTAGAGATGAGAAAGGAGATGTCACCACAGACACTTCAAAACTCCAGAGGATCATTAGAAACTATTTCCAAAATTTATATACCAATAAACTAGGAAATCTAGAAGATTTGACAAATTTCTAGACACATATGACCAATCTGAACTGAACCATGATGAAGTAGAAAAATTAAGCATACCAATATCAAGCAACAGTTGAAGCAGCAATTAAAAGTCTTCAACAAAGAAAAGCCTAGGACCAGATGGATTATCAAGTGAGTTCTACCATATATTTAAAGAAGAATCAATGCCAATTCTTCTCAAATTATTCCATGAAATTTAAAAAGAAGGAACACTGCCAAATTCATTCTATGAAGCCAGTACCACTCTGACACCAAAGCCAGACAAAGGTATATTAAAGAAAGAAAACTTCAGGCCAATATCCCTGATAAACATAGATTGAAAAATCCTTAATAAAATATTGGCAAAAAATATTAAAAAAACATATGAATAAGATAGTACACCATGATTAAGTGGGTTTCATCTCAGGGATGCAAGATTAGTTCAACATATACAATTTAAGAAGTGTAATTCACAACATAAATAGAGTTGAGAATAAGGATCACTTATCATCTCAATAGATGTAGAAAAAAACATTCAACAAAATCTCACACCAAGGGGCTGGGGTTGTGGCTCAGTGATAGAGCACCCACCTAGTACATGTGAGGCCCTGGATTCTATCCTCAGCACCACATAAAAATAAAAAATAAAATAAAGGTATATGTCCAACTACAACTAAAAATTATTTTAGAAAATCTAGCACCCATACAAGTTAAAAATGCTGGAGAAACTAGGGATAAAAGGAACTTATCCCAACAATGTAAAGGTGATGTGTGACAAAACCAAGGCCAACATCATACTGAGTAAAGAAAATCTTGAAGTATTTCCTTCTAAAATCAAGAAAAAGACAAGGATGTCAACTCTTACCCATCTTATTCAACACAGGTCTTGAAACTTTAGATGGAGCAATCAGTCCAGAGAACAATATTAAAGAGATACAAATAGGAAAATAAGAAGGTAAAGTATATCTGTTTGCTGAAGACATGATCTCATGTTGAGAAGATTCCAAAAAACTGCAACATATGGCTTCTAGAGCTGACCAAAAAAATTAACAAAATATCAGGATACAGGATCAATACACATAAATCAATTGCTTTTTTATATTCCAACTATATATTTTATATTATATTTATTATATATTCCAACTATATATTTCTGCTATAAAAATGAATCAGGAAAATATTCCATGAGAAAAACCTCAAAAACTAAAATAAAATACTTGGAAATTAATCCAACCAAGGAGGTGAAAGACCTCTACAATGAAAACTATAGAACACTGAAGAAAGAAATTGAAGATCTTAGATGATGGAAAGACCTACCATCTTTTTGTATAAGCATAATTAATATTGTCAAAGTAGCCATCTTACCAAAAGTGTTACAGAGATTCAGTTCAATCTCCATCAAAATACCAATGGCATTCTTCCCAAAACTGGAAAAAAAATAGTCCTAAAATTAATTTGGAAGAATAAGAGACCCAGAATAGCCAAAGTTATTCTGAGCAAGAAGAGTGATGCTGAAGGCATCAAAAAACTGAACTTCAACTTACACTACAGAGCTACAGTAACAAAAGCAGCATGGTACTGGTACCAAAATAGACATGAAGACCAAAGGAATAGAAGACTGACAAGTCCACAAGAATATAGACATCTGAAACTTGACATTGATGACAAAAACATATGTTGGTGGAAAATAACCCTTTAACAAATGCTGCTAGAAAAACTAGATATTTATGTGTAGAAGAATGAAACTAGATACTTATCTTTTGCCCTGCATAAAAGTCAACTTGAAGTAGATTAAAGTCCTAGGAATTAGACAAGAAATTTTGCAATTGCTAGATGAAAACATGGTGTCAACATTCAGACATATTGGCACAAGCACCAACTTCCTTAACAAGGCTCCTAAAGCATAAGAAATAAATCCAAGAATCAATACACAGCATGAAATTAATTTTTCTGCACAGCAAAATAAATGATTAAGAATGTGAAGAAAGAGCCTATATAATGGGAGAAGATCTTTACCAGCTGCTCCTCCAACAGAGAATTTACATCCAGAATATATAAAGAACACAAAAACTGAACACCAAAAAGAAGAAAACCCAATTAATAAATGGGCAAAACAACTAAACAGATATTTCTCAGAAGAAGAAATACACGTTGTCCACAAATATATGAGAAATCATCAACTTCCCTAGCAATCAGGGAAATGTAAATCAAAAGCACATTGAAATTTCATCTCAAACTAGTCAGAAGGATAATTATTAATAACACAAACATTAACAAATTCTGGCAAAGTTAATGGGGGAAAGGTGCACTCATACTTTGTTGCTGGGACTGAAAATTAGTACAACTCCAGATAGTAGTATGGAGAGTCCTCAAAAAACTAGAAAGGGAACCACTATATGACCTAGTTATCCCACTCCTCAGTATTTATCCAAAAGAATTAATATCACTATACTACAGTGATATAGCTAAATCAATGCTCATAGCAGCATAACTCATAATAGTTTAGTTATGCAACCAGCCCAGGTGCCTGCCAACAGATGAATGGATAAAGATGTGATATATTATACAATGAAGATTTACTCAGCCCTCATGTAAAATGAAATTATGGCACTTGAGGGTAAATGGATAGAACATTATGCTAAGTGAAATAAGCCAGGTTCAGTCAGCCAAGGGTCAAAGTCTTTCACTTACATGTGGAAGCTAAACCAAAGTAAGAAGAAAAAATAATAATAGGGGAGGGAAAATCCAAATTGAGGGAAAGGAATGACAGATGAGAAAAGAAGAATGGTGAAATGAAATTGACAAACTATGCTATGTACATATATGAATGTACCACTGTGATTTTCACCTTTATTTGTATCTATAGAGCACTTATGAAAAGAAAACTATAAATGAATAGAAGAAAAACCAGTAGAGGAAGGAAGAGGGAAAAGAAAGGGGAAGTATTTGGGACTGAAGTGAAACAAATTATATTTCATGCTTGTATGATTATGTCAAAATGAACACCACTATTATGTATAACCATAATGTACTAATAAAAAGAAAGATCTCAAGTCTTTCCTTAACTTGTGATGTGCACAGATGTGGAAAGAAACTACCACTGAGCACAGTGGCACATGCCTGTAATCCCAGGTGCTCAGGAGGCTGAGACAGGAGAATCACAAGTTCAAAGCCAGCCTCAGAAACTCAGCAAAGCCTAAGCAACTTAACAAGAACCTGTCCCAAAATGAAAAAATAAAAAGGGCTGAGGATGTGGCTCAGTGTTGAAGCTCCCCTGGGTTCAATCTCCAGGACAAAAAAGAAAAAGAAAAAATATTAAAAAGAAACTACGCAATGCTGGAGAAAAACTCAACAGAAAATATAGACCAAACAAATCTTGGAACTTAGACAAAACTGGGAATAGCTCAGGTTTTCAAAAACTGCAATGGAAAGGCTATTGTGGTAAGATAGACAAGGACATTTAAACAGCTATTCTAAATGTATCCTGAGTATCATAAAAAGTGGAGAAAAACATGACCAAATTAAAAGAAAAAAAAAGTAAGCAAAGACCACAAATGTAATTTTTAGAGATGAAAATACAACATCCAACATAAAGGATACACATAATGGGATTGAGACTGCATTAGACACTGAAAAATAAATGACCAGTCAATGAAACTGTTGAAAATGAACAAAAGAGGAAAAAAGATGAAAAAATTCCCATAATTTCCCTGTGTAAAACATCAAGATTTCAAGTACAGATATGAATGAAGTCTCAGGAAGAAAAGTACTTCAAGGAAAGAAATAATATTCTAGGAAATGATGACCATTTTCCAAATTCAGTTTTTAAGAAAGTATAAGCTCACCTAAAAAGCCTTTTAAAAATCACAACATAAATATAAGGAAAGTTAGATTGAGGCTTATTATAATCAAATTACGTAATAATAATAATGATAAGGAAACATGCTTAACAGCAATCAGATACAATAACCTATGTCAGAGGAACAAAGATAAGAATCATGGCAGATTTCTCATGATAGGCTATGCAAGTGAAAATATAATTGAGAAGTAGCTCTAAAATATTGAGACTATAAATCAGCTATCTAAACAGAATTCTATAGCAGGGAAACATTTGTAAACTAAGAAAAAATGGAAACATTTTCTAATAATAGAAACATAAGACAGAATTTGTTTCAGTACAAAATAAAGTACCCTGTAAGTAAAGTTAAAGAAAATTTGTCAGAGAGAAAGAAAACAATCCAGATGATAATATGGATCTCCACAAAGAAATGAAGAAGGTCAAAACAGTAATTATAGAAGGTATTTTTCTCATTTTTGACATCTTAAACAGATAAGCATTCAAGCAAAACTATTTAGAGTTTAATAATAAATAATAATTTAAAATAAGGAAGGGGAATAGAAAATTACACATAAACACACACACACACACACACACACACATACACACTTGTCATTTAAAACATTTAAAAAATATATATGTGTATAATTCCTCAGAAAATTAAAACCAAGAAATGAGCCAAATTGTCCATGACTGGCATGGTCTCTAGGCTCTGCAGCAGGAAAATGGAATATGTAGATACGTAATTTTCAATTGTTTTCAGCAAAATAACAAGTTATTTCCATAGAGAAATAATAGTCCTTCCAATGAAATGTTCTGGAACAACTGGATACTGTAAGAAAAAAAAACTCCCTCTTATCTCAACATATACAAAAACTAAGTTCAAATGACTATTATATTCAATAAAAGGGTGAAGATTCTAAAACTTCTAGAAAATTTTGTGACCTTGGAGTCACATACATAACCCATAGAAGAAGAATTTGACAGCTATACTTTGTCAAAATTAGAAAGACTTCATCTTCTTCCAGAGACATTAATATAAAATTAAAATTTCAGAAGCATACAGAGAGAAAATACTTGCTGTAGATATATGTAAGAAATAATTTTTGTTTAGAAATTCTAAACAACTTTTACAACTCCACAACAGTAAGACAAACAACCCAATAACAAAATGAACATACATGTTACAAGATATTTCACCAAAAAAGATATTAAAATGGCAAATAAGTACATAAAAGTATTCAACACTATTAGTCATTAGGAAAATGCAAATTAAAACCACAAAGAGATGCCACTATACACCCACTAGAACAGCTAAAAGTAAAAAAGACTGACAATACTATTTTGGTGAAGATGTGGAGGATTTAGAACTCTCATACATTGCTGATGGAACTGCAAAATTGTACAGACACTTTGGAAAACACTTAGGCAGTTTGTTATACAGTCACTTATAAAGTTAAACATTTGTGACCCATAATCTCACATCTAGATATGTCCTAAAGAGAATTGAAAATATAAATCCACACAAGACTTGTACATGAATGTTCATAGGGGCATACTCAGAATAGTCAAACTGGAAACAACCTAAATGACCATCAACAGGTGAATGAATAAGCAAATCAGGCACATCCACACCACTAGAATACTACCCCATAATAAGGAGGAAACTAGCAATACCCCTAACAGTGTGAGTCTCCAAAGCATTTTTCCAATTGAAAAAAAAATCATGCACAAAGCATCGTATTCTTCATGACTCCCTCTACATGAAATTCTAGAACAGGCAAAAGTGTAATGACAGAGAGCAGATCAGCTGTTTCATCTTTCCAGGGACTTGGGAGGAAAGACTGCCAGGCAGCACTCGAGAATGTTTTGCAGCGATGCAATGCTCCATCTCATGATCGTTGGGGTACTTATATCACTACATAAAGCTGGAAAAACTCAGCAAAGAATACACTTAAAAATGGTTAGTATCAATAAAACTGATTTGAAAAGTACATATAAAGTCTTTAGTTCTTCTTCAATCACATTATATAAGTATCTGACAGAGGTGAAGCCAAGAAACTAAAGATTTTTAAAACCTTCCCAGTTTTATGATAGGTAGACAAGCAGCTATAATAGGGAACAACTTTAGGAGCAAGTCATCCTTTGGGCTCCAATTCTGATAAATAACAAGAGAGATTATTATGATATCTCCATTTATGATCAGGAAACCCTAGGAATTAGAGATGACCAAAGCTAACCCTACCACATGCTTAAATGCATCTTGATTAGTCTGAAAACTGTAACATGACTCTGTTTTCAGGGGGCAAATCGGTTTGGCCATATTGGACAGCAGAAGACAGAAATACAGGGTATAATCAGAGCTGCAAATAATGTTTATTGTTACTATTATTTTTATTACTCTCAAAAATATCTGTACTTTAAAGCAAAAATCCTGAAGATAAATAAATTTCAAGAAACAAAAAATAGCTAAAATGAAGGAAGGACAGGCAGTGGAGTTAAAATTCATTTTTGTCTTCCTGTTCAAATATCCTGTAAGCAAGTCCTGCCTAGTACAAAACACTGATCTCAGCATCATAGGATAATGTCTCTGAAGTCTTATTCACCACACACAAAAAATGTCATTTGCTAATAAATGAATGGAACTGGAGAACATCATGCTAAGTGAAATAAGCCAGACTCAGAAAGTCAAAAGTCGAATATTTTCTCTCATAATCCAAAATAAGGGTGCGGAGAGGGAGAGAGAGAGAGAGAAAAGAGCAAGGGAATTCCATCAAAACTGAAGAAAGTTCAGGGGATTGAGGGGGAGAAAGAAGGGAAGAACAGTGGAATGAATCTGACCTAACTTTCCTGTGTACGTATATGAATATTCCACAGTGAATATCACCATCATATATATCCACAAGACACCAACTGAAAATAGAAAAGAAAAGAAAAAGGCAAGTAACAGAAAGATCAATAGAGTAGAGGGAAGGAAATCAGGAAAGAGGGGAGGGAAAGTACTGGGGACTGAATTATAGCAAATTATATTCTATGCTTTCATAATTATATCAAAATGAATCCTGATGTTATGTATTTAAAAAATGATCCAAAGTCACCACCAATAAATTTGACTTGAGGGTTTGAGGTGAGGTCCAGGGTCTTATTTTCAAGCATCCCTGCTGATTGTCATGTGTGACCAGTAAGGGAAGTGACTGTCAAGGGGATAACAGAAAGGTATTAAGATAAATTCTCTTGTTGTTTCTGACTAGCCTCCAGGACAAAATGAACTCTTAAAAGGACTTCCTTTTTAAATCTACTCAAATAAAGCAGTGCTCTCTAGATATGGAAGGCATCTAAAATCCTCTCCTTCAGCTTTTGTAAGACCCTTACATCGAAGCAGAGACTAAGGGAAGGGAGCCTTTCTGTCTTCAGGTGTCTATTGTCTCAAACATGGGAATAGGTATTGACATAAAGAAAGGGTTACAAATAATTACAAATTATACTGAAAACCAGCCTCTCCAATTATTGTAGAAATCCTGAGTATTTCTGTGTCTGAGATCTATGATCAAAATATCAGTCAATTTCCTACAAATAATGTTGATTCTGCAGGATACTCCAAACTAAATTACCTCTCCAATCCTAGTACATGTTTCACAGAGTCTTTTTCTGGAAGAGTAATCTTCCACAGAACATTCATTAATCTGCCTTTAAGCAGGAGTCTTTCAAGGAAAGAGCAAACTATTAAAGATTTGTGATCATTTTCCACCCTTGGCAGTAGAGAGGAGGTCAGGTTATATATCTGTAAGCCATGACGATTACACATCAGAAAATTCTCAAGGGTCTTTCTGGCCTCTTGATTATAATCCATATTTGAGGATGTCATGCTTCATTGAAATTCCACATTTACTTGAAAGCTCTTAACCTCTGCAATTTTGCCTAAAGGCTGAAAACTTTCGATTTTTCCTATAATGGAAAAATGAAATCTGAAGTAATTCATTTTTCATTTAAAAAAATTTATGGAAACATAATACCATGGAATATCATTTTGTATTTCAAGGGTATAGAGGTCACTTTTCCAAATTTGTGTTTAGGTTATGAAAGAAAAAGAATTTTAAAAAAAGATATAGTGAAAAGCAAGATTTTCAGTGGTTTTAAAATCAAACTATAGACTTCTTTACAAATAAAGCAATTTCTCCATTCCAATTTTTTTAAATTTATGTCTAATGTGTTTACTGTGTATTCAATTCCAAAGCATGCTGTTTGTATTTTCTTGGATCAAATTTTATATAAAAGGCAGGCTCTGGTATTTCTCTGCAGTAATAGATGATGGGATGCCGGTGTAGTAGGTGAGGGAATCAAAGAATGGGAAAGACAATAGACAAAATTTTTGAAATGGAAGAACCATATACTTATCATTTCATTGGCCAGGATATGCTAGAGAGAGAGAAAGGATGAAACAGAAAGTTATTAACTTCATTATTTTCATTGAATGTTTATTTTGGATAGTAGAGAAATTAGATGTAGTCATAATCCAACAAAAGGGATTAACAAATATATAAATAAACATTCTATACCTAATATAATTTGGCTAATCAGAGATCCCTAACAAGTTAGAATATAAATTCATTGTACGGTCTTCCCAAGAGAAACCCAGGGCAGAGGTGCAGGGTGCCAACACTATGCACAGAACTAAAGCCAAGGGGCTCTTTCTTATCCTCAGGAGCATGTCTTTAGAGGTCTGACAGCCCCACAAGGAACCTACTAATGAAGCTCAGCTATGATTTCCCAGGCAAGCAAGCATTTTGTGACTAGGAAATACAACTTAAAAGGTAGGTGCATATAAGTTCCAATTTTAGAGATAAATTCTAGAATCAGAAGCTGATTGAAGAGCATCAAACCTTACCAAACTAAGTGATATATAAAAGGGAAATTGGTGATCATACATGAGGCCACCTGCTCTATTATTCTCCAAGCTTTCTGACATAATCAATGGATAGTTACAATGCCAAGCACATTCTAGGTACAATGAGGAAGTGAATAACTACAGAAGCTCTTTATCTTCCCATTGGGTTATGTCCTGATAAACTCATTATAAGTTGAAAACATTGTTCAGTTATAAATGAGTTTAATATGCTTGTGTTAGTTTTCAGTCATCATAATGAAATACCTCAATTAATCAACTTATAAAGAGAAAAGAGTTAGTCTGAGTCTCAGTTTTGGAGGTTCTAGTTGGTCTAATTGATTTGTGCCTATGGCAAGGCAGTACATCATGGTGGGAGCAGAGAGCATGTCATAGCAAAACCACTCACCTCACCAGGAAGCAAAAGGCAATGAGGAAGATTTCAGAGTTGCACAGTCCTCTTAGGGACCATACCTGCCATGACCTAAAGACCACCCATAGGCCCTACTTCTCAAAGGTTCCACCAACTCCTGATAGTACTGCCCTGGGGACCAATCCTTTAATGCATGAACATTTGGGGGAACATTTAAGATTCAAACTATAGTAATACCTAACCTACTCAATGTCAAAGTTCAGCAACAATGTGCCTTGTAGAACCTCAGTTGTTTGCTTTCGTGATCTCATGACTGTCTGGGAGCTATAGCTCTGCATTATGAAAGAAAACTGGATTGCACATTATTTGCCCAAGAAAAGATCAAAATTCAAAATTCAAATTATGGTTGACACTGATTGTGTATCACTTTCACAGAACTGTGATTTTGAAAAATCCTAACCATAGTTAAGTTGGGAAACATCTTTATATGAAACCTGCTTCCAAATTTTGAGGAGGTTGCAATTCACTACTTAATAACCTATGTGGTGATATGGTGTCATAGTAAGTTTTAGTCTTATCTCTACCACTTATTAAATTTAAGAATTATGGGTAATAGATTAACTTTTTTACCTTTTAAACTAACCTTTTAGAGTTTTTAGGAATGCAGATTTCACCGATTAAAAACCTGGTACATACCAAATCCTTAACAAATAGGAGCTATTATTATGTGTTCATGCACATAAATTATTTTTTTTACTTTCTTCAAGTAAAAGAATATAAGAATTAGAATGGATCCATCGGTTCCCCATTAGAATTGTAATAATTATAATTTAGAATTTCAGAGAACTACCATTCATTTATTCCAAATTGGCTTCTACATAAGTGCAGTTCCATAGATAAAGGATGGTGTACAAAAAGAAAGCTATTGTGGAGTCTCAGGTTAAGATAGAAAAAAAAAAGCTTTTAAAAGATTAAATTAAATGTTACCTTTATGAAATCATCATCTAAAATATTTAATACCAGAAGAGAAATAAAATGGATTCAAAAAAATAGAAAATAATTGGAAATGGAAAATAAATTTCTCATGGGATATAGATACTTCAGTTAACTTTCTTTCCCCCAAAAAAAGTGAATCTAAACAATGAAATAAATCTCTGGAAGGAAGAGCATATTGAAAGGAAACTAATGTCAATGCCAATGTCTCTTAACAAAACATTAGCAGTTTGACATGCAATAAAACTTACTAATTAGCAGCACAGATTCTGAAGTCTCAGTGCTGAGGTTCAAATCCCAACTCTGGCTCTGCAGCACTCTGACAAGTTTCTTAACTTCTTCATACATCAAAATGAGAATGGTACTAGTACCTATTTCATCACATGTTTGTGTCAATTTTGTGAGTTATTATACACTAAATGTTTAGCATAGTGCCGGTCATACAGCAAGTCATAAACAGATGTCTGCAGCAGCTGTATCGCTATATCATTATAGCTAATGTCATAAATATTCATTAAATAGAGAATGTTTCATCAGATCTGAGAACTTCCTTTGATAAAATTCTGTTTTTCTACCATTGTTTTTTACTAGTCTACTAGGAATAGTCCCCAATTTATAATGGCTCAACCAACTTTTGATTTTATGATGGTAAAAAAGCAACACATTCAGTAGTATTTTTATCTCTTCCCAGGCTGGCTTTGTGTGGGACAATAACTCTCTTGTGATGCTGGGCATTGGCATGAGCCCAGCTCCCAGTCAGCAGCAGGGTACCAAAGGTAAACAACCAACCCTAATCTATAGCGCTCTGTCCTGCTATAGTGTTTGGCAGATTAGATACATTCAGTGCATTTTCAACTTGTGTGGTTTTTATTAACCTAATATTGGATTTATTGAGAATTGGGGAGTCTGAGGCAGGAGGATTACAAGTTCAAGGCCAGCTTCAGAAACTTAGTGAGGCCCTAAGCAGCTTAATCAGACCATGCCTCAAAAAATAGAAAAGTATTAGGGATGTGACTTAATTTTAAAGCATTCCTAGGATAAATTTCATATAGATAAATAGATAGATGATAGAGATAGATAGATAGATAGATAGATATAGAGATACACATATATATTGCAATCTACACCAGAACTTACTGCTAATCTTCACCTGTATGAACAGAGTTCCATCACCACCTACACATTACCCTCTGTGAATCTGGCAGCAACCAGAATCATATTATGCACTACAAAGGAAAACAAAGGGCTCCTAACCTTTAGGTGGTTCATCTCTTGGTAGGAGAATCCCTTTTAAATGTGACAGGGATATTTGACAATATTACTCAGGTAGCTGGAGGTTGCAGCTTGCAGTTAAAATGGAATAATGCAGGACATATCAACTGAAACAAGGGAACCAAGTCCACTGGCATGAGTGACAGAGCAGCATTTAGGATAATCTCCCCCACAAAAAGAGCTAATCAATCACCTCAAAGGAAGGTTAATTCTAAACTCCCTGTCAACTCATGTCTGGATCTTAGAGAAGGGAGAGAGTATTGATTAAAAAAAAATGTAAAAAGGTGTTCTCTTCAAAGTCCTCTAAGATATGGGGGGGGGGGGAGATCCAGCACACTTTGATAGATTCTCATGGAAAATGGCCTATAAAGATAGACACTTGCCCTCACTGTGGTAGAGTGTGGTATGGCTTTGACGCATCAAGGAATCTAGACATCGATGGCAGTAACCATGGGTACAGGGAACAGTGTTCTCGAAAGCTCACATGTTCACTATGACAATAGTTCCTTGGGACTTGTTGGTAGATTCTAGCAGAGGTGAGACAGGCAAGAAGAGGAGCAGAAGTAGTCACTTCTTGTGACTTACCTCTTCAATGAGCAAGCGCATGTGAGAATCTCAAAAATACTAGCATAAACCCAACAGCCTTATAATGCCAGGTAAACAGGAGTCAGAGGGGCTTAAGGGTACATTATTATCCTTGCCAAGTTTTAAAACAATAATGATGGATTCTTCCTACTCCAGTTACTCACTGCAGAATTTTGTATAATTATCTTTCACAATTAAGCATTATTTATAACCCAAAGTTTATATATTTGCCACATCTCTTTAAGACCTCTACAATTAAGGTAGATAGCCTCTGAGGGTATAAAAGAGAATAAATTCAACAAAAGAGGCTATTGTTTTAAAAATTATAAACAGAAAAATTTTTTTAAAATAAGCACATTTCATAAAAGCAGTCATTTTACAAAAGCCATGGAAAGGACTGAATATCTGTGCACCATCTGTCCTAGCGCATATATTAAGAACACTATTCCGAGTAACACTTCAACAATGCTGCTTACATTCTTTCCATTCCTAAAAGAAGTATTACTCCTTCTTTATGTACTTCTTCTTAAAGAACCTGTTTTCTTATTACCATTTGCAGGGGCTTCACACAATTGCTTCATGTAGAAGAAGCCAAATTGAATCTTAGTGCTAGTGTGCCAACCTTATTCAAATTCAACATTTTCTTAACCTTGAATTCTAGTTTGACCTTGCCTCAACACCTCTTCATTCTTGGAGAGCATCTCCTTGATTCTTTGTTCCTGTGTTTGTATTTGTACCCTACCTTCTTCTCAAAAGCCTCTGAAATGTCACATGCCTCTAATCCCAGATGGTGGTACGTTTGGTCTTACTACCATCATAGTCATTACCACAAGCTCAGGACAGAATAGGAAACTCCATTGAGAACGTGCTCACAACTCCTACCCAGCTTCCAAGAGAAGTTGGTGGTAGCTGAGGTTCTTCAGGAGGTGCAACATGATTGTATTCTAGCCAGTAGAGGAGATAAGAGGGGGCACTGAGATCAGGCAGATGACTGTGGAAGTGTTGAGGATCAGTGGAGCTTTTCATTCAGGTGGAGTCAGTGGGTTCCTTGAAAAACTTGAGTATTCTTTTATGTAATATTAGAAGATGGCAAAATAAACAAGATACCTGATAGGTCAAAAACACTGTGAAAAATATAATGATACTGAAAACCTATCTCTACATAAGACATATAATCTAGCAAGAGAACAGAGACTTAGTAACCTACCATGCAATTCCAGATAGCACATGCCAAAAACGTCACAATTAGCTACTCCATAAGTGTGACGGATATTATATTATCAAGTTCCAAAGTTCAGCTTCATGTTTTTACTTAGTTAAATTTCAAATCTTAATGTGTGTTTTATATTTTCACTGCTGCTCTCCTCCCACCAGTATCCCAGTAAGATGCCTATGCTTAGAAAGAATGAAGACACAAGCCATTGGTTGGGAGGTAGAGAAAGTAAATGAAAAAGAAGGATTCCACAGGACGAGATAATTCCAGCAAACAACTTCCCATCTTTTTTCTTAAAGAATCTCATCAGCTTGTTATTGATATGCTGCTCTTGTCTCTCAGGAAGACAGATGCCAGTAGTCCTACTCTCAATGAGATCCCCAAAAGATGCTCAGGTTAGCCCTGCACACCTTACCCGTTTTGGAGTCAGAAATTGCAATAGAAAGCAATCATACATGAGCCAAAGTGTGTGTGTGTGTGTGTGTGTGTGTGTATTGTGTGTGCGTGTGTGTGTGTGAGAGAGAGAGAGAGAGAGACTTACCTCCCAATAAGTGAGAACTCGCCCACAACACCGAGGCGCCGCATGGCACTTAGGAGTCCTCGCACAGTCATGCCCTCGCAGAAGCACACCACCACTCTAGCCTTGGGAAGCCGCTCTCGGAGCTTGCGCAAGAGTCGGTCAAAGCTCTTCTCACCAGCATTGCTGTAGATTTTGTCTGAATGGGCGATGCAGAGGCCTTCCTGGGCAGCCAACTCTTTGAAAGCATCCATTCCACTCTCCCCGTAATTTCCTGTCCAAAAACAATCAGCAGATAGATGTTCAAGACTACCGTGGCAGAAACAGCACTTGTAAATTGCAATAAGGACTCCTTAATTGCTGAGAAGGGAGAGGGTAGACTTGCTAAATGAGTTCAAATATGACTGAAACTGAAGGAAGATCTGGGCCGATCAAAAGGAGTAATCAACTGTGGCCAATCAACTCTATGAATGTGATGAGAAATTACCTGAGCTAGGCATCCACGAGGAAACAAGTTTTGTAAAATAAAGGACTGCTGCTCTATTTTACAGTCATGATGAATTGTGTTTGTCCCAGACTTAACTGTGTGGGAGACAGCAGCACAGTGGGGTAGGGAGGTCAACTGGCTTCAGCTGGTGAAGCGGTAGACACTCAGCCTTTCCATGAAGAGTGAGCTCTCAAAGCAAATGGAACACCTGGCCTGGCCAGAGGTAAGCAGACAAAAAACAGTTGCTGGGTGTAGTCAACATCCACCACCCTCTGCTGAAATGCTGGAAGGGTGGGAGATTTTTATGTTATATCATTCTCATAATAAAATGTACTTTAATCAGTGAAGTAAGATAAATATCACACTTCACCATTTCTCCCTTCCTCTATGTCACTGATGATATAACCTTCACCTTAGGGGCTTCTATAGCCCTTCCACTCTTCTAGGTTTGGGGACACCGATACCTGTGTGGATGATGTACTTAATAACATATCTTCACAGTCCCTCATTGATATTTTCTGTAACTCGCCTACTTCCATGGCCACACTTCTGACCTTGTTATGACAGATGTCTATAATATCTCTAAATGTGGATATCAAACATCCCAGTCTCTGTTTATGTCCTCTTATCATTCAAGCTCCTATATTCCACTACACCTACCACAGCATTTTTTTCAACCTCATAAAAACTTGAAATCCATGAGCCTATTTTTTTCCTTCCATGCCCTCTCTTAGGCTGGCTTCAACCTTGTAGTCTTTCGTCATCGTCACTTCCTTTCAAATTCTTAGCTCTGTTGATTTTCCTGATGAAACCCTAAGGCTAATGGACCCCAGCCAGCCACCTGTCTACAGCTGTACCTGATCACTTAAACACAGATGGAATAAGCTCACAACCTATTAACTGGTTTTATTTAAAATTACTGAGCACACATTCAAAAGTGGTTCTCCATAGTACAGGAAAATTATACAACACCACCCCTAATAAATTTTCTTAGTTTCTAATATGACAATTTTGTCCTTACTCTCCTCTATTTAAATCTTTACACTAGGGCTGGGGATGTGGCTCAGTGGTAGAGTGCTCGCCTGGCACGTGCAAGGCCTTGGGTTTGATCCTCAGCACCACATACAATAAATAAAATAAAAGCATTGTGTCCAACCACAACTAAAAAATAAATATTTTTTAAAAATCTTTAAACTATAGTAGGGTCCATTGCCATCCCACCTCAGCTGCGATCCTCATTTCATATTCCAATAAGAACACAGAGACAGTGAGACAAAAATTAATCCAGCCATCTCCTGCAACATCTATGCACTTTTCTTCTTACATTCTCCGGCGTTCATCATGGTATACATTTGAATGACACTCACTCCCATCACTTTTCATCTATTCAAGGGTTTTCTCATGCAATTGTTCCCTCTCTCTTGGATAATCACTTTCTTCCACCTACTAGTGTCAATTTAAAAAAAAAAAAAATCCCTGGAGTCGATGTTCCACTTGCATTAGTACTTACTCTGCTGCCATATTTGCCTAGGCCAGTGTATTTACTTCTGTATCTCCCATTCTCTCATTTTCTGTATTGTCTTAACTGAGGTATAATTGACATACAAAATTTTACATGCATTTGATGTATAATCTTAAGAGTTTAGACATATGTATAACAATCATCCCAGAATCTTCTCTTGTCAAAATCTGTTGCCAGGGCCACTGAAAAACTTCCTGTTGTCATCTCTCCTGATTTGTTCTGTCTACACTGTCCTCAACCACTCAGGTGCATTCAGGATCACCCCTTCTTGAAACAATTTATTCTCTTGGTTAAAGAGACCAGTGTTCGCCTGGTTTCCTCACCACTCACTGACCACTTTTGAGTGTATTTGCTTGATTTTCCTCGTCTACTCAACCTTGTCATGCAAGGATCCATCCTGGGAAAACTTCTCTCTTCTTCTGTACTCTCATCCCAGGTCCTCCCACTCAGTCAAGTCCACTGTTGAGTCCCGTGTATATAGAACTTCAGACTAAATTGTCCTCCAGAGCAAAACTAGACTGTTCATTTGCCAGCCTCTTGTAGCCATTCATGGACATTTCAAACAACATATCTGAATAAATTCTTCATTCTCCACCTTGCAAATATGCTCCTTTGAGACAGCTCCTATTAGTAAGAGTGTCTTTGCCCACAAAATTACTAGATAATAAAATCTAGAGCTGTTTAAATTTCTGTGTTTTTCTCACATCCAAGATCCTATCTCTGAAACACTCCTAATTCATTCTCTTTTATCTGCTTCAACCTCTGCCTCTTTAAACCATGTCTTAATATGTTCTCTAAAAACAGAACCTGAGATGAAGATTGTTATTCAAGTAATTTATTGGGAGAAGAGCATCAAGAGAAGCAGGGAAGCACACGAGGGAAGAGCTAAGTAGGAAGATTTTCTCAGATGAACATTAGCTTCTAACTGGTCCCAGAAGGAAGTGCAAGAGCACATTAAACCATACAGTTACTCCCACTTTGAGCAAGGGAGCTATGTTGGGTGATGGTCCCTGACTAAACTTCACCCAGGAGGAGGAGAAATACAGCTCCCAGGAAGCAAGTAGCTAGTATTGACAGAAGCATACTCAAATAGTAGTTGAGAGGTTAGTGCACCAGGCAGACAAAGGCAATCTGAGCAGGCCATTCTTACCTAGGCAATGGCCTCAGCCTCCCCAATTAGACTCTTTGCTTACATTCTTGTCCCCAGTGATTCATTTCATGCCTAGCAACCTGAGTGTTCTGTTAAGGTGTGAACCAGATTATGTTGCTCCACTACAGAGAGCTTCAATTGCTTTCCAAAGTGCTTGGAATGAAAATTAAAATTCCTTCCCTGGGACTACCAGGCTAAACATGGGCTGAGGCTTCTGATCTCTCCAACTTCATCTTTTTCTCATTGTAGAAATCACTTATTAGACATCTTTCAACATCCCTTCCTTCACCTTCTTTAGTCTCATGGATGTCGATCTCTTCATAGAATACCCCAACCTCATTCATGTTTTTGCTTATTTTTTATTCCTCTGAGAGGTTAAACTCCATGATAACACCTCTTTATGAGTTGCTGTTCAATGATATATCTTTAGTAGTTAGGATAGTTCTAGATATTTAAATTTACAATAAGAGTGTTAATTATAACTGACCAGTAGAGAAATAGACAAAAGGTATAAATGAGCAATTTAAACTCAACAATAAGTGAATAACAAGCACATAAAAAATCTTCAAATCTCACTAATTAACAAGAAAGTGAAATTAAAATAAAACATTGGTTTTTGTCACTTCTCAAAATACTAGAATTTCAAAGAAGTTACATCCAGTGTTGTCAAGGCAAAAACATTCACTGTTGGTTTATGTGGTTCAAACATTTGTTGGAAAACTTGATAGGAGTTTTCAAAAATTTTAAGGTAAATATCAGGTAAATACAGCAATTATCTAGAATATATTTTATATTTTCTAAAAAGGACCTGGGACTTAAATTTAACATCTATAAAATTTTCATGAGCGTCGTAATGAAACCCAATAAGATTTTCTTGTATCTTTGAAAATAAACCCTTCTTGTTTCCTTGCTAATAAGATTGAATGATCAAACTGGGATATTTCTCTCTTCACCTAGCCACCTTCAGTGGCCTAATATCTCCCATTGGAACCCAAGGAGAAGCTTCAACATATCACAAAACCCTCAGCTCTCTGGTCTGTGGAAACATGCCACAGCTCAGAGAAGAGCAGTGACTGATTATAAGGGAGAGAATTGCAGCTGGCTCATTCATCTGCAGAAGAGGGCATAAGGAAGGAAGTCAGATGCCACTTCTCACAATAAATGCTGGTTCAGTAATCCAGAGGTAAATAGACTTTACCAGCAGACTCTCTTAACAAAGCTCACTCTCAGAAAAGGAGAATAATTTTATAACTATGGTGCCAATCCTTGTGCTTCAATCATACACATAAAAAATTATTTTACTTCTTTATCAAAACACATGCAGACTAAATGAGCAAGAGTGCTCTTTGCATGAAAATAAGCAAATTCTCATGTTTTAAATCTAGTAAAGTTTAGAGAAATACTCAGTCCAACACCTCAGCTTACAGACAAGGAAGTCCACCACAAAGAAGTGAAATGGCTCACCGAAGAGGACATGGAAATAGATGGTGCTAGAAGTGGAAGAGTTTCTCTTTGCCCTAACACCTAGGTTCCTGAATATTTCTCTTAATAGCAAAAAAATCAATTAATATATGTGTTCTCATAATCTAAAATAATGTCTGGGTACGTGAATTTATTCCATGAAATTCTTCTTCCAATTTCTGTATTCATATGTATTTGTTTGGACAGTAATTCTTAATTATACAAATTGATAGCTGAGAATTTTGCATTGAACCACATTTAAACTGCCCATTCCTCTCATGATACTTAAAAATCTCCAAACATGCATATAAACTTCCATGAGAAGAACCCTAATGTATGTAAAACAGCAATAACTTGTTCTTTTACTTTATACTTTAAAAATTGCATAAAGAACTAAAAAAAAAAACACCAAAAAAACACCAAAAAATCCAATCAATAAATGGGCTAAGGAACTGAGGAGATATTTCATGGAAGAAGAAATATATGAAATTCATATAAAAAAAAGTTCAACATCTCTAGCAATTGGAGAAACAAAAATCAAAACTGCAATAAGATTTCATCTTACTGTAGTCATAAAGGCAATTATCAAGAATACAAGCAACAAAAATGTTGGTGAGGACATGGGGAAAAAGGTACACTCATACATCGAAGGTAGGACTGCAAATAGGCACGAACATTATGGAAAGTCATATAGAGAGTCCTCAGAAAACTTGAAATGAAACCACCATTCGACCCAGCTATCCTGCTCCTTGGTTTATTCCCAAAGGACTGAAAATCAACATACTACAGTAACACAGCCACATAAATGTTTACAGCAACTCAATTTACAATAGCTAAACTATGGAACCAACCTAGATCCCCTTCAGTGGATGAATGGATAAAGAAACTGTGGTATATATACACAATGGAATATTAGTAGACCTTAAAGAGGAATGAAATTATGACATTTGCCATAAATAGATGGAGTTAGAGAATATCATGCTAAGCAAAATAAGCCCATTTGATAAAAACAAAGGTCAAATGTTTTCTCAGATATGTGGATGCTAATTTACAATGAGGGGACAGCTAGAGAAGAATAGAGGTACTTTGAATTAGTCAGAGGGGAGTGAATGGAGGTGAGGGGGATTGGGGGTAGAAAGGATAGTAGAATGAATCCGACATTATTATCCTACACACATATATGATTACACAACCTGTGTGATTCTATATCATTTACACTGGAAGAGTAAGAAGTTATGCTCCTTATATGTATGATGTGTCAAAAGCATTCAATTGTCATAAATAACTAATTAGAACAAATAAAAATTTAAAATTGCATCCTTAAACATTATCTCATTTGACTTAAGACACCCAATTGTATCCATTGTAATGATAACAACACTAGCTACAAAGAGCTGAGAAAATGGGAAGAAAATCACCCCCCTATGCATTTTAATTATGTTACTTCTACTTACAAAGAGTTCATGTTGTGACAAGGACAGGTACAAATATATAGAACAGAGGTTAGGGATTTTCACCCATACCTGGCATAAAGAAAGTAATGCTTGTTCTGAGTCTTAAAATATAATAATATTTTCCTTATTAGACAGAAAACTTGGGGACTTGTGCCCTGGCTGCCTGCCAGATCACCAACAATGTCAGTCTAAAGACAATACACTCAGCCTGGAGCCCACCCTTTGCTCCCCTCCCCCTTCCATCCTGCCCCACAGACTCCTCTTGCTTCTCCAGGTATTGAACAATTTATTTAGATACTTCTCTGGATCTAGCATCTGCAGACATGAAAAAAAGTTGTGAATAGTTAGAAAATTGATTTGTATTAAGACACATAGAAATGGGTCACGTCATCGTAACCACTCAGGGCTGGTAGGGAGCTGCACGTTTTCGTCCTATTAGAAAATATTATATTGAACTCTTCAGTTCAAAAAAAAAAAATCCCTGTGCTCTGCATTTTAAGAGTTGCCAAGAAAAACCACACGTTAGCTTTTCCTTCGATTCAATGAGTATTTACTTTGTGTCTGGTATTGGCTAAATACAAAAGTACCTAAACATTTCATGTGTTCATCACAACAACTCCACATCAAAGTTCATAATCCCTTTTACCAATGAGATCATGGAAGCTCAAAGAAGTTAAGTAATTTACTCAAGATGACATAGTGGTGCATCTACGATTTAACATCTAACTCAGGTGTTCTATCATTTTATGCGGCCTCATATGTGAACCTATAATATAGCTATGAAGATACCACCTAAGCACACAGAATGTAGCAACAACTGAGTTGCGCAGGCTGTCTGAGAAAAAAAAAAAAAAAAACAACTATGACATTAGATTTGGGGATGAAAGAACAAAAATAATCAGAGAAGGCCTCATAGGAAACGTTAAGAATGAAGGCTGGGCCTTAAAAGAGACCATTAAGGGACAGACATTCAGGGTGAATGGGAGTGAATGTGAATCCACAAAAGTTATTTTTAGAGGCAGTGAGAAGTTCCACTAGAGCAGAAGGTTCATGGTTTATAGAATGACACTTTGTGTAAGAATTTCGAGAGAGGCATCTGGCAGACCATTCCAAGACAGCAACACAGCAATGTGCTATATGTTGCTGAGACGTAACAGATTATATAACAGACTTTATTCCTGTTACAATATTGCCTAAAACCTAGAGAGTAAAAGAGAAAGGAAAGAGTGGCATCTGACAACACCCATCATCTAAGAAAATTAATATGTTGACAAACCTTAATTTCTATCCTAGTTATGCAACAAAAAAGGTTTACTGAGAATAAATCAAGATATGCTATAAAACTAAGCATCTAAATGGAACTGATAAGGATATTTATGAGGGCGAACATAGGATTTGAACATAAGATTTGCAAAGAAATTCCTATTATTTGAATAATAACAAATCTTGTAAGATAGTGGAAATTGAAAATATTGATAGGGGCATGAAAGGCCCTGCAAACAGATGTAATAATTAGAACTGTCTCAAGAAAGAAAAAAACAATAGCTACGACTCTGGATTTTCTAAGATAGACATGGTTTTGAAGCAGTCAGATATGACAATATTCCACTGATCAACATAAATTCACTCATAACAGATTGATTTATAGTGATCTGATAGCTAACTTTTATTGATCAAGCAAGCCATGCATAAAAGTGTGCTGGATTTCAAAATCACCTTCATGAACAGCCAGCATCATAGAAAGTAGGAAAGAAAGCTAGGCTCTCTATTGATTTTTTCCTACTCTCAAAATATTGAGGATGTATTTAAAAAACAATCTGAGCTCCAAGGGATGGTTAAAGTTACATATCAATGATCATGTGGAAAATAGTCCAAATGTTCTTTGTTGAATCTTCATAACGTTTCTCAGTCAAATAATTAAGTATTGTGTTCAACACGGCTTATTTTAAGTATCAGTTAAATGAGAAGAATCACTGATGAAGGAGGATATTTAGATATTTCTTCATGTTGGAAGAACCACTAGTCTTAAGCCCTCACACTCTTAGCCCATGCCTTATTTCATGTAGTCTCATGATCTTAAGACTCCCTCCCTGGTCAGAGGCCAGTCCTTGTCACTAACTTCTCCTGGGAAACATTGGACAAATAAGTTAATACCTCATTTTTAAAAGAGTTTTGAGAAGGAAACTGATTTCAGAGCATATTCTAGAAACCTACTCTTCAACATCCATCACTATCAGAAATTCTTCCTTTTGACCTATGTTTCCTACGATAAAGTATACATTCTTCTTCATTCTTGGTGGAAACAGAAATGAGATGGTCTGAATTGTTTTCTTTTTGTGGTGAAAGATCCTTTCTCTCCTGCTGGCAGAGAAATCACTCCCATTACTTTTCTGATAACTGTTTGACTTGTTTAATTCTCCCACTTACTACCTAGAAAATGTTATGTCTCTCCTGCCTCCATCCAAACACCTGCTGAGTGTTCTAACTCAGTCAGCCCTGTGGGTCTGGACAGTCAGGTGAGTGAGTCATCATCCGCCTCAGGGCGACCAGGTGATAGCATATAAGAAAATTTATGTGCAAGGTCAGTGTAGGAACTGCTGCACACAGGGAAGTCACCGAGAACAAAGGAGAATCAATTTCACTGGCAATATCTGGGTCTCAACTCTAATTGTCCTGATTTGGAAGGATGCAGGTTCTGCCAGGAGCAGCAGCTTCATCAAGGTGGTTGTTCTCTCTATGCAGTGACATTGAGGTCAAGCTACCTTTGTCTTTGTCTTTGTGCCTCCGCATCTTCCTGAAACCAGGAACCACTGCATGTCCATCTCTAAGATTAAAGCTGGCAGCACTGATAACACTGATGAAGACCCACACGACAGCGCAGGGTGGAGGGCGATACTGGCATCATACATCTCCAACAAGGCATCTCTGGAGACCCTCTCTGCACCCTGTTTGTGGCAACACTAAACTTGCAGACCAAAGAAGACAAGTTAAAGAAAGTCTTTTCCCACTGTGGTCACATAGGGTGTCTCTAGCTGGTGAAGGACTGGGACACATGCTTCTCCAGGGACTGCACCTCCACAGAGTACTAAAGAGGAGTATGTGTTGCTGAAAAGGCTACCAGGATGCAGATGGCCTGTGATCCACCCGCAGGAGATATTTGTGCACCATAAGCTGGAACTGACTCTCAGAGGGTGGATCCCTTGGCCACCAGGAGGAGGACTGGGCCAGAAAAAGGAATCTGGGCAGCTGAGACTGGGACACAGTATCAGCTTTGGCCACAACCTATTAATTTTCCCGTTGTTAAAAGCGACCTCTATAGAGAGGGGAAAGGATAAAGGAGGGAGCCATCCTGATCCTGAGGGAGACACTAGGACTGCAGGACAAGGGACTGAAACCCCCACAGAGGTTGGGGGAAAAGATGGCAAGAAAGAGTGCCAGGCGGAGATGGCCTGAAAATGACTGGGAAAGAGAGCCCACCTTAGAGAGGTCAAGGGGAGGGAGAGGGATAGAAGCAAGTAGAGGCCCAACAATAGCAGACCCCCAGAGGAAGGGACAGCTGAGTAAAGGACTAGAAGGGTAACTATCTTTTTGAGTAGTTTATGTCTAGGGATTGAATAAAATACTGATAATGGTGGCAGGGGCAGAGAAGAAAACACACCTGGAGGCAGATCAACCTATTTGAATTCTGGATTCTGGGTTAGAAGCTGGATAACCTTGAAGAACTTTCTTCTGGAAGCCTTGTTTGCCCCTGTGTTAGACGGAGGACATAATGTACATCTCAAAGAGCTCCTGTTATTACTAAATCATATATGATAATGAATGTAAATTTCCCAGAATGTAGCAAATGCTGGAACTACTCCCTATAGTTGTAGAATTTAAAATTGGACATAAGGCTTTAGTGTTGACCCAAGAACCTTAGATTTCTTTATCCTCATGCTCCTATTTATAAAACCCTGCTTGGTAATTGTTTCTGTGACGGCACTGCTTCCCTTTCCACTCATGGTCACCTGGAGTCAGGTTGTCCCTCGATATTTTTCCTGCCACACTTGCACAAAGCAAGTCTTTCTCTTTTTATTTTTTTGGGTATTTTGTTTGTTTTGCACTCCAAGTCTGTTTGTCTATACTGTCTGTCGCTCAGTCTTCTTTAAGTTATGCCACACATGCCTCCCTCAGTGGATCCCTGTTAGAGCTTCTTTAGGCAATGACCCAGTTTGTTGATTCTCTAACTTGAATTCTTTAGGAAATGGAGAAAGAAATTGAAATAAAGGCTGTAAGTGATATAAAAGTGCCAGGAGATCATCATTCTTGGGGAAAAAAAAAAAAAGCATTTTCCATTACAGTTTCCATATGCAAGAAATAGGTTCAGAGGCAGACTCTACCACACCTGTACTCTCCATACCTCTGTAATACTGATAAACAATTAAAAGTAGGAAGGATATATCAAGCAACAGTTCAGAAAACAGCACCCAAACACACAAACACACACACACCCTCTCTCTTTCTCTTTCTCTCTAAAGCTATATGTTCTCTAATGACAATTTCCAGTTTAGACAATAGTGTAGTATAAACTGCTCCCTCATTTTGGTGAAAAATAAGTAATATCAATAAGTTCTTGCTGTAGATTATTAAAATTATGTTAATTATATGCTTATTCTTTGACTCAGAAAATAAATTTTTTTTTATCCAACAAGTTTAAATTATAAAGATCCGTGCACAGCATATAATTAGAAGTAATAGCAATCAAAAGCAAAAACAACTTTTGTCCAACAATACAGATTGTTCCAAATATCATCATGTATTTATAAAAGGAATATATTTGATACATATTGAAGGATGATACAGAATTCACTCAATGTCATGGAAAATTATTTATCCTATATTATTAAGCATAAAAATAGTTAAAATCTTATGCAAAATATACAGCCATTTTTAAAAGAAAATATATGTTTATATATTTACATATTATAAAAATTTGAAGAATATGCATAAAATATTGTGTTTCCTTAGATGGTAGAATTAATGAAATTATATTTCTATATTTTTACTTTGTTCTCTAATTTATCTACAATAATCATATATTATTTTGCTAATAAAAATAAGTTTGAAATAAAAATGCATATCTGTGGAAACTAAAGATGCTAAGCATAGCTACTACAGGCCACTTTGAGAAATTTTCTAGAAAGGAAATGAACCCCTTATAATGCCTATATAAAAAGTTTTCTTTATAAAGGAAATAGAAATACTAGTTTCATAGCCACTGCCCTTAAGGAAAGTCGGCCATAGATCATGTGCCACTTCCTACAATATCACACTTAGATGACATGCGTATGTGTGACATATGCATATTTCCCGTTTTAAATCCTGAAGTCTGACTTGAATCTTCTAATTTATTTTTTTTAAAGGCGAGGTCTCCCTTTTTAAAATTTAAGCCCCAGTGAAATTCTATTATCTGCTGAGCTTCTGCCTCAGTATAATATGTAAAAGTCTCACAACTTTCCCTCTTTGCTGCAAATTTCCTCCAAGGGCTGGCTATAATCTTGGCCATCTCTTCTCCATCACAAGAAAGCATGTCAGGCTGAGGCCAGATGCCTGGCTCATTGAAGACTCTGCTCAAGTGGTAAAGGGCTAGACGCAGCATTAATCATCTCTAAATTTTTTTGTCTATTATTTTTAATAGAGAATAATAGTGAATAAAATTTGTTGAACTGGTTTCTGTGCCTGGTGTCCTGATCATTATGTTTCATCAAAGTTAAAAGAAATCAAAAGTATGGCTTGGTCCAGGGAAGGTAAGCAACACTAATGTTGCCTGATCCTGAAACAGTGGAATAACATGAAGATAACTAGCATTTATTGAGATCTAATATCTTCTTTCATCTTCATGAAAATTAGTGCCTCATCTACTCCCAATTATCTCCATTTACAAAAGTCACTGAGGCTCAGTGAAGTAAGGTGACTTGCCCCCAAATTATCAGACCTGGGATTTGAACTCAGATGTTTTTGATACTAAAATTCTATGCCTCCAAATTAAATAACTCCACGAGGTTTTATCTTTCAGATTTTGGCAGTTTCCTACATATTGTCCTTTCTCCCATTCTTCTTTACTAAAAACTACAATTTTTGTTTGGGGTGATTGTGCAGAGTCAAAAATATCTACCTTCCCAGACTTCCTCGTGGCTAGAAAAGCAAAATGACCCAATTCTAGATGATGAGATTTAAGCAGAAAATTGCAGGTAAGGCTTACGAGAAATTTTTGCAAAAAGAAGATGGTAGATATGTGTCTTAGGCCTTTTATTTCTTTTTTCTTCAGGCTAGTAATAGAACTGAGACTGGAGGTGCAACCACTATGTTGTAACAACAAGGGGTTAAACACAGGGATGAAGCCTATATGCATACACAGGGACAGTAGAAGACCATAAAACGCAGAGATCTGGTAAGATCACTAAGTTGCAAACCAGCCTCATACTTCCTACTTCTTGCATGAGTAAGTTAAATTGCTCTCTAATGAACCACCACTAAGCTGGCTTTTTGTTTGCACATGAACATTCTGATCCTTGTTATAGAATGAATGTTTGTGTTTCCCCCAAATTGATATATAGAAGCCCATATCAACAGTATGGTTATATTTGGAGATAGGGCCTATAACAATTGATTGAGGTTAAATGAAGTAATAAAGTTGGGGTCTTGGTCTAATAAGATTATTGACTTTTAAGATGAGACACCAGAGAGGGTTTTTTTCCTCTCTCTCTTTCTCTCTCTCTCTCTCTCTCTCTCTCTCTCTCTCTCTCTCTGTAAAAATGAACCAACAGAAGGTCATGTGAGGACACAGTGAGAAGCAGCCAACTGTAAGCCAGGACAAGGGCCCTCACCAGACAACAAATAAGCTGGAACCTTTGTCTTGGACTTTGCAGTCTTCATAACTGTGAGAAAACTAATTGATGATTGTTTAAGTCATGTAGTTTATGATATTTTGTTATGGTAGCCCAGGAAGGCTAATCCGATTCTCTATGATTGACCTTCCGTATCTTCAGGTTTTACATTCATGAATTTAGCTAACTACCAATAGAAAATACTCAGAAGAAAATAATTCTAGAAAGTTCCAAAACCTTGAATTTGCCACATGCTTAGCACTAGACTGAATCCATGTAAATTAAGTGACATGAAGGTCCATTTCCTGGAGTCTCCCATGTCTCAGGTCCTCAGTCTCTCCAGCACTGGTCAAGTGTTGTTGGCCTCACTTCTCATTTGTTCATAACTTGTGTGATGTGCACACTTCATTTCTGTGAAAATATGGCTCCTAAAATTCACAATCCCCCGCAAAGAGGCTCCTAAAAGGCAATTGCTCGAAGGCTAAGCGGAATGTTAAGGGCTATCCTTCAATAAAGTAAAAATCTTAGACCTTTTGAAAAGTAGCCTGACAACAGTGGCTTCTGTACTGAACGTGTATTGACACTTTTCTTGTCATTATTCCCTAAATAATGCAGTATAACAGTTATATTCATAGTATTTGCATTATGTTTGGTATTGAGTAATCTAGAGAGGATTTAAGTCTGTAGAAGGGTATGCATAGGTTATATACAAATACTATGCCATTCTATATAAGCAACTTGAACACTCATAGATTTGGTAACTGTGTGGGGTCATGGAACAAACTCCCTGCAGATACCAAAGGACAACTAACTATACATTGTGTTTCACAGAAGAGAGTCAGAAGTCTTAACTGCCTCTAACTAGTTGTGACCTTGAGCTGTTTATCATCCCATTTTGGCTAATGTCAAAATGTGAGGTTCATACTAGGAGATCTCTCACGTTCCTTGTAGCATAAGCATTTGGTGATTCTAGAACAATATGAATCAGCACTCTTTCATAATCTAGAGCTTCATGTCAAAACATTTTTCATATTCTCAGTACTCAAAGTAGACATCTGCTTAACAGATTTTTTTCTAACAGCTTTTTCCTTTCCCAATCTGATTTCTTTTACAAGTGCATTACTGTAGGAGAAGAGAAAGCATTTGTTGTGCAACCATTTAAAATGTATCTTGCCTGCAGACTTCAGTTTTACCAGTACACACTTCTAGGTACACAGTCACTGAAAAGCAGAGAACGAGACATCTTCCTCAGAAACAGCCAACCCATGTACAAACAAGGTCACTTACAGAGCATGCTCATTAGGTGAACCTGAACTAATAGAAAGATGTACTGCCCAGCCTCATTGGACTGTCAGGAGCCAGCTGTTCTCTCACCCCTCCAGGTAGCTACTTTTAGCTCCCTTTGCTCATGAAATTAACCCAACTCAAGCACTTGGTCTCCTCCTATTTAAGCTCAAATTTTATATCTTTTGCATCATCAGTGAAAAACATCAATTAAGGAAATCAAAATAAATTTTAATTTGGGTCAGAAGAAAATTAAAAAATGTATGAAAAATCACCTTTAATTCAGAGGACATGAGAACCCTTTGAAGTAAACATAGTAAATTTAAGAGCCCTTGGATTCAGTTCTATGAAAACTAACCAAGTTTTGATTCTTCCTCATTGTAACTCTGACTGTGTGCAAGTTCCTGGACAACCCCAGGTCCAGTTTCCTTACCTGTGAAGTGAAGGGCAGTCTCAGAGGTCTCTCATGACAGGTCTGTAAGTCTAACTCAGGTTCTGCCTCCTGGCAGAAGAGGCTCATTCCACACTATGCATCACAGAGCCTTAGTGCAACATGTTTCACCTGGATTCAGATGATGCAGAGTTCCCCATGGATTTACCCATGTTCTTAGAGTAAATACCCTTCACTTATAAAAGAGGTAGTACTGGTGAATGGTGAGAAATAGACAATCTGGACTCAGGGAGTCTGGGGATCAAGTTTGACTTTACTGTTTAATTTCCATAGACTTTGGACGAGTCAGTTAACTTCTCTTTCCCTATCTGTGGAGATAATAGCAACCAACTCTTACAGATATAAGAGTTCATTATGTTAATGTATGCAAATATTAGCATTGGCATATTACTAATAGGAGATAGAGCTCTTATATAGAAGCATATAAGAGCTCATTATTATTTATTTAGATAACACATTGAGTTCTATGTGCTAAGAACCAAATAAAGCCCTTCACATCCATTATCTCCCTGTTGCATATAATGTAACTTAGGCTTGGGAAGATTGCTTATGTTCCCACACACAGTAAATGGAAGAAAAGGGAACACAGCCCTGGCCATCAGATTCCAGAGTCCACGGTCTTATTCAATATGCTGTAGGGGGATGAGACACATGATTATGAGCCCGCAGGGGTGAGTCAGATGGGTCAGGGAGAACACAAGGGGGAGTGACAGGCTGGATCTGTGTGATGCTGAGCAAGGCAGAGTCAATGAAGTGCCAAGAACACAACCATGTAAATGTCACTGGGCATTTTCTCGGCTCCTCAGGCCAGGGTGTTCAGGACAAGCCTTATGTGTGATGCTATTAAAAGTGCTGGATAATGTCCTCTAACCAAGACGCCTCCTTCACCAATACCTGAAATTTCACCATCAGCCAGCCATTACTTTGCTCTTTCTCCTGAAAAGAAAAATGATCCTGGGCAACGTAACCCATTAAAGCCCTGACATTCTTACATCATTTGGTTTCACAGCTTCTCTGAAAGCAGTAGTTAGCTGGAAGGATCTCAATGCCATGGAGATGATGAGTTGCAAAGCAGAGCAGTGCATTTAAGGTGGAACTTATCAATTCCACAACACAGCTGGGGACCAAGTGCATCACCTTGATCACCTCTCAATCATTTACAAACACCCTTCGAACAATGTCTTAAATCTATTATTTAAAATCCTCACAGGGGCTGGGGATGTGGCTCAGCAGTAGCGCGCTCGCCTGGCATGCGTGCGGCCGGGGTTAGATCCTCAGCACCACATACCAACAAAGATGTTGTGTCCGCCGAGAACTAAAAAATAAATATTAAAAATTCTCTCTCTCTCTCTCTCTCTCTCTCTCTCTCTCTCTCTCTCTCTCTCTCTCTCTCTCCTCTCTCACTCTCTAAAAAAAAAAAATAAAAATAAAAAAAATAAAATCCTCACAGTACTTGTTGGCAAGAGGACCCCTGACAGGGAAGGGGACGGGCAAGGAATGCAAGCACATTCCAGGAGACCATGAGGGTAAGAATTTAAATGAATAAAATAGAAAGGAAAAGTTCACAAAGTACCTGAGTGGAAGCCACCCTCTGCTATCTCCCTTCATCTGGATGCACTATCATTTCCCAATCTCTGTGAACTCCTATGACACATAATTTAGTTGATAGCTCAAAAATGAGAATAGTTCAATGTCCAGTTTTTTATTTTTGAATTAAATCATCATTAGTTTTCACCAATAAAAATAGACATTATTTCTCAAATACTCAAGATTAGGAATCAAACATTTTCAGACAAGTGGTGGGCCGTGGCATTGCAATGCAGTGTGAAATGCTTATTCAACTAGATCTTCTCTGAGGTTCCTTCCAATTCCAAGAGTTTCAAATTGACAAACCACACAGGTATCCTTGATTTGGCTCTTCCCATGACACCTTGCCAAGCTCTATGAATGCCAAATCCAATATCTCTGATTGTTACAAAGGAAGAATGGCAGAAATGGAGAAACTCAAATAAGTCATTCTCTAGTCTGATTTTTTCTATCACAACAGGGCACACAAAGAACATTAAATCTGCTATGGTTTGGCTACAGTTTGAATGTGCTGCCCGAGAATTATGTATTAGAGTTTGATTCCATTGTAAGGTATTTGAGGGAAGGAAAATTACTCCAACTATGGTGATTAGATGATCTTTAGGGGGTGATTAGGATGAGATATAGTCATTAGAGTCCTCATGATTGGATTCTAATGGTTTTAGAAGAAAGAGAGAAAGACCAACATATACACAGGTACTTTCTCTGTCTCTTGGCATAGTATACCTTGTACCACCTCAGGGCTCTGCTAACAAGAAGTAAATCACTGCAGGCAGCCCCTTGATCTTAGACCTTCAGAACCAGGAGCCAAAACAAACCTCTTTTCTTATAAAGCTATCCAGCTTCAGGTATTTTGTTACACATAAAATGGGCTAATACAGAAAAATACTGTGAATCAACATGATTTCTTTGTTGTTCAGTGTCTTTCAGCATATACATACCAAGCAGAGATAGCCTTTGGAGGCCAACAATTTAATGGAAAAGAGCTTATATCCTAAACTCTACAAGAGACAGACCTGCAAAGGAATGATTACAGATATGCACAAGATGCTTAAGTTCAGGACAGAAGAGGGACTATCCACACCCTGTGGGAAGAATAGTTTCTCAAGAAAAGAGCATCTTTGTTAGATCTTTAAGAAGTGTGGCCCTTTTATTGAGAAGGATCAGTGAAAACAGACATCAAAACTAAATCTTCACCATAAGTCTGTTCCCTGAACCTACTCTAAAATGGGTATAATTACTGATATTTACAAATTAAAAAAATAAATAAATAAAAGTAGAGAACTAAACAGTAAAACAGTATATGAAAATTCCAAATGTTATACACACACACACATGCACACACACACACCTACCTGTGCATGTGATACATGAAAAAGATTGGTTTTAAATGGAACTTAATTTGAATATATTTTACATGCTCATTAATGATAAAATAACTTTATTTTATTATACTTGGTCTCCCTTAATTTACCATCTCCTTAGTGGTTTTAGCATCTCTCCATTAACATCAATTTCTTCTAAGTCTCCATTGTCTCTCTTGTTGACCTATTGCAACATCCTCAACATGGTCTCCCCTTATTTCTTTTTCCTCTCCAATCCATCTCCAAACAAGAAACCATACTTATCTTAAATAAAATCGAACCAATTCACTCACTACTTAGATACCCTTAGTGGTTTCCCCTAACAAGATAAAACCTGAAACCCCTTTCCTGACTTCAAACGACCCCGGGACCTCCAGTCTCCCTGCCTTGCCACTTTGTTAGCCCACTTTCGCAGCCACGTTGGACTTCATTTTCAAATGTGGTAAGTTCATTCTTTGTTGGGAGACTTCACTCACTGGCTTCCCTCTGTCTTTTCCAGGCTTCCTGCTCTTCAGCACCTAGGTTTCAGCTTCTCATCTCTGCCTCCTGCTGATGTAGATCTCTTCCCTGATCACCCTATATAAAGTGACCCAACCTTGGCTCCACCTCCACATTATTCATACCCTTTATAGCACTATGGCTACATATGGATAAACATATAACCATATGCTTATTAGTGTCACTATTTACTTAATTCCCATAAAATTCACAAATGTGTGCTCTTGCTAAAGGTAAGGGCTTTGTATGTATCATCTTTGTCCATTACCGTCAGCACAGTTCCTAGGCAATGTGTCAATTCAATGACCCTTAATGAATGGCTAAATTCACTCGCAAGTTATTGTTGACCATTTCAAGCAACAAATATATCATTACACAAACTCTTTGTCCCAGTGGAGTGTGATTATATAGTTATCCCTCCTTATCGTGGATAATAGGTTCCAAGACTCCCACGAACAGCAAAATCTTAGGTGGTCAAGTCCCTTACATAAAATAATGCAGTATTTGCATATAACTTACAAACAATCCTCCTACCTATATTACCTATAATATTTTTAGTATATTTTAGTAGATATTATATTACCTATAATATATATATATATATATATATATTACCTATAATATCTACAATGTAAATCCTATGCAAGTAATTTTTCTACTACATTGCCTGGGAATAATGATAAGCAAAAATGGTGTACATGTTTAGTACAGTGATAATTTTTAAATATCTTTTTTTAAAGAGAGAGTGAGAGAGAGATGGGGACAGAGAGAGAGAGAATTTTAATATTTATTTATTTTTTCTTAGTTCTCGGCGGACACAACATCTTTGTTTGTATGTGGTGTTGAGGATCGAACCCGGGCCGCACGCATGCTAGGCGAGCGCGCTACCGCTTGAGCCACATCCCCAGCCCCTAATTTTTAAATATTTTTAATCTGAGGTTGATTGAATCCAAGGATGTGGAACGCATGGATATGGAGGGCCAACTGAATTGAATTTTGGAAAATTCTGTATCACTACCTTTTCACAGTTTCTGCAAGTAGCAATGTACATGTGTGCATTTTCTTCATTTTATTAAAAAAGAGATAAATATATAATATAAATAAAATAAATAATATTAAAATCTAAGAAATCATTTTATCCATAACCCTCATTATATAGCTGAGGGCCAGAAAAACAAAGATGTGTGCCCAAGATCACAAAGGAAGTTAGTACTACACTGAAACCCAGAGATACCACCTTTTCGATGCATTGTATTGCCACATAAAACCTTCCAGTTACCAGTCAGAGTTTGACATAAAGAGATGCAGCAGGAGAAAAACAGTCTCGAAACCTGCCTTGAATTATAAAATTTTGGAACCAGGCAGACAAATTCATCTTCAGTTACTGCTCATTAAAAGAATCAGTAAAATATGGACCATTCATTCTCTCAGTGCCCAAGTCTTAGCTGATTAGATAGGCACTTACAAAATTAGACAGCGTTTAACTCTCCTAATTCCTGAAACATCATGCCATGGTTTAACAGTTATTGTGCAGCAGCTTTCTTCCAGGGAGAGAGGAAAAAAAATAGGACTTGGAGGAAACAGAACCTGCTGGGATCTTCCAATTTACTATTGGTAGGTGGACCAGAAAAGCAGTGAGAACTTCATCTGTGATCGACAGTGGCTAATGTGCTAATTCCACTCTAAGAAGAATCACTTAACAAAGACAGCTGAACACCCACACGGTGGATAACTTTTTGTGCATATATTTATCTCCCTCTTGAAATTACAAGGAACTTCAGCAAGGAGCTAGTCCAACAACTGATTGTATCACTCTGCACCACAGTGCCAGAGCCCAGCTTCTTGCTTCCTAATCTTGGATTTCTCAGACATTATTTGCCTCATTCCTTAGATTTAGTTACATCTTTTTTTTCTAGATTTTTCATGGTAAAACTAATATTCATTTAATATATAAAATAAAATTCTCTGCATTTTACCTTTTAACACCATATAACTTTATTATTAATAAAATACAGTGAGAGGAGAATTCCTTGCAGGGAAGAAATAGCATATCACCGAGTTTCCTTGAAATCTTAGCATAGTATTGGGGTCTACCTACCATGGCACCTCAGGTGGTAATGTTAAATTTTAAAAACATAAAATCAAACTAGTTAATTCTCAACTGATCACCATGTACTTTTCATGGCTGACATCTACCACCTACTTTCCTTAAAAAATTTATTTCATTCTTTCAGGAAATACATGAATGTTATAACTTATTAGTGTATTGATTGAGAGACTTCTTCACAAAATTATTTGGTTTTTTTTCCTTAGGAAAAATCGTATGACAGAAATAAGGGAAAGAGGGAAATTTTAATCCTAGAGCCTCAGAAAACAGTAGGAATATGAGCAAACATTTGTAAACCAAGTCTCAAGATCTTGAGCTATAGCACTGTGAGTTGAAACCCTACTTGTGGTAGAGTTTTTCATGACTCCAGTGTCCACTAATCTTAATTACACACTGGAGCACTAGACTGAGAATTGACACTTGGCCTTTCTCTTCCTATAACCACTTCTCTACACTCAAAACTCCTGATATCATATAGTGTGATGACAAAAGTGTCTAGATTGCAAATAGATGCCTGCACTATGAGTGATAATTTTATTCTAGCTAGAAAACCAGAACCAAAATCAAAACCAAACCAAACAAACAACAAAAAGCAAAACTAAACAGAACTCATGACCTGTTATCTCAGGTGCCACTGAATAATCTAGCTTACCTAAGAAATCAGTCTGTGGCTTGGCTCAAGATGCAATAGAAGCCACAAGGTTGCCATCTTCCCAAGTTATTCTGCACAGCCACTCTCCACGAACTACAGCAATGCCTTCAAGGGAGATTCTGGTTTTGTCCTGCCCACAAGCTCTTCACAGAAGGTTTCACACAGGACAGAAACTGAGTGGTGTTTTATAGAATAATTGAAATTGATTTTCCAGCCATAAACACACTCACATACACACGTGGGAATCCTTTGTCTTGTTTAATGAAACACGGTGCTTCAAGAAGAGGCCATATATTCTGGATAATAGGTCTCTGCTCTTTTGCAACCAGTCCCTGTTTGGAGGCTGCCTCCTAGGCAATGCAGGCTCCAGGAACATGGGGATGTCACCTTCTGTTCTCTTTCCTGCTCTACCCACAGATTGCTATTTGTTAAATATTAATAGATGAAACAGAAAAATTCCAATAAAAATGCCTAAATGTTTAACCACAAAAATAAATTTAAAATAAATCTTTTACTCTGTCAGTCTTAGGGCCATATAGAGCTACTAGGAAGTTTACATTTATTTGAAAACATCAAGGGGGAAATAGTCTACATGAATATTTATTCTTAAAAGTTATCAGATTTCTGGAGAACACATATAAAGACTCCAGGAGAACAAAGGGGATTTTTTGTCTTAAGTCTAAGGCTTCTTACAACTTTAAAAATACCCTGATTTTATAATGAAAACATAAGGGTGGCCAAGGATGCTGGGATGAAAGAATAGAATGATAAGAGAGAACAAAAGTAAAAGGATCCCAAGAAGGTTTATCTTCAGGAATTAACAAACCTCCATTATACTATGATTTATTATATTAATTTTGTAATCAACAAGACACATTTATTGTGTCTGAAATATGAAACATTAATATTTTTGAAAAATTTCCCCAAAATTTTTCTTCAAGAAAGACTTAAGTTTGCATATCAAGCTTATATTTTGTAAATATCAAGAATATTTTGTAAATGTTCTTGTTTAATCCTGAAATCAATTCTGCTGAAGGATTAGGAGTATACAGACTATAGAAACATGGGTTCAAACCTCTATTCTACCCCTTGTCAGCCATGTTCTGGATGAAACAAAGACTCCAAGCCACATTTCCCTCATCTGTAAAATGGAGATAATAATGCTACTACTTCAGAGTGACGTAGTGAGAAATTAAAATGATGTAGTATGAAATGTAAATCTCATAGCACTTGGTACAAATAAAGTCTCTTGATAAATATCTCCCATTATCATCCTTGTAGCAGATTGTATTTTCTGCAGATGGCCTCTGCAATATACCCCATCCCACATGTTCTTCCTACAATATGATATTATCATTTCTCCATCGAAAAATAGAGTCTCTTCCTTCCCCTTGAATCATGGTAGACCTGTAACTATGGCCAAAGTGACCCTAAATGACTTCTGCAGCCAAGTTATAAATACATTGCAACTTTTGCCTGGCCTACTTGTAGTCCTGTTGCACCTATCACTGGTCATGTGAGCCAGATAAACCTCCCACTCGCCACATACACTTACCTCCAGAGCAAGCTCTAGCTATGGACAACAGCACCTGCCTCCCACTAAGCTCCCAGGAATGCCTTTCCAATTACATTCTGGGTTTTTAAGATGGGGGTTTTCTCATTCTGGTGTCCCCTCATTTGGCTACCAGCTTAAACTGCCTTTTTGGACTTCTGATTCTGGATTAATCATGCACTAAAAACATGTCATCGTTGCAGTCATCACCTGAGGCAGAATCTTCAGTACAGCCTAATTTTCCCTACTCTTGCCCTTGCCATTTCTTTCCATGGAAATAAGAACAGTTGCCTCTTCATATCCACAGCTCTGCATTCAAAGATTCAAACAACTTTGGATCAAACATGTTATAAAACAAAATTTGCATCTATACTGAACATTTACAGATTTTTTTCCCTAGTCATTATTCCCCAAACAATACCTATTACAACTATTTGCATAACATTCACATAGTATTAGGTAGCATAGGTAATCTAGAGATGAATTGAAATCTGAAGGACAATGTGTGTCAGTTGTTTGCAAATACTATACTGCTTTGTAGTATGGACTTGAGCATCCTCAGATTTTGGTATCTTCTGCAAGGGGTCCTGCAACCAACTCCCTTGTGTGACAAGGGATGCCTGACTATAAAACCACATTAAGTAACATAATGTGAAAAGTAACTATGCTTCTGAAATGAAAACTAACATGAACTCCTGAGCCAAGCAATTTAATATGAAGTTTATGAAGCTTTTAGCTTCAGGGCTGCTCATATATACAGGCTTCATCCAAAACCTTGAGAGAGGCCCTAGGAACACACTTATGGAAATATCTTTTTATTAAGTGTGCCAGGTGCAATATGATTCTTACATTTCTTTTTCTTAAAGGTCTTACAAATCAAACCCAACAACCTTGAATCTGCCCCTACTCCTGAGAAGAGCATAGATGAAATGGATCATGCATTATAGCTATTCACTTCTATTTCAGTGGTAATACTTATTGCATTAGCTAGAAGTCTTAAAACAGTTTAGTAGCAGTAAATTTAAGTTTCTTCAGAGTGATTTTGAAACTTCCTTCAATAGTATAGTTCATCAGAGCTTCTGAAATTAATGAATAAAATTAGAACTCCAACAACCAAACACAGGAGAATCTTTTTCCTCTCCCCTAATGATTACAAATTAAAATGATATGATACAACTAATGAGATCATTTAGAAGAACATTTAAGCATTTATTTAAAACTTGCCTATAATAAATTAGTTCAAAATGAGATAATTGTTTAGTTTAGAGATGCTCAGGTTCAGTCATTTTAGAAAATGAATTTAGCTTCACTTTGAATCAATAGAATTGGTAAATTTTCTTAACTATATATTGAGCATATTTAAAAATTTTATTTATATCTTTATGAACAAATATGCTTATGCCAAAAACATATCCAACTGTTGCAGTATCTCTTGATGATGAGGTCATGGCTGCTTTTTCTTTCCTTTTTATTTTGCTCTATTTTAAGAATGTTAAATAGTGAATGTGCTTTATATTTGCAACAAATAAAAGATAAACATTCACTGTCAAAAATACCACTCTTCAAGTGTCAGTGATTCAAATATTTGCTTTTAGCTCAGGCTTCATTAAGATGAATTCATTTTGTTCCACAATTTGGGTCAAATTTTGATCCCTCTATTATAGGAAGCCTCCCTAGGGGTCTATATAAATAGGTCTATATAAATCTGCAAAAATATAAAGCAACAACTTTTCTCTCTCTGACTATAATGGAAATGAATAGGAATATATGACTTCTTCATAATTAAATGAAGATTAAAAACAAAACTGTAATAAGAAAACAATATGAACCTTTAATAAGGAATGCCTTTCCAATTATATTCTGGGTTCTTAAGATGGAGGCTTTCTCATTCTGGTGTCCCCTCATTTGGCTACCAGCTTAAACTGCCTTTTTGGACTTATGATTCTGGATTAATCATGCACTAAAAACATGTCATCGTTGCAATCATCACCTGAGACAGAATCTTCAGTACAGCCTAATTTTCCCTACTCTTGCCCTTGCCATTTCTTTCCATGGAAATAAGAACAGTTGCCTCTTCATATTCACAGCTCTGCATTCAAAGATTCATACAACATATCCAATGTTGCAGTATCTCTTGATGTTGCATCCAAAAAAAGCCACATATGGTCAGCCAGACCCTGAACCATCTTGGCAGATAGCACCATTGGTTGAGGAAAGCCAAAAAGAGCAAGAAGCTTTGCACACGTCCCCAAAAGGGCTTTCTGAGGAATCTCAGTTGACACTTACTAGTACATAGGAACAAGGTCAGTTTTCACCAACTTAGTCTTAAACACCTGGCAGGAGAGTGTAGCCTAAGCACAGTCCTCCATGGACACTAACTGGAAAAACAATGTTGTTGTTGTTTTTTAATGTTAACTTAACATGCACACTTGTATCAGCCCTAGGAAAACTAAGTAAAGCTGGAGGCTATAGAGGAAAGGTTCTTGTGTGAGACTGCCTCATAATAATGGTCATAAAGGACTTTAGAGTTGCAAGTTTGTCCTAATTTGAGCCTGATCTCATAGACTTATGAATCTTCTTAACCTCCTATGTTCATAAACTTAATCTGTTTTCCACTCATATGATTATGAGTTACTGTCTTCATGGTTTTTAGAAACTGACTGAAATACTAATTGCTCTGTGCTAATTGTTTACAAAAAAAAAGTAATGCTTTACTATCTTGTTTATTGTTGTCTTAGCATGATCCCTGCCCTAGGTATGCCATGTCCAGTCACCTGCTATCTGCCACTGTGGACCCTGAACTGCTCTGGTGCTGAATGCCCTTAATGGTCCATGCCCGCCCACCACAACTTCACCCTTTATCAGCAGGAAGCAGCTTGGAATGGAACAGAAATTCCATAGAAATGGAATGTAGAAATGGACGGTGGGTAAATGTAACAGGGGTCCACTTTATGCTTTGAATATAGCCCTTGCTGCTCTGCCACAGCAACTTAGTTTAAAATGGACATGTTTCTTTCTCTTCCTCTCTCCCTGTTCTTCCCTGATCTCTCCTCCTCCCTAATCTCAGGGGAAACAGGATTCCCTATTTTAGGCAGATTTATCTGTCCTTAAGTACACACTCGCCATAGGAAGGAAGTAATCCAGACTTTGAGGATGGTACCAGAAGATCTCAGAAATGGCGGTATCCCAAATTAACAGAGAACACATGGAATGTATGTAGCCTTTGAATTGCTCTTTAAAAGCCCCCTGTTCCTCCTGATGGGAAGAATCAAAGACTTTGGGACAGGAGTCCCCTGTGTTTCTCCTTTGGTAGCAAAACAATGAACCTTCTTTTTTTCTTTTCCTCAAAATAAATAAAATAAAATAATGACAGTGAGAAAGAAAAAAAAAACAATGAAAGCAAAGGAGAAGATCCATAGGAAGGAGAGGTGGGGGATAGAGGGAGGAATAGAAGAAGATAGGAGGTAGGGAGAGAGGAGTGGAGGAAGTAATGGAAGAAGGGAGGAAAGAAAGAAGAGAAAATTAGTCCTAGGATCCAGATATAAACCATACCCCTATTAAGGCTTCAAAAACACCCAGGAAGTAGAAATAACAAAAGTCACATGTAATAAGTGAATTAATGTGCCATGCTTTGTGGGCACATTTAATTGCCTGAAGTAAAATATCCATAAAAAATGAGTGAAGTTGGGCTGGGGTTATGGCTCAGCGGTAAAGCTCTTGCCTAGCACATGAGAGGCCCTGGGTTCGATCCTCAGCACCACATGAAAACACAAAAATAAATAAAAAGATATTGTGTCCAACTCCAACTAAAAAAATAAATATTAAAAAAAATGAGTGAAGTTAACTGTTTCATAGGTAAAGACCGTAGCAATAGCATAGGTATATTTTTGTATACTGCTTCCTTCTTAGTGAATATAAGAACAGCTTTTAGTCTAATTCCAAGCTCTGTGATTTGGCAAGTGGCAATCCTGAAAAATAAATAAATAACTAAATAAAGGCCACCCTGCATCATTCTTAAAGCTCAAACTTACTTGGAGGGACAGCAAGTCGCACCCATGGAAAAACATTATAAAGAATGCTTTAAAGTCAGGTAAATAATGTCATTAGCATCATATAATTAATTCAATTGTACCCACACCACTGAGAGTTTTCTCTTCTTGTTTAAATAATGAGATGGATTTTTTAAAAATCCTTAGTTCAAGAAGTCTAAACATTTTTTGTCTCCAGAGTTCTGTGGCCATTCATGTCAACCTGAGGAAATGCATTTCAATTACATTGACAATTACTGAGGACCATAAATGAGTTATTAAAAAGATTTGGAGATATTTAGGTTATGAAAATGCTGTTTCATCTCTATGCATGAATATTCTCATTGAACTGTTTTGTTTTCTGCTTTTAATTTCTCTGGAAATGTTTATCATAGTAGAGTCAATCTTTGTACCACAGAAATAGATTCAGTTGATACTTAGATCATGGGAATGAGTGTTGGCAACAATAATACAGTTATAAGCATATAATGATCATTGTCTCCAAAAGGACAAGGAAATAGTTAAATGATGTATCTGAAGACACTTGGTATTTAATGGATTTAGAGACAATCTCTCCCCAAATCTCTACAAATATTTAAAATCCTTTTTGAAATACACAATGAGGAAATTCTTCTTAATAACACTAGTCTTGAACCAAATTGCAAAGGGCAAAGCTTAATATTTTATGTTATTCTACAAAGTCTCCAGTGTTCCACATTTAAATCAATTTTTTCCTTTTTATAAGTATGACCTTGGCAATCCTTCTGCTGTTTAAAATCACCAATTAAAACTGCCCCAGGCATTTGTTTTTAAATCTGCAAAATGGGAAAAATAATATTGAATTTAAACAGCTATGAAGATATAGAAGAATGTGTGTTGAGCATGTGGCAAAGTTCTCAGCACTGTTCTAAAACTCAAAGCTTATGCAAAAAGAAAAATGGTGAATTTTGTAAAAGAAACTAGGCTGATTCCTCAGAAGGAAGAAACTTTCATTGTTGATACTAAAAATTCAGTTTTTCTGATTCATGGTGAATATCTGGACATGTTTATTCATCCTTCCTGCTTCTCATGATGCCTCTCAAATAACAGAAGATATTCAAAAATAAGGGTAGATTCATGGTAGCACTAGAAACCTAGGAAACGTGCAGGTTACAGAGCAGAAAGAACATTGAGGAATGTGTGGGGGATGAGGTGGATGAGATCAGATTGATGGTAAAATCTGATAGAGGTGAATCTGTCACACTGAAAGGATATGAGGAAAGACCAATGGAGAAGTGAGAGTTCCTCTCAGAATCCAAAAAGAACAACAAGGGCCAAGGCAGCAGGGGCTGGAGGCACAACTGGGTAGGAGAGCTGCAGTTGCTGTATTGCTGGCTAAACCATGAGCCTCCAGACTAGAGCCTCTGAATACGATGGGGAATCAGCCACAGGAAATTTACAAAAGGGGCAAAGGACAGAGAATACTTCCCTGATGCTCCCAGAAATGAACAGTCTGCGTAACTGAAAAGAAATATCTACCTGGTCACAAACACGTCCCCTATCTCCCCACAAAGCTCTTTTAAACAGAACCCAAATGCATGGATTGAGAGAATTGTTGTGCTCGTTTTTTTTGTTGTTGTTGTTGTTGTTGTTGTTTGTTTGTTTGTTTTGGGAGACCATCTCTAACTATCTTTACTCACCAATCTCAACTCTCAATTAGAAATGCAAATACACTTCAAAAAAATCCCACAACGTGAAAACGGACATTAGACCAACCAAAGAACTAATACCTGAGGAAGAAAAAGTAACATAAGAAATCACAGAGAAACTTTAAAATAAATACAATTAGACTCCTTAAAGATTCGTAAAGATGTCCCATCCACAAAAATTAATGAGATTCCTATAAAAGAAAAAAGCAATTTGAAATCTTGAAATGATAACTAAGGTTGTTTAAATGAGAATTCGAAAGGAACACGAATATGAGATTCTTAGTCTTAGTGCTGAATTATTGAAATTGGAGATTGTGCTGAGAAATTCCCCACTGTTCAATGTAACCGAACAAAACGTGAGAATTACAAGAGAAAAGCAATGACAGAACAGATTAAGAAGATCTAATGTGACCAATAAGAGAAAATTAGAAATATAAATGATAAAGAAAATTAAAGAAGAAAATTCATGAGAACAGATGAAAGGTTATGGAGGCTACAGACAATGAATGAGTGTTGAAGAGAAATACTTTTATATAAACATATTCTTTAGTAGAAATGAAAAAGAAGAATGCCAAAACTGTTTTGAAATGGGGAATAAATAAAATGTAACCAATCTGATCCAAAAGTAAACAAAACAAGAAATCATCAAATAAAATGACAGAATAATATGTAATATAAAAGTGATCATAATAATAATAAATAAATTAGATACCTTTGTTTAAAAAAAAATTAGACTGAATTTGCAAATATCCAGCTACATGCAACTTACAAAATGAAACAACAGCAAAAGTGTAAATGAAATGTCACAGAAATATATTCTCTAGGCAACAAAGATTTTTTAAAGCAATATGTTAATAAAATGTAAGTTTATACCAAAATAATTATATGGCAAAGAGAAATATTCACACTTTATATTTCTCTTTGAAATACAAAAGAGGATATAATTAACAGGATTTCTATTCCAAATCCAATGTCATAAAAATATTACTGAAGAAGCATTCAACTAAAGAAACTTTAAAAAAAAGTAAAATTAATTGAAGGAAAATTTAAAAAGAAATTAATAAGCAAAATAATGGAATTAATAAAATAGAAAAAAGAACAAACTAAACACATCAAAATAAAAAATAAAACCAAGAAAAGACTTCTTTTTAATGTATGGGAGCTTTAACCCAGGGGTGTTTTGCCACTGAGCCACATTCCCAGCACTTTCTATTTTTAATTTTGACACAAGTCCCTGCTAAATTGTTTAGGGCCTTCAAAAGTTGCTGAGGCTGGCTTCAAATTTACAATCCCGAGTCACTGGTATTCCAGGCACTCACCACAACACCCAGCAACAGAAGATGTTTTTAAAAACAGACAAAGTGGGTCAACCTTCTTCCAGACTTGGTCAAAGAGAGAAAATAGCATGAGTAAATCATTTTGGAAATAAATTAGGAGTATATAGGGATATAGTGATAGATACAGTGAATTATTTAAAAATTAGATAAAAGCTTAAGCAAAATACGAAAATCTATATGAAATAAAATGGAAAATAATAAAAATTTTCACACTGACAAAACTAGACTTAAATTTTTTTCATAGATCAGAAGAAATTGCACAAAGTTTATTTATCTTCCCTCCCACAAATTTACTATCCACAAATGGCCTTAAGATAAACTTTATCAAACCTAGAAGCTTCAAACAATAGCAAGAAATGAAAGTTCATGATTTATTTGAAATAATAAATAAGGAAAAACATACAAAATTGATAACAGAACTGAAAAACATAAAATATACATTAAAACAAAATAGACTATAGGTGTTTATTTCTTAGGAAAAACAGACATAAAATTTCTTTGTAGCACATATAAGAAAAATTAGAAGAATATTAATTTATTTAACTACCAAACAGGGCTTATTCTAGAATGACAATGATCATTCAACACTAGAAAATTTATGAATATGATGAATGTTTTAATTACATGATCATCTGGCTATAAAGAAAAACCTTCAATAAAATTTAAGACATTTTTCAGTTTTAAAAACTAAGTTAAAGATAGTTGAAATCCCCCTTAAATTGATGAATTATGTCTATCAAATATACACATATTGAGGGTTAAACAGTGAACATACTTTTAAAAAGCATGTTAAAAATCTATTATTAATATAATCATGCAGCATTGCACATAAACAATGTAATAAGACAAGAAAAATGGTGAATTGTTCATTAATTATTAAATGGAAAGCATCAAAAAGTCACTTTTTAAACTTTATGTCTGTGTGCCAACTAGTGCATACATGTAAAAAAAAAAACTGTGACTATTATCACTATATTAATATGAGAAAATTGAGCCACAAAGAAGTTAGGTAATGTGCCTAAAGTCACATAGCCAGTACTTTAAAATCAAGGAGTTGAGAAATTACTGCTTTTTCTCCCAAATAGTAATTGTCTCTATCATGTTTTTGACCAGAATTATACACTTGGTACCTGAACTACAGATTTTCTAGGTTGTTTGAAGGAATTTTCATATGTTTTAGTCATTACTTAGACAATTGATAAAGCTGATACAGTTTTCTAAGGAAAAATTTAAAAACCTACAATATCCACTTATTGGAATGATGACTTGACAACAAACTTGAACACCACATTTCTGATCTAAAGCATCTTGTTATTTGTGTATTTTCCCAACCCTTAAAATGGAGATAGCGATGCAAACTTTTCAGACTTAGCACAAGGATTAAATAAAAATATTGTGATTTATATAGTTTACTTGTTGGATGCATAAGTGAATAATTTCATCACATCAACAAATCTTGATTTCTTCTTTCCTAGCCAGTTTGATATTTGTAACACTAGAGTAATATTATTTAAGAATAAGCATATTTTACTTACAATAATATTGTCACCATTTTTTATGCCAATTAACCAAGATTTTGAGGGCGACATTGTGGTTCATTGAGTAGAAGCATCTTAATTTATATAAGCATATCACAATTATTATTTATTTATTTGGGTTGTTATTTTGCCTTTATAATTATACATAATAGCTCAATGCGTTTGTGTTATAATTTGCCCCAAAATTTCTATTATTCCCTAAGAAAACAAAATTCCTGAAAAAACATTAAAATACATTTTATTTTTTAAAATGAATGCCAGATTGCTTTTCAATTATTGGAAAAGCAATCATACTAGCAACATACTAGAATCTCCACTTGACTCTTTACCAACTTTGAGCACCATATAAATTTCTTTTGCTAGCTTAAGAGACTTTAAACAATCATTGTTATACTGAAACCTCAAACAATCTTCTGCCAGCATAGTTGTTTTCAATAAATAAGATGGTCCTTTCCAAATTCTTGAGGTAGAAAAATTAATCAGCAGAGTCCACAGGTCAAAGAATTAAATATACACCTCTACCCCTCTCCTTTCAGTTTCAACATGTTATCAAGAAATGTAATCATTACTTAAAAAGAGAATTCAGAAGTGCATAGATTAATTATAGGTGTATGGCAAGAAACCATGTTCAACACATTGGTTTTTGGTGCAGAGAAAAGCATATAACCTAAATCAGCTCTCACTCATTATTATGAAAAATGGCTGTAGGCTAATAATTTGTTAAAATCTATTACAGTCAACCTGAGAGACATGAATAATTGTTTTTATTTTCATAAAACCTTATTCTGAAACATAGAATTTCATTGTCATTCATCAGCTTTGCTGAAAATTTTTGGAAAGAAAAACTATCCATATTCTAGATATTAAAATATCACTAGCATTGCACACTGTGACCTCAGTAAAAAGCTCCAAAGAAAACTTACTGTGCTGCACTAAACAAATTTTAAAGGGAAGGAAATTAAGCTATGCTCATTAGCATTCTCCCTTTTGAAGTCTTCATCTTTAAAATAAGGAGTATATAGGCTTTCTTCTGGAGGGTCTGAATTATACAGCATAAATGCTGCTGTGTATTTAGCTTAGATAAGGCATTACTAGTACTCTATCCTTTTCTGTAGCATGTCAAATTCAAGGGCTCAGAAGTTAAATATAGTTTAATTGTCACAAGTGAAATATCATAAGGTTTTAAGTTTCAGGAGGAAGTTATCAAACAACAATATTAATCCAGTGTCTCAAAATATTCTATTCCAATTACCATGTATTTGTCGAATACCTGAGCAAGGTTTTGGTGATGTGGAGGAGACAGCAATACCTGGTAGGATCTGTTCCCTCTAGAAGTTTCCAGTTCAGTTAGAATATAAACCATTAAAACACATTTAAAACAATTAAAGACGGAGCATATCAAAGGAGTAAGAGCACTTTCGATTTAATGTTTGATGCTTTCTTGCTATTGGACTTAACTTGATGTTTTTGTCAAAAAGAAATATGGAGTCTGAAGATTTAAGAGGAGGAGAATATCATGAAATAATGAACTGCTTAACTTAAATAAAGTTTTACCCTTTCTGTTGATTGTTTCCAAAGTGAGCTAGATGGCTAAAAATTAAACAAATGTTTTTAAGTGATAGTGCACCTATTCATCCCCTGAAGGTGACCTTCTATGAAGGAAATGAGAAGAATCAACAAAAAAAACCCACCAATTCAGAGGAGTGCCAAATTGGCTCAGTTTTGTAGTTGCATAAAACCCAAGAGGAATCCTAATGCTAAACAGCAGAGAATTTAAAAACCCGCGCATGTCCCTAAGTGAGTGATCTGAATGTGAATATACAAAGAAAAAATATAAAAATCTTTCCACTTCTTAAACATAGAAACAGTGACAAATGGCTCTTGGGAAACTGCCATTCAGGAAGAACCTTTACCAAGGAAGCCTAGATAGAAGGGTCTTTATCTTGATCACTTTTCTGTCACAAAGAAAAAGAATACATGCTCCGAAGCACAGAAAAATTCAGACGTTTGGCATTTCCAAAAAGAAATAAACTTTCAAGGTCTAAGTAACTGTATGGATCTCAATAAAGAACTCAGTAGTTCTGCTCATCTGAAAAGCAGATGGTGCAGCAAAGCAAAAGAAAAAGAACTTTTCTGAAAATTTTCTCTTTCCAAAATGCTAAGTGGATTCTTCATCCCTTATATTCATGTAGTTTTTTATTTTATTTTATTTTATTTGGATAATTACACAAAATTCGGTGTTTTCCAAAATGGCAATTAAATACAGATTGAGCTGAGAAATATGCACACTTATACACTCCTCTGTGTGCTCCTTGCTATTACAGAGCTCATCAGATAGCCTCATGTGTATGAGGCAATAAGACGCAGCCAGAAGTGGTGGCTCAGCCGCATTACTCAGAACAGCAAGTCATCTACTTGGAAAGGACTATTGTCAAGTGGCACCCCAGGATGACACCCACATCCAACAAACATTATCAAGCCATCAGTGTCATACTGCCACATTGTGTAGGAAGCACAATAGCAGGCATATGGGCCCTGCATTTGAAGAGCCTCTAGTGTAGTTATGACAACAAAATGTATACATGAAAACAAGGGTGCTGAGCTACCAGGCATTGCACTAAGTACTGTTCTGTGTTAATCCATTCTGCACCTAAAACAGCAAAGGAACATTACTGTCCTCTCCATTAACTTCCTACAGCAATTAAACAAAACCCAAACTCCTTACTACTGCATACAATCTACAATCCTCCCATGAGCAGCCTCACCGCCACCTATGTGACCACAACGCTTGCACACTTGCCTTTTTCTGTTCTGTAATAAGTTGAGTTATCCAGAACCAAAGCCAAGACAGTTCCTCCTCAGGTCTTTGCAGGTGGCATACATTATGCGACTCACACATCATTCAGTAAAGCATCCTCTTTCCCACAGACCTTCCGTGACCATCCTGTCTGATGTGGAACTTTCCTGCAACAGATACTGCATCATATGGTAATATTTATAAAATAATTGAACACTTGCTTTCATCTTTTGATTTGTTTTTCTTATCTGTCTCCCTTACACTCTTTGTGCCTGGCTCACTACTATGCACACTTGGAATATAGTGGGCATTCAACAAATATTTTCAACTAAATTAGTGAATCCTCACTTTGCAGATTAATTAACAGGGACCCAAAGTTATAAAAGCTAGTAAATAGCAATCAAAACTTGAAGTTAAATCCAGGGAGTTCCAAAGTGTATTTTTCCCCATATCTCTAAATATCAGAGTCATATAACCACAAAAAAAGAGTGTTTAAGTAAACACAAAATAAATGGAATAAATATCAAATATTTATAGAGAAATAACTCTACACTGGCTTTTTCAGGCACAGCTTTTAGGAAGGAGGTGGACTCAAACTGAGCTGCCTCATGGTTGGTTAAAAGAAGAAACTTGGTGAACACAAAAAAATGGCTAAGTGGCTTGTTGACTCTAGAATGATAGTGAAGCTGTACTGGTGAAGCTGATCAAAGTACGCAGAATTTTGAATCATTATGCACAAATTTCAGCATGCTGTTCATCACCTAGGTGATTTTGCAATCACATAACTCCTCTGATTCTCAATTTCCATATCTGTAAAGTTTGTTCTACCTATTTCACAATGACAATGTGAAGCCTAATGGATATATATTCATATGTATATGAATATGTATATACATATATATGTATATATACTAAAATGTATATGAAAGCACTTTGGAAAATGTAAATCTCTTTGAAAGTCAAAGACATCTTCAACCAAAAATGCACGAAATGATTAGAACTAGATAGCAGAAAAACTAGATAGCAGAGTGAACAATTTCATAAGTGAGAAACTTATGATTAATAGCCAACAACTAGAAAAACACGGAGAAAGACTGATAGAGATAAGCATCCCCACAGGTTATTAAATGGTCACTCAAATCACCTGAAGTCTTCATTTGAAAATGAGGTCCTCAGATGAGAAGGATGGCAAAGGTGCTTCCTAAATTTTACAGATAGACCTGAAGTATCCATTCTCAAAGCCTCGGTCACATGCACAAACATACTGTTCTGTGACACAAATGAAATTGAGAGGTGATTAAAGGAGGCAGAAATCAACAACACACCACAGAGAGGGAGAGGGACTGTGTAAGTTCCCAGAAGAGCTCAGAATTTCTGAGCCAACTGCAATTCCATGACAGGCTCCTAGGCAGGGAGGCCCAGGAAGAACAGACACCTTAGGACAGAACAAACCATAGCACCTGGGAAGGCTCTAGGGGGTCTCAGCACAGCCAGGCTCTGGGGCTGTTTTAATGCCAGGAAGCACTGAATACAGGTAAGTAAGTGAATATTAAAAGCCAGAAAAAAAAGCTTACAGCACAGAAACAGCAGCAAATCATGAGTTTAAGCAAGCCTACTATGCCTTTTTTCACTAAGCATATATGTGTTTTGTCTGAATGTGTCTATTTAGTCTATACATTACTCCCTTAACGTATTTCCACATTTTGTCTTATATCAAATAGTAACTCTATTTACATAAATACTCATAGAAACTACATTCAAGAAGGTATCAAAAGCTTTTCAACCTCTGAAGAAGAGTAACAGAGGTGTGATAGAATGCCATCCTCCTGATGACAGGCACACAGCACTGCAGGAACAGTGTCAGGGGAAACCTTGCAATTCAGCCTTCTGGAGTGAAGGCGCAACAGAGGACCACAGAGGCCAGAAAAGAAGGAGGCACATATGGTCACATTTTCACATGCTGCCCAGAGGTCAAAAAGCAAGTGAGCTACCCTTGGAAACATAGACCCAATAAAGCAGCAAGAGAGGAAGCATTGGTCATTTTTCCCCCAACTAATAATTACTGAAAATTTGCTCTGTGATATCACCAGGCTAGGTAGGTACATTGAGGAGCACAAAAGTGACCCGACCTCATGATCTGCCTTCAAGGCATCTCCAGTGTTATAAAGGTGTTTGTTCTTCTGTATATAAGGAAGGATACCACAAGGTCAACTAGATCAGAATGAGTTGAGAATTATAAAGGATGAAAGTGGCTCTGTGAAGTGAAAAACTAAAAGATTCCATTAACAATCTTTCACTGGGAAGGTTGATGGCTATAAAGATCTTCAGGCTGCCTAAATGCAAAGCTTCCTCATTTGAGGGAGGCAGCCCTGATGACACAGAATCAGTGGTTAAAAAAAAAAAAAAATCCTCACAAGAACTAGATTGGTAAGTTTTGCTCTGCTTTATATGGTATGTCACAGGGGACACTTTTGTAAAGAGGGTAATTTTCCTATAAGAAGAATAAGGGCAGACTATGAATAAACTCCCTGAAGACTAAGATTTGGATGAGAAGTTCAACCCAGGTTGACACCTCAGGAGCCAGGCTTTCACTTCCTCTGGTCTTCGGTGAGGACAAAAGCCCTCCTCATCCACAATAACATCGAAGGGTCTGTAACAGACAACACAGCTGCGCTCACCTTGTAATGGAAGATTGTGCAGCTGACCTTCTGTCTCAGAACTTAGACTTGCATCATGCATTGTATGTAAAGAGAACTCCCATTAATCAAGTCACTTTCCAATGACATTCTACAAAAGACACGAGTCCTCTGTCAATAAATGTTGTCCCCCCTATGACAGAATGAAAATAATAGTCAGTCATGTATTCTATCTTTAAACACGATGACTTGGAAGAAAACAATTTCCAAATGCAGAACATTTCATAGTGATACGAACCAACTCCTGTTATAAGAAAGTCCTGGAAGCCATTTAAAATCTTTCATAGCAAAATGATTTGGCCTAGGAGACTCAAGTTGAACCATCCTAATGTGAAAACCTGAAAGCTAAATGGTTTCCCAACCTGAAGCTTATTGAGCTTCACACCAAAAAAATTCCAAAAATTCCACACCCGATCTCATAAGACAGGTCACAGTCAAAATTTAGGTACACTAAAAGTATTGTATAAAATTACATTCAGTTTACGTTTAGAGTAGACATGAAACATAAAGGAATTTCATGTTTGGACTTGGGTCCCAAACCAAAGACATCTTATTACATACATGAAAACATTCCAAAATTCCAAAATATCCAAAATCCAAATGCTTCTGGTCCAAAGCATTTTGGATAAGAGACTCTCAATGTGGATTGCTCAGTGGTGCTATGGTAGAGTTATCCCCAGACTGGAGGCTTTAATTAGGCTTTCCAAAATCTTCATGACCTGGAGACTGACATTTAGTTCCCAAGGAATCAGTCCCAATCTGTCAAATAAGCAAGTTGTTCGAGTTATTTTAAAAATCTCCTGTTATTCTTAGCATTCCTTGACTCTAAAGGGAAGACATTTAGTGTGGAATGTAAAATTCTGGTTTTTATAAAGTTAAATATGTTGTATTTTGCTGTGTGAAAATATCACAAAATTCAAATACTGTATTATAACTAAAAGATAGTAATATACCCAAGATTCCAGTCTCTTGAATGGCATCTTGGGTATATTACTGGTTGGCAACAAGGGTTTGAACTGTCTGTCCATATATAAAATTTACTCATTTTGTTTTTCAAGTAGTCCCTTTTATGACTCCAAGTTTATAATAATCTTCATTACATTTATTATTAAGTAACAAGGAGGAGCAAAGCTTTCAAAAGCCTGATTTAAAAAGGGCGTTTGCTTGCCACCATGAATTTTTAACCAGTGATAACAAACAACATTTTGATTAGCTGCTCATAACTTTCTCCCATCTCCTTGTATGCAAGGTTTATGCCTTAGCAGTATTACTAGTTTAAAGGTTACTTACTCCAAAACATCAGGCTATCTCTGTTCCCCATCAATATGCAAAACAGATAACCCCCATTTCCAGATTTTATCTTTTTAATTCCACAACCCAGAAAGCTCAGGCTTTCCCCACTCACCCATCACTTCACTGAAACTACTCAGCAAAAGCCACCATGATTCTGGATTCAATCATTCAAATTGCTTATTTTCTTTATCCTACTTATTGTGAAATATAGATTATATCACAGAAAATCTCAAAAATCAGAAGTGTATAGCCAAAAGTTTTATCCCCAAGGAAATACCTACTTAAAAAACTGTCACCCAGGTCAAGAAGCAGAACATTTCAAGAAGCATGCAGATCCATGTGTACCCCCTTCGGATGAGTGCCTTTTTTCCTACAAGGACAACCACTGTCCTAAATACAGTGCCCATTTTTCTTCTACATTCTTAGCACCTGAATAGGTATCTCTAAGTACTGTAAGTTTAGTTAAAGTGGTTTTTACAGTTTATCTACCTTTCTCACTGAACATCATATTGTGAGATTTAGTCTCTTCTCTTTTAAGGAACTTTATTTAGTTTGTCGTTTTGCCCAGTATATAAGGGTCTCACTGCTTTATTTTGAGGTCCTCCTTCACTGAACATCTCTGTGCCTGTTAACAGTGGTGCCTGTCTGAAGTTCCCTTTTCTCCAACAATGTTCTCCTAATCTTCCTTCTACCGGATGGATGCTGTTTTGATGGATTTTTATTGGTCTTCCTCAACACTCCCCATTAAAGTATTGTCTCCTTTGATATCCTTCTTTATCTCTTCATCTCATATATTTCACTAGGTACAGTTTCCTCTTTGGCTCTAACCCCAAACTACTTTATAGGGCATTTTTTTTATTACTTCCTGTGTTTTTTTTTCCACCCTCACCCCACCTGGACTCTTCCCTTCTCTCCAGAGGGCTTATATAGCTGCCAAACAAAGATACCCCCTAACCATGCCATTTCCTTTTGCCTTTTTATGTCCTTCTCCCTTCATCTGGAATTCTCTTTTCTGCCTTTATCCTTAATTTCCAGAACAAATGTTTCCTCCTGTGAAATCTTCAGGGACATCTGGGCAATTTCCATTGCTCCCTCATCTGTATGCCCTAAGCTCAGTGTGCAGTCCTCTGCTGTAGCACTTATGATTTGCTTCGGGAACATTCATTTGGGTCTATCTCCCTTAGCTGAGAACAGGAAACTGTTCCTTAATCATCTTTGCATCTCTGAGAGTGCTTGATGTATAAATGTTGCCAAAATGAATGAATCTGTTTACTTGGTAACCTTTGTGAGTTTCCTATGGAGGGAAAAGCCTCCTAGCATTCTCACTCAGGCGAGGCCCCTCTGGCAAAGCTGCATCAAACTTTTACATGGTGGGTGTTGCAGGTTGGCTCCCTTGGAAGCAGACTCTGAGACGGAGATTAGCATACAGGATGTTTACTGCAGAAAGCTGTTGGAATCAACACTTGTGGAAGGAAACTGAAAGAAAGAAAAATAAACCATATTGGGCAGAGGAAATGTCAAGCTCCGGGATAGAATGTGCCCAGGTGGGCTGAAGAAGGCGGATCTTCTTATATCCTCCACCTGCAACAGAATGGGGCATGACCTCTGTGGCCTGGGCAATCCCTGAAGGCCTCTGACATCCAAGTGACTGCCAGAAGCATCATAGTGTCTACCCACTACAGCAAAAGGCACTGTTAAAAAGAATTTCATAACCCAATCTCCTAAGCTCTATCTAACACGTTAGGGTTTCTAGTGGCTACCTGGACCTATACCCTGATGGGGGAAATAGCACTTATTCATCTCACCATGTTTGATATAAAAGTTTCTGTTCTCACTTTCCAATTTTTTTTTCCCCTCTGACCTGATGCCTGCACTCCAAAAGGACAGACATGACAGGACCTTACAGAAGCTGCACAGAGAACGACATCTACAGTGAGAATTTAATAGGACTTTGTTTGGAAAGCCTGAGGTCACAGAGAACTCGATATTTTCAATATTTTGCTGTTCAATGGTTCATTTTATTTTATTTTATTCCTATACTGGGGATTAAATCCACATGCATACTAGGCAAGCACTTTACCATTGAGCTACTGCCCCACCCCAGTTTCATTTTAATTAAGTTCGCAGTATTTTTCCCAGCCACATTTATGTGCATATTGTAAAGAAAAGTTTGAAAATTTTGACTAGATTCCAAAACATTTGAATATCACTTTCTTCTCAAGTTTTTTCTTCCATTGTTTTATACATCTCAAAGTATGTTTTAAAAAATCAGGAAATGAGTACGTACATAATTCTTTCTTGTGATATCTCAAAATGTATGGTGTCAACTAGAACAATTTTTTTTTAATATTTTATTATTTTTTTTTTTTAGTTCTCGGCGGACACAACATCTTTGTTGGTATGCGGTGCTGAGGATCGAACCCGGGCTGCACGCATGCCAGACGAGCGCGCTACCGCTTGAGCCACATCCCCAGCCTCTAGAACAATTTTTTTAACATTAAAAAAAAGTTACTCTTCCCAGAAAACTTATAACACGCAGCTGTTTTATTCCTTCAATAATAATTCATCAAGTGACCAACATATCCAGAATTTAGATTTATTAAAAAGGATAGCACCATGGATGTGGCAGTAGAGACCAGAATACAAAACATGTAGAAGAGATTTCTAAGGCTGGCATGAACTGTTTCAGAGTTCTGCAGCTATCAGGTTTATGGAATGAGCAAATGGATGGAGGGTAGTATTTTTTTAATAATTATTTTTTGTAGTTGTCAATACCTTTCTCTTTTTTATTTCTTTATTTATTTTTATGTGGTGCTGAGGATCAAACCCAGGACTTTGCACGTGCTAGACAAGCACTTTACTGCTGAGCCACAACCCCAGCCCCTGGAAGTTAGTATTTTAAGCAGGGTAAAAGACACAGGAGGAAAGTTAGGTAGAAAATCTCCATCAAATTTAATGATTTTTCAAAAGGAAATTGGTAAATCCATAAAGTGCAAACTAATTAGATATCTAGTGATTTGGAATTATCAATAATGAAGTTTTTAAGAATTTTGAGAGGTATTAGTTTTAAAACATAGTTTTATAATATTTGTATTATATTGGGTTTAATAATATTGGTATCCTATAAGCTAATTTTAATAAGTGCAAAATAAAGTTGTTAATATGAAAAAAAATACACAGGAGGAGGATCAGGGCTGAGAAGAAAACATCATGACCTCAGTTTTGTAAACATTGAATTGACATGTCTAGACTCTATCCAAAGAGGATACACAATGGCTTCAGATATGTCAGTTTGCTGAGAGCTGGGTGAGGAGCATAAATTTGGCAGATTTTAATTTATAGACTCATTCATTCATTTATCAACAGGTATGAGCCTGGCGCGAGGCTAAGTGCCTGACAGTTTATAATGTGGTAAGAGAAGAAATCACACAAGGAGAGATGGGAAGAGTGAGTAGAGGACCAATATCACAGGACCCTGGGGAGGGGCTAGGTTAAGGATGCAGGCAGTGGAAGACAAACCCAAGAAGAACACTAAGGTGGAGTTTGAAAGAGCAGGAGGAGAACTAGAGGAGAGTAAGAGTCCAGAATTTAAGGAAAAGACAGACATCAGACAGAGTTCAGACTATTCATTAGTCAGATTTCCTTAGAGAACTTACAAATCATGACCTTGGACAATGAATTGCACCTCTTCATCTGTGGTGATAATAATATCTGTTTTGTAGAAGTAAGAGATATCAGATACTGCTCCATAAAAGATTCTCACTTAGTTACTATTAATTTTATCACTGATATTATTGTTGTTATGATTTTTATGCCTATTATTAATACTGTCACCATTATCAACAATGTTTTATAATCCAGAAAAGTTAACATAAGGACATTGAAAAATGACCAACTATAGCTTTAATCATCAAGAGTTCCTCTGGCAGAGCAGATGCAGTAAGTAGGATGACAGAAAAAAAAACAGATCACAGCAGATTAAGCGATTGAGAAGTGTGAAGGAGGAGACATAAACGTACACTATCATGCCCTAATTGTCATCCATCAAAGGAAAAAGAAGGAGAGAAGATAGGGAACTACTAGAAATTTTTTAAAAATGGGTACAAATTGTGTTCATATAACGAGGGGAATTTCTCAGTGTAAAAAAAGACAATGAGTACAGAGGTCAGAGAGAAGAAATAAATAGCAAGGTCCTGAAAAATTTATATGGGCTATAATCAAAAGCAAACGTAGATTTATAATAGCATTAAAAAGTAGCAAGTCTCTCAGAAAAAGTCTAACTTATATAAGAATACTACAGGAAAATTGTAAAATATTACTGAATTCATTATAGAAAACCTCAAAAAGCTGAAATATATGCCAACTCATAGATTAGAAAACTCATGAGTATATATTTCTCCTGAAATGAAGTATAATCCTATGTTATCAACAGATTGTTTTAGCGCGCGCGTATGTATATGTGTAAGTCAACAAGTGATTTTTAAATTTACTTGTACAATGAATAGCCAAGAATAACCAAGACATACTTGAAGGATAAAACTAAGGCAAGATGGACTTTCACAGATAAAGAGACCTATACAAAGTACAGTAATCAAAATGGTGAACTTCTATTTCAGAGATAGACATTTAAACCAAAGCAATATAACTGAAATCTAGAAATAACATACACAAGAGGATACTCGATTTTTAACAAATTAAAAACTAATCATTTAATTGCTCCAGAGCAACGAAAAAAGAATACTTTTCAATCATTGAGGTTGTACTAATGTGTATCCATGCATAAAAATCACCTCAGGTGAATTAAAAACCTAAGTGCAAAGGCAAATTCTTAAAATGCAATCTATACACGTGGGAAAATGAGAATTCATACCCCATTTGAATCAAATGTATGATAAGTCAAGATCATTGTATTGTCATGAGCAACTAATAAAAAAATTTTAGAATATAAGTGAACATAATCATAATCTTGGACTGGAGCCTTTAATGAGGCAATAAAGGAAGAAGAGAAGTTTGACTATGTGAAAATTAAGTACTTATGCATATCATAAGGCTCTATGAAAAAGTTTACAAGACAACCACAAAGTGGAAGAAGATATTTGTAACCAATACTGAATCTCAATGAACACAGCAAACTCAATGAAAAACATGAATATGATTTTTATGCCTATTACATACATAATAGCCAATAGAAAAATAGACAACTTGAAAAAAAGATTTACAGTGAAAATCTAAATCACCAGTACACCCAGGGAAAAGAAAAAAAAAGATTCTCAACCTCACTGTTAATAAAATAAATGAAAATTTAAACAACAGTGAGTTAAGAGTAGACATCTTTTAAAATCAGATAAAAATGTGAAAGTCCAATATACCAAGTGTTGGCCAGGATTTAGAGCATCAGGATTTATCATACACTGCTAGTGGACATATAAATTTATACACATGCTTTAGAAATCAGTTTTGTGTATTGTAGTGTAGTTGAGACACATATATCCTTTGACCCAGTAATTCCATATATATCACCCTCAAGGAAATGCATGCATAAGACACATTGTTGATAATATCCCCAAATTAGAAACTATGCAAATTTCCATACCCATAGAATGGATAAATAAACTGTGGAGTATTTTAATGGACACATGCATTAAAAATGAATGTACAAACTAAAATCACATGTAAAGCTAGGGGTAAAAAGCAAATAAATGCAGTATGATTCCATTCATATAAAGTTAAAAAATAGGAGAATCAATTTTTGTTTTAAGGAGGCATACTTGGGTGGCAAAATAAAAAGACAAGCAAAAGCCATATTTTCACTATACAAGTCAGGATAGTATAAGCACTAGAGAAAAGAAATGAATTTGCTCCTGGCAGGCACACTCAGGGAGATACTCTGCCTGGCTAGTTTTCTCTCCTTCTGTCTTCAGTAGCTATTCCAAATCTTCTATATAAAATGCTCTATTTCTTGATCTGCATAGTTTGTACATAGGTATTCACTTCATAGTTACTTGTGAAAATGTTCATTTGTGTACTTTTCTGGGTGCAAGTTTTATTTCTCAATGAAAAATGTAGAAGAAAATATTAGTAAAATTAATTTCAGGTTATAGTGGGGAATAGCACTTTCTTAATAACTGGATTAATAACATTGTGAAAATTTGCTATAATCCATACAACATGCTTTACTGTATACCAAACATAAAAATATACATGACAATTATAAGATTAAAGTATCTATAAACTAGGGCCTCATGAGAAAAGAGAACTTCTATTGAATTATTTATTTTTTTCTTTCAATTCAAAACCATTTTAAGAAAGATTTTCTACCTAAAGCTATTTGTGATTACTAGCAGAGTTTGTGTGTATATGTGTATGTGTGTGTGTGTGTGTTAGATTTTCCACATTAGAATAACAATGTCAATATATTTTTCAGATGGATAAACAGCTTTACCAAGGTTTATGATTACATATTATCCTATTAAATTAGTAGTTTGATCCATATATTCTAAAATTTAGCATTCCAATATATTTAGAATAATAATGTCTTAAATATTTCATTTTCTTTCCCTGTTATTTAGTATCTAATTTTAAGCATAGCATTGGAGTTTGGTACTCAAATCAACTGAATTAACCATGTTGATTCATCAAAGAATTACTAGTTGTAAGACTTAGGACAATATTTTATTTTTCTAAATGGTATCACTTCCATAAATATTCATGCAGCTTCTGCCTGGTGAAAAGCATTCTATTAGATAGAGGGTTGAGTGGTGTTAAAAAGGAGAATAATGTGTGGCCAATAAGGAAATCACTCAAATTTAGTTCAATAGATCAATCAATAGAAAATAAACTATTCATAAAACAAAGTTGATGTAAGCACTAAATAGAAGAATATTTAATTTAGACTGAGTAAATCAAAACAGATTGTGATTTGAAGGAGACTGACAGATAATCCAGTTTTGGCCCTGAACTAATTCCTTGGGCACTTTGGAGTAAGGACAATGCAGCATCAGAGGATAAGCTCTAGATACCCTCAAAGAGTGTAATGAAGATTGATCTAGTGGAAGCTTTCATTTTGTGGATTTTGAAGGAAGAAGATACTGGATAGACAATGTGGAGACTGTCCTACTGTTTGCTGCTGCTAACACAGAATATATGAGACTGGGTGATTTATAAGGAACGGGGATGAATTTGTCTCCTGGTTCTGGAAGCTGGGAAGTGCAAGAACATGACACCCACTGCTAGTAAAGGCCTTCGTGCTGCCTCATCCCATAGCAGAAGGCAGAAGGGCAAGAGAGGGCAAGAGCAAGGGAACAAGAGAAAGCTGAACTAATTTTATGACAACCCACTCTTATAATAGATAATCCCTTTCCATTCATCCATGATGGCAGAGTCCGCATGACCTGATTATCATTTATTATTATGCTCCACTTCCAAAAACATTTCATGAGGGTCTAAGTTCCCAGCACATGAACTTCAATGGAAACGGACAAACTGCAGCAGAATCCATTTAAAGAACACATACACAGCTTCAGCTGTTATAAAATAAGTAGGTTAAACTGACTCTGACATAAAACAGAATAATATGACCCATCATACAGTTTTCCACACATATTCCAGAATTATGAGCCTTTCTGAAATTCTATTTAACAAATTTTCCTCACCCACACTTATTTGTTATTTTAGGTACTTCCTATCCGGTACTAGCAAACACCTATCCTACATCTTCATGTATTTGTTCTACTCACAGAATTAAAACTGTTTTCTATTAAAATTTTTGGAATCATCAGAAATCAGTTAATTTAGTCAGAACATGAATTTACAATGAGGCAATATTTTAAAATGCAAATATAAAGTTTACAGAGGAGGCATATATGAGGATGTGGAAAAGAATAAAATAAGAATTTACTTTGGAAATTCCCATTTAGCAAAACTATACCTAACTTTTATCATATTATGCCACAGATTTTCTATATTTTAATTCCTGAACAAAATTTAAGTATGTGCAATATCAACTTTTTGGAATATGTTATCTACAGGCAGAACTACATGTTAACTCATTTATTTTCCTAATTTACTATTGTCAGTTATATAATTTAACATAAATTTTATTCCTTGGAATTAAGTTTTTTTAAAAGTAACCAACAATCTGTGAGTGAAAAGTAAATTCACAGGGTATTTTCAGACCAAATATCATCTGTTTCCTATACTAAACTCAAATGCATTTCATCAAATAACTAATTAATGTTGTAATAAATTATCCTTTTTGGAGAATCAAAACTATTCCATAGTTAAAAATTATATCATTGACTTTATTACTCAAGCATGCTTCTATAATCAATTTCTGATTACATTATTCCCTAATCAGTTAGCAAAAGACAAAGAGTTGTTTGGGTGGTCAGGGCTGAGGTGCAGTCAGGTAAACAACTAAGGAATTGAGAAGACAGAATTGTTTGCGCTTACAATTAAATTTATGTCATTCCTGTTGTATTTCAAAATCAAAATGCTTCTGTTGTGGCATGCACTATTTCCACACCTGTAAAAGATGTGCAATAAGTAGCCTCCTGGGTCCTTTAAGCCAGCCAGTCACTAGGAAAACATCCTCCCTCCTGTATAGATGCTAACTACAACTAAGATATGTGACCTCTGGCAAGTCCCTTCCTCTCTTGAAGCTCGATCTGCAGATTGAGCTAGTCTCCATATCCTCTCCTCTGAATCCATCCATGAACAGAAATAAAAGAACGGTGATAAAAGAATGGGGACAGGGAGAGTATCACAGATATGTGCAGGTGTCCAACATTATTATGTTGCAGACATTAAACATGTGCAGTTTTTGTATACCAATTAAGTCTCAATAAATCCACTTTAAAAAAAAAAAAAAAGAAGTATGTGAAGAAAAGTTCACCAAGGCAAGCAGACTTTGGAAAACTCTAGGCTTTAGATTGGCTTGAATGCGAGACAATGTTCAGCCTAATTAAGTTCAAGAGGGTTTAGCTGGACTAAACTTAGACTCAGATGGCAAATCTGAGTCTTGTGGTCAGACTATTTCCAGAGACAAGACATGTGAAGCTGTCTGTGACAGTGGGCTGCCTCTGGAGGATATGAGGTCACTAGCATTGGAGGTGTTTGAGCAAATCTTGGAAGGGATGGTGTAGAGAAATTGAGAAGCTTGAAGTCAAACTCCTTTCAACCTTAGAGTATAAAATGCCATCATAAGCTGCTGGGCCAGAATCCAGGGTCTTTTCCTCTCATCAATCTCATGGTAGAATTGCACATCATCATCCAATACAGTTATCATTCCCTACCCTGGGCCAGGCAGTGGGCAAGTCCTATCACACACACAAAGATGATTCAGAAACTATACCTTACTGCTGAAGGACAGAACAGGAACATGATAGCTACCAAGCAAGTAGTGATATGTGACACTATTTAAGAGCAGACCCAATATGAAGAACATTTTGGGCATGGAGAGATACTTCCAGTTTTACAAAGCAAGCATACAGCACTGGTAATGAGTATGTGAAGAACAGGAAGTTGGAATAGCACCTGAAGGATGACAAGAGGCATAAGAGAGAAAAATATGACTTAGAAAACCCTTTCATCCCTCTGTGTTCACATGCCTCATCATTAACTAGCCTAGGATGCCATAATAATGAACACAGATACCTTGACAACTCTGCCTTAAAATGCCATATTCCCACTTTCTTGACTCAAGCTAATTAGGCAAGAGTCAATGGGGCACACCCTGCCACCAGGAGAAGTTGGACCAAATGGGCCTTCACATTGTATTTGGAATTAGAATCACATTTTGGTTATCTCTGCGCAAGGCCAAATAAATTCAGATATCACATACAATGTGAATGGCATGACTGAGTTTTGTAAAGCTGTTATAGGGATAGATGAGACTTTTGTTCTATGAACATTTGCCTGAAACTTTGATTCTAGTGATATATACACATTCGTAATAGTGCTGACCTCCATACATCCCCATCCTCTTAATCATTTATTACACAATATACTGCCACCTGAACATCCAAATTCAGAAGTAGCTTTTAATTTTCATTACCCATGAAGCTTTACCATTGGCTCTTTGAAGAATTGTCTCCTGACAGCTCAAATGTAATTTCAGCTTTTTTTGCTACATAATCACTACCTTTGGTTCCCTCTTAAAACAAGTACATGATTCTTGCCACATCTTCTGAGATTTGAGAGTTCAGTCAGGAGTCCACAGTATATTCACAATGACATATCTCAATGAGTATTGATTCTTCTATTCCAGTCCAAATAACTATAGTCTGAAAGAAGTCTACAAGTCTTTGCCATGCTCGAGTACATGCCATTTAGAATAATCTTTTTTCTGTATTTGACATCACATCATTTACAACCAAATGATTAATTATGCATATACAGGATAAGCTTAGTATCTTGTTTAAAATTCAGACCTCCTGGTGTTACCAAACTTATGAAATGATTAATGTAGTATAGAAAATTTAGTAATATGTCACCAGCAGTCATGCAAAGATATTGTGATTGATTCCAGCAGCTTATAGCATAGAAATGCTAATTATATACAAGTCTGACCGAAAAGACAGAATCATAAAGGCTTGAGTCTATTTTAATGTAGTAACAGCTAGAAAAGGCTATGTCTCTGACCTGGAATGCTGGCTTCTTACCACGGAAGGAAGCAGATTCTCTGCATCAGAAAAAGGACAGTGGCCACACATTTATTGAGCCCGGTACTCTTGCTTCCCCAATAGGTAGGTGCTGCATCTGGATGCTTTGCACTGTCTCCTGTTTGTAAAGACCTGGTGCTTTTGTGTTACTAGATTGCTATTTTCTGCTAAAGACTTTTCTGTCCCTGGCTTTATCTGTATGGATCCAAGAAAGAACTATATCCAAGGAAGGCATGTGGCCAATAAATATCAGAAAAGTTTGAGGGTGTTATTTATTTGTTTGCTGGCTTGCTTGCTTTGCTTTGCTTTTTGTGAGCACTATCAACAGAAGAAAATATTTATATTCTAGGTCCCTGAACAAAATTTTGCAGAATTTTACTTCTCTTCGGGCTCATTTTTATCCTATATGTTAGGAGGCCTGTTATAATATGAACACTGACATTTTTTAAGAGTTTTAATATTTACTCTCTTATTACCCTATAAATAAGAGAGTAAGGATAAAATTGACACTACCAATAAGAGGATATTGACCTAATTCCAACAGAAACAAAAGTTCTAGGAAAGGAGATAGAGAAAGCCGAATATCTAAGCAAAATAAAGACCGATGCATTTAGAATTTCTCAGGAGATATGGGCAAAGGAGTGGGAACAAGAATAAAAAAATGAGGAGCTCAGAGAAGAATGAAAAACATAACACATGAGCCATGAGCCTGTGACTAAGATAGAAAACCTCCGTGAAGGCTAGGACTCTGGAGAACAGAAATGTGGAATAAGGCTTGTTTTTACTGAGCTATGCATCAAAGGACTCTTCTCCTTGACTTTCAAATCACCCATAAAACCTAGAAATGTGAACCAAGAACTGTTTTCAGAGCCACGTCTGAATTAACCACGTGCCCAACCAAGACAGCTCATACAACCAGTGGTGGCCATCAGAGAAGGATGTCAGAGCATAAAGCCCTGAAAGCCAACAGAAATCTTCCAAAGACATGAAACTGCTGGGTTCAAGGCAATCTGCCTAGACATTGAGTGGCAGTGAGCCTTTCCCACCTGACATTTCCAACTACATCTAATTATTTTTGTTCCTAATGTTCACTGGTATGAGAATAAACTGAAGCAGTATACATGGGCTCTGCATCAGAAGACATTCCAAATTAGAAACAAGAGACATATGCCCCAAGACTCAGAAAATAGAAAATAACACCTAAGATGAATAATGTGATGGGAAATCCTACTCCTAGTCTTCCCACATTTATTCCCCAACCAAAATTTAAGATTTTATTCTGATCTCAGGGAAGGAGAAGAATGGTGTTACTAGAAATGTTTCATCCCCTATCTCAACTCTACAAATTTTCCCTCCTCTGGGAGACAGGAAAATAAGCCCATTTGGCAAAATTGGTAAGGGTTGGTATAAAGTAATGAGTGCCTGGAAAAAGTGAAAAGGGTTGATATTTTGGACTATGTGCTACCCAACCCCCCAACAACAACAACAATTGTGTTGAAATCTGAATCCCCAACAGGATGACATCAGGAGCTGAGGCTTTTGTGAAGCAATCAGGTTTAGAAGAGGTACTGAGAATGCAGTTCTTATGATGGGATTAGTGCCCTGATCAGAAGAAAAAGAGAATAGAGCTCCCTCTTTGGGCCTTTGGCCCATGGGAGAACACAGGGAGAAGGCAGCTGCCTACAATTCAGGAAATGAGTTTGATGGGGTCCTGAACTTTCCAACCTCATGGTAGGAGGGGTGCTTGCCTTCCCCCCATCTCTCACATTTCCATAGAGCAAAGGGAGCTCGACTTCTTAGCTGGGTACTCTCTTCCCTCTCACCTACACTTGCCCCAGGAGGAAAAACTTCTCTCATCATGACAAAAAGAAAAAAGAACCAAGACAAATAGTTTATCTCCCTTCTCTTTTTTAGAATGCCAAGTCTTCAGGATGTATACCTTCCATCCATTAGCAGGAAGGTTCTGCTTTTATATAAAACCTCTTGTTTTATATAATTCATGTTTACCTTCCATCCATTACCAGGAAGTTTCTGTTTTTATATAAAATCTGCTGTGAACAGATGAGTTCAATTCCCAGGTTCAGGAAGCATCGAAGAATGACAGTGTGCAACTGGCTAGAGGTCAAACAAAATGATCTAAGATACCATTAACAATAAAAATACCATTTCCCCCCATCATCTGTATGGATTTCTATATTTACTTTTTTTTCCCCAAACTCAGGAGGAGTTTTCTCCTGAGAAACATTCTTTTTTTCTCCAGTAAAAAAATGTTATTGATTGCGTCTCTTCATCCCTAAATTTCCAGTTCTTGGCCCAGAAATGTAAGCCATGTGTAGAAAAGACAGAAATGTCTTTACACTAAGAAACAGAAGGAGCTGGAAGCCTTAGGCTACATAGGCCACTTGGGTTTGGACCTCATTGATTTTCTGTGGCTTTTATTTTCAGTTGGTGTCTGGATTTAATTTCTGAGAAAATGTGAAGCTTAGTAATCATGGCCTGTGTGGTTCTCTGTGGTTGAACTTGACCTGACTTATGCTGGTACAGCTATGGTTCAAAGCAGGTCAATGAGACAGCAATTACATTACAGGTTAGACAGTCTCTTTTTGTCTAATAAAATGGGTAGAGTTTTAGTATAAAGTCAATTCAGACCCTCGTGGGTGGATCAAGGTTGGCCTATTCCATTGTATTTCTCAGTCAGATATGTAGGCTGGGTCTTTACACTGTCAAAGCAGCTAAGTTACAGGTCAGAGTTCTTCAAAAGTGGGTCTCATGCCAGGCATAGATAAGCAACACTAAATAAATTGCCCCAAATTGCATTCGTCAGCCTGTTTCTTTGACACAAAACAAGAGTTAAAAACAAAATTATAAAGAAACTAGCCCATTAGCTTCACCCAGTCTGTTGACTAGGTTTTCAGAGTCCCCTACAAAACTCATGACCTCAAAGAAGCTGTAACTTCCTACTGAAATAACCAAGAAACCTGACTTAGGATTTCAGACATTTACTATATCCTCACGCAGAGAAGGGAAATGGATCCTGTGAACAAAAACTACAAAGGAGCAGGGCCTCTGGAATGAGGAGAAATAAACCACAGATGAAATGCCTGCACAAGCCAAGGTCAAAAGGAGGAACCCTGTTTACTGAGGAAGCCAAGGAGGGGCTGCACCGGCTTCATGCACTCAGCCTTAGTAGAAGCCAAAGGGCGATAAACAAAAATCTTCAGTTTGTTCAAATGTGGAGGAGGACAGTTTTCCTTCAGTGGAATATTGAGACCACAGAGTATAGGCTAGACAGGTATCAAAGAAGAAATGAGATCTTGAAGGCGAGGATAGGAAGAAATGATATAAAATGATGAATCTGGACCTAACTTGTCATCAAGAGGGGGCTTGAAGAAGAAGAGGAATTTTAACATTTATTGAATCAGGGAGTATAATAAGCCCATAGAAATCTAACAAAGCAAAAGAGTCACAATCTCAGAGAGCATTTTGGAAGGCTTTCCAGACAGAGCTATGATTTAGGAAACTACTGAGAAGAACACTCTTAACTCTTTTAAGATATATGTAGAGAGTACAGTGTAAAAATAATTGGGGAAACACCCTCAAAAATATGAACAATCTCAAGTGTTTACAAGAAATTAGAGCAGTTTTAAGGAAACTAGTATAACTATATTGGATATTAAATTAACCATTATGTATATGTAGCTATCATATGCCTGTTGTATGTATAATTATTATATATAACTATCACGGCTATATCAAGTATTATATTAGCTATTTTAGCTATTTTAATTATATGTTAATCTACATTATACTATATTATACTGTATAATGTAATTATACTATATTATGACTATATATATTGCCTGTATGCCCAAGAAATGTATATAATTTGGACATTTGTCAATGACCCAGGAAAGACCACCACAAAGGGAAGGTAAACAGTATAACAACTAGGATACAGACACAATTCTAATGGGAGAGTACATCTCAGAATTAAAAATTCAAATGGGGATAAAGGAGAAACATAATATGTTGAAAACACAAATATCTACCCTGAAAATAGAGAAAAAGGAAAGAAAACACACCTAAAAATCTTTATGAATGAAAAAAAATCAAGAGACTTTATAATTTTAGGCTTTATAATTTTAGGCACACTTATTAAGTGTGCCACCCAAAGGAAAAACCTTAAAGAACAGATAAGTTAGACCTCAAGACAGAAGATGAAGAGTAGTAAGAGCAAACCTTAAACTATGTATGTATCTATAGCCAGAGTACTAAATGAGGACCTCTTTCTATGCAAATCTGAGAGAAAAATGAAGTTAAAAAGTAAAGACAAAAAAAGGGATTGAATGATCATTCATTCAATAGGTATAAAGAATGCACAATTTTTGTATGTCTATGTGACATTTACAAAATTCAAATACATAATTGGACTCAATAAGATTTATACATTTTTAACATAAAAAGTACCAGTATAACCATAATACAAGAATACTGATAAAAAATATTTTGTTCACTTGGAAATTAAAAGCCATCATTCTGGACTACATGTAGATAAAAGAAAGAAAAAAGGAAAATGAAAACTTTGGCCAAAACCTACAAGGCACACCAGAATCTGTTGTACTCAAAGTAGAGTATGTTTTTGTTGTGAACAAAAAGAAAACAACAACATTTATTTAGAAAATAGACTAAATTAAATCAAAAGAAACTTAATGAGTTAGATCAACTCAAAGCTGAAATAAATGAGAGAACATAGTGGCAGAATCAAAAACCTGTTTCTGAAAAATAACAGTAAAATAGATAAATCTATGACAAACATGATTAAAGAAAAATGAGAGTTAAAAAATAGTCAAAGTGTCGAAAGAGACACCAAACACACCAGAGATGTGGGAGCAATTTAGGAGGTCTAAAGCAATAGCTGTGGAGACTTGGAGCTTTCTAACTCTTTTATCCCCTGCTAGGGTTTCTATCAGTGTTTCTTAAACACCAGTGTGTGTACAAATCACCTGGGATCTTGTTAAAATGCAAGTTCCGATTCATTAGGTCATGGTGGTAGCTGAGATTTTGCCATAGCTGTAATGAACTGCTGATCCTGAGATCAGGTTTTGAGTAATAAAAATTTAAGTTCCATTGGAATTATCTGTATTCACAGAATAGTTAAAATGTTAAAATGTAGCTGTAGATTTATGTGGAACAGTCATCCTTTTCAACAGTACATTTTTAAAATTACTTCCCTGGGTCTTTCATAGTAATTAGCTTATAGTTTTTCTACCTTTTCTTGGGTTAATTCATCAATTTCTATTTTGCCAGTACAAGTTTATATATGGTTTATACACATACTAAAGAAAATCAAGATGAAACTTCAGTATTCCAAGTGTAAAAAGAAAATGCTTAAAATTATAAGCCTCTTGATAAGAAAAATAGAAGACCTTCGAAGCAAAACTGGGAACTCGGAAGTTATTAATTAAGATAGATTATCTGATTTTAGCAAAAACAATGTGAACTCTTACTATGAAAAAATCCTCAGTAAACAAAGTCAACAGAAATAAATAGACTTGGGTAAAAGAAATCTGCAACAGACAAGAATGAAGGTTAATTATAATCCACTAAGACCTATTACAAAATAAAGATGCCCCCACTCAAAAAAAAAAAACCCTGCAGGGGGAGAGAAAATGAAAGATCACTTCACAGAAGAGCTAACCTCTGTGATCAGGAATCATAAAAATGTGGCAGATTCTCACTGATAGGCACTGAAATTTAAATTAAAGTAACAATGAGATATCTTTTTATACCTTTGAGGCTGAAAAGAATTATAAGCCTCTATCAGGATCTGCTGCTATTGAGGATACAAGATAAATTGTTCTCTCACAAGTTTGTGGGCAAAATGTGACTCATTAGAGCACTTTAGAGCTTTCCCAAGACAATGTGGCACTCCCTATTGAAACTAAAAAGGACTGGGAGGGCCCTGGGGCATGGCTGGAGGCTGAATACTTGCTGAGCATGATTCTATTCCTAGCACCAAAAATCAAAAAAGAACATATAGTGATCACATTCCTGGAAAACCTTCCCTATAAAGTAAGTTATCAATATATAAAGTTTCATGAACAAAAGTACTTACTGAGCATTGTTCCCAGTGTCATATATATTTTTAAAAAATCTAGGGGGGAGAAAGTTATGTTAGGCTTCTATTGCAAGTAACAAGTTTAGTGATTTGAAACAACACACATATATTTTCTCATAGTTTCTGGGGCCAAGACTCATAGACAGAGTTTAGCTGCATCTTCTGCTTAGGGAATTCAATGGTTCTAACCAAGGTGTCACTCAGGCTACATTCTCATCTGGTAGTTTGCCTGTGAAGAATCTGCTCCCGTCTCATGTATTTTGTTGGCTGAAACAGTTTCCTTGAGAGTACAGGACTGAGGTGTCCAGCTGCTTTCTGGAGGGGCTTCCTTAACATGTCTACTTAAAGTCAAGACAGGAAAGAAAGTCTCTTGGTGTTGGCAAGAGACCAGTCTTATATAATGTAACCATCAAAGGAATGACATCCCTTTTGCCAGGTTCTGTTGGGTAGAAGCAAGTTCAGGTCCTGCCCATACTCAAGAAAAAGAAATTTCACAAAGGTATAAATACCAAGAATGACCATGATAGGCCCATCCTGCCACTGCAGTTGAATCTCATTGACTCAGGAAGGCAAGATAATTTGCCAATAAAGAATTAACTAGGATTCTGTCATCTGATTTGCTAGGATTTCCAAAGGTATTGTTGAATAATAAAATCAAATGCAGCTGAGTTGAATATTATGATCTTAAATTGATAGAACTGTCATTTTCTACCCTCATGGACTTATAAGGAACCAATCTTTAAAAGAACAAGCAGCAGCTTTCACAAGGCATCAGCTAAGAGAGAAAAATGTGGAGACAAGGGAAAATTGACCCTAAGAAGTATGCTTCATAGCCAAAGACACAGGTGGCCGCCTCGGGGAGACCCGCTCACGGATAAGTAGGTTTTCTCCCTTTTATAGTAGATGCATGTTGCCAAACTCACCTTGATGAACAATTTCTTAAAGTTGAGTTTTTGATTACAGACAGACGCTAGTGTCTGGATTACTGGCATCCCAGTAAATTTTAAAACAAGATTATCTCTGTCTATCTGCCTTTCATCAGACATCAAGGAATTTATTTTAGGATCTTTAGTAGCAATAACAGAGATTTGTAGTAGACTAAATCCTAGGTTCTGGAAACATTATATTTGGGATTAAAATTTTGCTTGGTGTTTTAAATTTCATGGCTGTGAGGTTGGGTCCTGTAATATTAAGTGTTTTGTTATTTCTTTTGAAATTTAAAAATGAAACACATCACCACATATCTGACAAAGGATTCAGACCTACAATATATAACAAACTCTAAACACTCAACAGTAAAAAAATAAAAATATAAGTAATCCAATTAGGAAATGGGGAAAGTATATGCAGAGACATTATACTATAAAGGTTTATATATATGAATAAAGCATATGAAAAGATGATAAACATCAACATCACTAGTCTTTAAGCAAACACAAATAACAGCTCCAGTTAGTATTAATACACACATAAAGATAGCTAAAACAAAAAAAATTAGTGGCAGCACAAAATGCAGGTGAGGATGTAGAGAAAATGTATCACTCGTGTGTTTCTTATAAGCACGTAAAATGGTACGCTAAAAATAATTTGGCAGTTTCTAATAAAATACTAAACATATACTTATCATATGACACAGAAACGGTAATTCTGTGTATTTGTATTAGAGAAATGAAAAGTTTCTCTATAAAAAATGTCTACACAAATGTCCATAACAGTTTTTCATATATAATAGTAAAAAATCTAGAAAAAAAATCAAATGTCCTTCAATAAGGAATAATACAATACACACACACACACACACACACACACACACACACCAAATCAAATTGAATGTATTTAAAGAGCATTGTATTGAATGAAAGTTTCTAATTTCAAAAGACCACATACTATATGATTTCAATAATGTACTATTATTCAAATAACAAAACTAGAGCAATGGAAAACAGACCAGTGGGTGCCAAGAGTTAGGAACGAGGTAAAGTGATGGATGTGAAAGCTATCATAAAGAGGTAGTACAGGAATATTTATGGTGATGGAACAGCCCTATATTGATTGTGGCAGTGGTCACACAAGCACACACAGAGCTACACACACACACAGTGTAAATAAAACTGGTGAAATCCGAATAACAGTTTTGAATTATACCAATGCCTACATCAGGTTTCCTGGCTTTGGTATTATTCTGTAGTTATATAAGAGGTCTTCACTGGGGATGACACTGGGGGTGTTATAATTTGGCTGTGAGGTGTCCCCCAAAAGCTCATGTGTGAGCCAATACAAGAAGGGTCAGAGAAGAAATGATTGGGTTGTGACAGTATTAACCCAATCAGTGAATTAATCCCCTGATAGGATTAACTGGGTGGTAACTGAAGTGTTTGAGTGTGGTTGCAATACATGTGAATTGGGGGCATGGCTTTGGGGTATATATTTGTATCTGTCAAGTGAAGACCTCTCTCTCTGATTTTTGATCACCATGTGACCTGCTTCCTCCACCACACTCTTCCACCATGATGTCATGCCTCACGCTGTCCATGGGGCTGAGACCTCTGAACCTCCAAATAAATTTTTCCTTCCCATACAATTGTGCTGGTCAGGTCCTTTAGTCACAGCAGCGAAAAAGTTGACTAAAACAGGTATATAGGACCTCTCCATATTGTTTCTTACAATTGCATATGAGTCTACAATTACATCAAATAAAAAAAATTAAAACAATTGACACCAAGAGAGGCTTAGGGTGGAAAGAACCTCATTTATTCCAACACAAGGCAAATCAAAATATGGCTAAGGAACTCAATCTTATTTGACTTCGGAGTAGATTCCTCTGAGACTGAACAGAAAAGAGAAACTGGGTTACATGATTTTTGAAATCTAATTTCTTTAAAATTTAATGTAAAGATTTGGGACCTTAGTGTTTCAGACAAAAGCAAGGTGATTTTGATATCTCTTTGACATGGAAATTTCATTTAAATCCCACATTTATTAGAATACCTTTATGCTGCCATCTGATCTCCCTGAAGAACTGTTAACTGCACTTGTGTGAATCACAAGGCTAGACTTAATATGGGATGGGAATTACAACAGGAATGCTGTTATCCCTGGAAAACAGCAAGATCTCAGAACTGTCTTAACTGAGGTGTAAGTCCACTGCACACGTGTTTGCCACCTACCAGAAGCCACAAGAAGACAGACTGAGGCTCAGTGGTTGGTTCGGGGTAAAGGAAGTCCAGATGGTAAGATCTCTCTGCCTGAGAGGTACAGGGACAGACCTCAACTTAGGCATTAAACTCAATGGGCTTATCTCCTACTTCTTACACCTAAATACACAAGAAAGCTCCGCTCCATGGGGGAAAATAGTATCAGGCCTCTCAAGCTTCTCCAGAATGAGGCCAGTGAATTAAGAAAATCCTCGACTCTCCAAAGGAACTACTGAGCATGTGCACTCAGGCCCTTCCCCTTACCGCTGCTCCTGGCCACCATGCACACATTTCTAACCTCTTGTAGGATAATATCTTAGTTTGTATTGTAAGCTAATGGGACAGATTTTGTCTTCAGCTGAGGTTTCAGATGGGTACATTCAATGTGGTAGCATAGTGCAGGGAAGAATGCTAAATGAGAATTGGCATGACCAATTATCACTATAGGTCAAGCCAGACACTCTTAAATTAGCCTGGAAGAAAAAATGTGACATTTGGTGTCTCTCTCTCTCTCTCTCTCTCTCTCTCTCTCTCTCTCTCTCTCTCTCTCTCTCTCTCTCTCTCATTCCTTCCTGATTGTTCCTGAACTGGAAAGAAGAGGATATTATGTGCTGCCTCATTTCAAACCTGACCTATATCATGCACAGTAATAACCTCATGTTACACACCCCACTGCATGTCTGGTGGCTGGAACAGTCCCTATTTCTATGTCCGCAGCGTGTTGACTTTTTCAGTATACAGTGAAAACTTTCTCAGCTTTTGTTAAAATGAACTTACCAGTTCCATGATAAACTTTCAGCAATTGTATAAAGTAACATTCTCGTGTTTAAATATACAAAACAAAAGAGATTATCCAAGAAAATTCAGGCCCTGATTCCTGAAAGCAACTGAATGTGTAACACTTGGATCAGTGACAAGAAAATTCGAATAGACTGTTAGGATATTGAAATCAGCATGTAACTGAAAAGAACATTGGTTTATACATGTACACAGTAGATCAAGTACCCAGATCTTTCTCTTTACAAAATATAGAAGATATCTATTTCTTCTATGTTTTTCTTTTGAACTTAGAGATCTAAATAAAACAGGACAGAGGAAAAGTTGAAATAAAACTTTTAAAGGTTGCAACCTAGAGTTAACAAAGGGTTAGCCATTTTTAAAACCCAGTAGGTATCATTCACCTAAAGAGAAGAGCCTTACAAGTGAACTAAAAACAAGTGGGGCAAATGGAGACATGTCAGAATCAGAATTACTTAAAAGAGAATGGTCTCTGTTACTTTAAATTTCTTCTCTGAAAATTGACCAAGTTCTTTTCCCACTTATCTTTGAGGTATTTGTGTTTCTTCTGTCATCTTTTGTCATTTATTTATGTGGTAAAGATAGAAACCATTTGGCATCTCTATTCAATTATTCTCCTAGTTTCTCCCTTGTCTTTTAATTTTATTCATAATGTGTCTGCATATGCATTTTTATTTTCATTGTCATAGAGTTATATCAGACATCACCATTGTTAGCTCTTTCATTGCCTTAATATTTAGAAAATCATTTTCTGTCTAGAGATTAAACATGTACTTACATCTTCTTCCAATTTTTAATGGTTTTTAAAATTATAAATATTTTTTAGACACTTAATGAAAGTCATGACTAAATGGAGAAACATAACATGATTTTGTATGGGAAAAGTAGTTTTGCATAAACCTAGAAGTAATCCTAAGGATTTGTGTGCTAATATAGAAATAATATGCATGGTAATATCATAAAATAGATGGATTATGATGGATAGGTAGATCAATGATATGGGGTGTAGGTAGGTAGCTAGATAGATAGTTAAATATAATCACAGGAAGTGAAACAAATGTCAAAATAAAGATTTTAATATTATAAGGAAGGATTCAATACAATACAACATCAATAGGGAAGGTATGGATTTCATGTGTCCATAAATTCATCTGGACCATCTTCTATATACCCAAGAGCCATATTGGGTGCTGGTAAGAGAAGAGAGTCTATAGAGTTTATAGGCTAGTGGGAACATCAGACGGTAAAAGAATTAAACACATCCTAAAGGAGATGAGTAGGGTGCTAGTGGGATATTCAAAGGACGGATGAACCTCTAATCTGGAAGACTTCTGTGAGAAAGGACTTGTAATCCAAGATCTGAAGCTGAAGTTTAGCCAAGATCTGTCCTGGCTTATAGAAGAGCCTGGTGGACAGAACACAGCCTTTCCCTAGACTGGATACAAAGAATACTAGCATGTTTAGAGTAGGAAGGAGCCAGATCAAGGAGTGCTGTGGTTCTATCAAATTTTGGACTTCATCTAAGGGCAGCAGGAAGAAACTGACATAGGAAGCTTATAAGATAAAGTCATTATAAGATTTTACTATTGAAAATAGATCAGAGAGGCAAGAAGGATGGGTGCCAGAACTAGCTAGAAGACTGTTGCAACGCTTCAGTAAAAGATGATTATGCTTGAAGTACTGATGATAAGGGTAAAGAAAATGGAAATTTTTGACAAATATTCATAGGTAGATTTGGTAGAACTTGGTGATTGCTCAGATTTTTGAGAGGTAAAAAGAGGAAAGAGTCCAAGATAACTATTTAGACAGTGAGGGGAGAGGAAGTATTATATTGGATCCATACTTCAAACTGAACAAAATATATTCCAGATAGGAAGAGAAGGTAAATGTTTAGTCAGCTTTGCATTGCTGTGAACAAAAGACCTGACAAGAACAATCAGAGGAGGAAAAGTTTATTTTGGCTTATGGCTTCAGAGGTTCAGTCCGTGGTCGACAACTTAGAACCTCTGGGCCCCAGGTGAGAGATAACATCATGGTGGAAGGGTATGGCAGAAGGAAGGAGCCAGGACATGGCAGCCAGGAAGCAGGGAGAGAGTCCTGCTCACCAGGGACAAAATATAAACACAAAGTCTCATCCCCTGTGACCTACTTCCCCCAGTCACACCCTACCTGCCTCCCCAAAGTCTTTCTTTCCCTCCAATAAAAACAATTCTTATTTTGTTTCCACGGCATTTTGCATATATACTTTATATTGTTGATATTACAGTCTATCCTTTCAGGTTGTATTCCTATTTGATTGTTACCACTAAAGACTCATAAACATCTGGAAAGCAAACCTTCAGAGCTACAACCTAGCCCTGTTCCTCCTAGCTCCCACCACATCAAGCACACAGTACTTTATATATGCTCCAATGAATTAAATAACAAAGAAAGGCACTAAATGTAAATTGAAATAAGTGCTTCTAGGTAAAAGTCACACATTTTCCCACTTAATTAACTCTCCAACAGCTCAAATTTTCCAAACCCCAAACTTTTTGCTATCTATGGACAGCTTCATGCCATTCACTTCTTTTTTTTTTTTAATAAACTTCATCCTAAAAGAAATTAACATTTGGGCTGGGGATGTGGCTCAGGCGGTGGCGCGTTCGCCTGGCATGCGTGCGGTCCGGGTTCGATCCTCAGCACCACATACCAACGGGGATGTTGTGTCCGCCGAGAACTAAAAAATGAATATTGGAGAGTCTCTCTCTCTCTCTCTCTCTCCTCTCTCCTCTCTCACTCTCTCTTTAAAAAAAAAAAAAGAAAAAGAAAAAAGAAATTAACATTCTTTGTCGATTCTTACCACTATGTCTTCTCAAGATTCTGTAAGTCTGTTTCTTTTCTTCTCTTTTCAGATGTGAAAGGACCTCCAGCTATTTATTACTAATTCAGTAGAGCAAGGTTACTCTTTCTGAATCAATGATAATCTGTAGATCTTTGACATGACCCAGACCTCTCTATGTACTTCATATTTTATTTTTTAATGTTTCTTTCTCTCTAATTTTTTAAATCTTAATTTGAATTATTTTCAGACTTTCAGAAAATACAAAAAAAAAAAAAAGTTCTGTATAGCTTTCTCCAGATCCCCAAATGTTAACATTTTTCCCTATCACCTGATCATTCTCCTCCCTCAACGCACAATTTGCAGCCAAGTTAAAGCCAAGATGCCTTTTTGTCTCTTGGCACTTTAGTTACTCCACAGGTTTTAAATAGCATTGCCAAGGTGAACATCATTCTACCTGGTCTTGAGCCGTCTATACTCAGGTGTGCAACTGCACTGATCCTATCCTTTACTACCAACAAGCTTGCTGAGCTGTTCCCACATCCGCTCAGGGCACTTAAGAAACATTTAGCTGTTCCTTCTCCACTGAGGATTGTGAGAATCTCAGGACGTGTGTGTGTGTGTGTGTGTGTGTGTGTGTGTGTGTGTGTGTGTGTGTGAAATAGTATCAAGCTACAGTTAGTCACACAGACAACAGGAGCTCTGTGAAATTGTTTCAGTCCTGTCTGCCTGGACACACACAGCCCCTACTCTACTGCTTCCAAGCCAGCCACAACTGAGAACATGGAAAGAGTGTCTTATTGCCTGCTTTTCTACTTCTTCACACACACACCCAATCCCTCATCCTTCCTCTAAGCTTTCATCCTCTCTGCTCTCAGATCACCCCAGACTACCTAATGGTCACAGTATTGACCCTGGGGAGCAAGATTGGGGCCCCTTTCTCAGCAACCCTCAGCATCTAATACCACTGCTTAACTTGTAGCTTCCCCTTCTCCCATGACTTAAGCCCTTCTAGACTCTGAAGCAAACAATTGGCTCCCCTTAGACCATGTGCAATTCTAGGTCTTGGGAGCCCCTGGGAACCTAGGCATCGGAAACACAAAAGTTAAGATTTGTTTTCTTTGTTTTCCTGTTATATTATATCATGACCTCCTTGAGGTATTAAAGGCAGAAGCTCAGATATCCAAAAAAGGAAAAGAGAGAGAAGTAATTAGTCACATATCATCCACACAATCATATGTATATAATTCTGATATTAGCATTGTCTAAAATGGTGGGTAAACCTACTTACTACATTAGCCTCATCTACACAGTAAAAAGTAAAATTGCCATTCCCAGTGAAAATTATAATGCTGCCTCTGACTAATAATTTCTTGAAGATATGGTGATTCTTTTTTTTTAAATTTGTTCTAATTAGTTTTACATGACAGCAGAATGCATTTCAAATCATTGTACACAAATGAAGTACAATTTTCATTTCTCTGGTTGTACATGATGCAGTCAGAGCACTTAAGAAACATACATGTAGACATTATTAAATGTCTGTCTCATTCCACCATCTTTCCCACCCCCAGTCCCCTCCCCTTCCCTCATTCCCCAATCTGAAGTTCTTCCATTCTTCCCTGGCCTCCTGCCCCCATCTGAGATTTCATTACACTCCTGTCAGAAAGGCAGTTATTAAGAATACAAGTAACAATAAGTGTTGATGAGGATGTGGGGGAAAAGCTACACTCATTCATTGCTGGTGGGACTGCACATTGGTACAATCACTCTGAAAAGCAGTATAGAGATTCCTCAGAAAACTTGGAATGGAATAACCATTTGACCCAGCTATATCACTCTTCGGTCTATACCCACAGAACTTAAAAACAGCCTACTACAGGATGCAGCCACATCAATGTTTATAGTAGCTCAATTCACAACCGCTAAATTGTGCAACCAACCTAGATGCCCTTCAACAGATGAATAGATAAAGAAACTGTGGCATATTTACACAATAGAATGTCACTCAGCCTTAAAGAAGAATGAAATTATGGCATTTGCAGTCAAATGGATAGAGTTGGAAAATATGCTAAGCAAAGTATGCCAATCCCACAAAACCAAAGGCCAAATGTTTTCTCTGCTAAGTAGATGCTGATATGGTGATTCTTTGAGTCATCATAATCACATGTTTTTCTGTGTTACTTGTGTTAGCCTGTCAGTGCCCAGTTGTCTTTACAATTATGCATTGGCACTAGGGCAAATATCTGGTGAAGACTTCTGAAAGTCTCCCAAACCCTCTTTCATGGTAAAGAAGGAGAGCAAGAAACGGTGCAATCAGGCATCTTTTGGACCCTTAACTACCTCTAACTAACCCATAGTTTTAAAGAGATGTGCTGTGTGTCCTGCAGCAGAGGATGGAGAACATCCCAGCTGGTGGGTCTCGCACAACTCTCAGCATTGAAGGACATCAGCCTGTGTGGAAAGCAGTGATTTGAATCATGGGCTTTCTGACTCTCACCTGGCTGCATTTTCACTGAGAACTTCCTGTGCCAAGGTGCATGCAGGTCAAAATGGCCCAGTTGCTATGGCGATGCCAGCTGAGGAAATTCTGTACAAAGGCACAGAATTATATCAGACAGGAACTGGAGCTCAGGCACTAGCTCCCAGGGATAGAAAATTCTGAGCACAACAAGATGACCCTAATGTCTCTCCAGTCCTGCATCCTTCAGATTGTCTGTTTTGCTGAAACTTTCCCACAAATAACCTTTTGATGAAAGCTATATAATAAACATGCTGAGCTAGCGCTGGTGTCACTCAAGCTCCATTGGAGGTTGGCTACCCATCTGGCCCCGCTTTTTCTCTTTATGTGTATCTGTTTTTCTTTTCTTCATCCTCCATTTCCCCTTGTACAGTTTCTTTCTCTGAATTAAGGACCATGGCTAAGATATGGGAGGGCTGTGGCAAGCTTGGTGTTCGTTTCTGATGATCTATGAGTGACCGATGCTACATATCTGTTGAGAAGACAGACTGTTTTATTGGCTCTTCGGGAAGAAAGAGCTCTTTTACTTGTTGTCCTATAGTATGAAAGGGGAGACTAAAATACCTTATTTTTCTCTCCTAGAGTTAAAGGAAAGATGTATCTATTATCTTTTTGATGGTTGAGACAAGGTAAATTTTTAATAATGGAATTGTTTCTCATAAAGAGTCCATAATTTAAAAACAAACTCAAAAGCTATTCTCCACCAATCTTCTCCAATCCAGAAGATAAATTTTGGTTCTTCAGGAGAAGCTGCTGTGTTTTTCTTTCTTCTCTTCCAGTTAACTCCCAGGTGGCTTCCTACCCCCATGCACTACTGCCAAGTTCCACATGTCACATATCCAAGGCACTGGGTGGAGTTATGCTTTTAAATTAAAAGATACCTGCATAATGGCACATGGCTCAACCTGAGTTCTAGCACATAAGTTTTGCAGCAAATGATTCTGCATAACAACAATGATAATGGCAGTAGTTTTATGTTCCTAAATATCATGAGACATGCTCTATGAAACAAAATAAAGGATTGGATGATTAAATTGCTCTAACCACATGGTTTTTCTAAGTTCTTCCTGAAATGTTTAAATACTTTAATCATCCTGTAGCTAATAATAAAGGAAATTTTGCATGTGGTTCATCCAAGTACATTAAATCTAGTGGTAATGTAAATCTGTCTTTACCTCTACATTTTGTGCCAGTGGAATGGAGATAAATAAATTTCCTTCATTTTCTTTAACATGTCTGTCCCAGCATTTTAGGGCTACCAACCATTCCCAGTAGACATTGGCCCAGCCAATGCATGCAAAAGTGCCAGTCTTAGTTAGCACGTGTGCTGAACAGCCAAAATCTTTCTTTCTTTTAACGACATATTTCCACAGCTGCTATCTTGAAAGTGAGTTATTCATCTTGAGGTCTTTCAGACTGCCACTAAAAACAACACACGAAGCAAACAGTTCAGACTCACAGGAAAAGAACTGAGCAACAAAAAAATCCTGTTTTTCATCTTCCATCACACCAGCAGATCCCAATCTGAATAATAATGCAGACGCTTAAGATGTGATGCTGCACTCAACACCAGGAAACATTCCCAACCTGGGTACAATTTTTGCTGACAATGACTGCTCCTCTCCTAACACAAAGAAAAAGAGGAAATCTTTTCTCTACTAATGTTCATTTGCTTATAGTTTGGTCCATGTGTCAACTAAACCAGCATCTGCTTTGTCAAAGGAATTGAAGCACAATGCAGTCCACATTTTAGTATGCAACACCTCTGCCAGGCTGTCTACGCGCTGGTCTCTCTTCTCAGCAGAGTGTGTGCTCTGGTTCAGCTGCTCCTCCAGTTCATCTGAGGTACTCAAAGCACAGCCAGCTTGGAGTTGGCTCTGCCTTACCTTGACCTCTTGGACCAGTTCTTTCCACCAACATGAAGTCGAGAGTGGTCCCTATGCCGAGACTGGAGCCTGATTTGTTAACAGACAAATAATAAATACTGTGGAAATAAACAATTAGCTAGGTAATGTAGACTGCATTTCTGAAAGTAAGGGAAGTTCTTCCGAGTCGCCTGGTAATTTAAGGTGAGTACGATTCTCTTCCCTGCCTCACTATGTAGTCATAAAATTAATTTTCAGATTTTTATGAGCAGTAATAATTGGCTATTATTTTTAGCCCTTCCAAAATGCAATGGAGCTGGGTATGGTGGTACACACCTATAATCCTAGCAGTTGGGGAGGCTGAGGCAGGAGGATCACAGTTTCAAAACCAGCCTCAGCAACTTAGCAAGACCCTATGAAAGTCGGGGAGACCTAGTCTCTAAATAAAATACAAAAAAGGGCTGGGGATGTGTCTCAGTGGTTGATTGCCCAGGGTTTAATCCCAGGTATCAAAAAAAAAAAGAAAGAAAGAAACTAGTGGAAATCTACTGACATCTTCTACATTAAATCCCAATATGGCTTTTTCTACTGTACCACTCTGCATTTTTGTTGTTGTTGCTGTTGTTGTTTTGGTACCAGGGATTGAACTCAGGGACACCCGACCACTGAGCCACATCCCCAGCCCTATTTTGTATTTTATTTAGAGACAGGGTCTCACTGAGTTGCTTAGCACCTCACTTTTGTTGAGGCTGGCTTTGAACTCATGATCCTCCTGCATCAGCCTCCTGACCTGTTGGGATTATAGGCATGTGCTACCATGCCTGGCCACTCTGCTTCTTAATGTGTCTTTCTGCTGAAAATGTCTGCCACCTTAGTGCTGAATTGGAGATGGGGAAAGGAACGCAAGAAAGAGCGAAGTGTGTAGAGGGAAGCAAATAAGGACAGTGTTTTCATCAGCTTTTTTGTTACTTTGACCAAAAGACTTGACAAGAACAATGAGAGGAGGAAGAGTTTATTTAGGGGCTCATGGTTTCAGAGGTCTCAGTCCACAGAAAGCCAAGTCCATTCCTTGGGGCTCAAAATTTGGCATCAAATCATGGTGGGAAAATGTGGTAGAGGGAGGCAGCCGGGAACTTGGTGCCAGAGAGCAGAGAGAAAGCTCTCCTTACCAGGACAAAATACATACCCCAAAGCCATGTTCCCAATGACCCACCTCCTCCAGCCACACCCTATCTGCTTTCAGTTACCACTTGATTAATCCCTATCAGAGAATTCATTCACTGACTGGGTAAAGGCTCTCATAACCCAATCATTCTCCTCTAAATCTTCTTGCATTGTCTCACACATGAGGTTTTTGGGGGCACCTCATATATAAACCCTAACAAACAGCCTCCGAAACACAGCAACAAGGACTGGGGCCCATCAAGGTAAAGCTGAAATATTCTGCTGTACTCTTCCACCTCCTCCACCCCCAAATAAGATATGCAAGGAATGTTGGATGCCTCGGTCTGTGCATGCCTGCGCAGTGGTGACGGGGATAATCCCTATTCATATTTGAGCCACCATTCTCAGTAGTCTTCAAGGCTAGTTATTGGAAAAGAGGACCCCATTTTTCTATGTATCAGGGCATACATAGTCTCAGTCACAAAACCCACAACAAACTAAATTATAATGAAAAATGGCAAGTTCATGTTTTCTTTTTATCAAATACCAACAGAAGGGCAATTGTTAAGTATGACAAACTCAGAACAACCCCAACAGCAAAGATCCTGTTTTAAAGTTTGTGGTAATCCCAACAATCCCATCAAGGAGTTATAATAAAAAAGGGGGGGGCTATTGGTAGGGAAAACATATATGGGGTGGCCCCACACTTCTTCACAGTATATTGACAGAGTTCTCAGTAAGCCTTGAAATATACTGGTTTCAGTTTTGCCATCAAAATTTTATAATTTTAGTAAATAACCACTAAGCATCTTAGAGTTATAAACTTAAAAATGAGAGTATGGTCAAACATCATTAGCAATGGACATGTGACCTAAGAAAGGGATTGTTAAGCCATTTTGTCCTTGTGCAAACGTCATAGAGTGTGCTTACACAACCTGAATGGTCTAGGTTGATCACTTGACTTGGCCTCTTGATGCAACCGAGAAAAGCAGTGAACACAACATTTATGAGGTTGCTGCTAGAGTAATTTAGCATAGTTTTATCATAAACTTTGAAAGTTTTTATAAGTAGATGGGGTACACTAAAATAATGATAAAAAGTTATGTTATAGTAAATATATAAACCAGTAACACCATCACTTATTATCATTAAGTATTATATACCATATGTAATTGTGGAGTGCTGTGTTTTTATACAGCTGACAGTGCAGTAGGACTACTCACACCAGCAGACCACAAGCACAGGAGTAATACATTGCACAGCAACATCACTAGGCCTATCATATCTCTCAGCATAGGAATTCTATGGGACCCCCATTGTACAGGTGGTCCCTAGTTCATCTAAATATTGTTATATGGGGCATTGCTGAGCCATTAGTGAACTGTATGTGGACTAAAACGATGTTGAAGCCATTAGGCAGGAAAGCCTGGTATTGGGAACTCCCAGCAGCAACTCTGCTGGTGTGAGAACGCTTGGTTCATGTGGCTTCCTACCCAGCTCCATCACAAGTTCAGTACAGCACGGCAGATGAGGTGAACTGCTAGAGCCCCACAAACTCTCTGAGATGGGTGTGGCTTGCCAAAATGCCAATCAACTTGTTTACAGCAAGACCCTTGCCATACCAGAAACAAGCACCAAGCAAGCACCAAACCAAACCTCCTCCCAACCTTATCCCTGCCTTTGATGTACTCCCCCTTAAATAAAAAATCGGGGCCACTTTTCAGTCGTTCATTTCCAGCTCCTATTAGAACTGAAAGACCTATTAGGCGCTCCCCTTTTTATATCTAATTTTTGGATTTGTCTCTATTTCTTACTAATTATTTCAATTTTTTATTTCTCAGGTGGCTCAACTTGCTGAGCAATAACCTACCCTGGCGGGATGCTGATCACCCTAAAATAGGGCATAACTATGCATGGAACTCTACGTACCACTGGCAGGTACAGAGAAAAGACCTGCATGTTTGGAAGAATCACTGAACCGTGGAGGAAGCAAGAAGTGGCCTGGCTTTCCACTGGGAACCTCTCTTCTCCTGAAAGGACCAAAGCAGAAAAGAACCCCTGTTTGGCTAGGAAGAATGGCTAGTGTCAGTCTCTCACTGAGTCTTCACCCTTCTACCCTCCTCACATCTGTCCAAGGTCATTCTGAGAGGGCAGAAAAATCAGAACCTGGATTCCTACAGACAAGGGCAAAGGAAGGATAAAGGAAGGACCTGTTGGACACACTGCTCACAAATTATAGAAGCAGGCCTAGAGGAAGCCTCTGGTGAGCAGAGAGGTGGGGGTGAGCACACCTGGCCCAGAGTTTGGCTGTTCAGAGGGGTATCTATCTTTTACTAATTTGCACAGATGTTCTCTGACAAGAGACAGCTTCTCTGTCAGATCCCACCTCGGACTCCAACATTTGTGCACAACTGACCACCCAGTATCTCCTTCCCAATATTAAAAAGGCATCTCAAATATTACACCACCTAAATGAGGCATCTCACCCTCCACACTTTGCTCCACCAGAAGGCTTCATCGTTCCAGTTGCTCGTGGCAAAATCCTTGGAACTGCCTTTGAGTCTTCTTTCTTCCACTCACATCAAAATTATAAGGAAGTCCTCAGGCTATATCTTTAAAATATACCCAGACTCCATCCAGCAACTTTTTATGAACTCCACTGCCACCACCCTGATCCAGGTCACTGTCCTAGCTGGAGCATCAGTATAAGCTTCTAATTAGTTTCTTTGCGTCTTCTTTGCCTCTGTAACTTATTTTCAACACCATTACCAAAATGAGACTTTAAAGGTATGAATCAAACCCCCAAGTTCCCCTGTTCATCCAGTGTTTAAAAGCAAAGCCTACTGATGGCCTCCAAAGCTCTAGATGGGCTGTCCTCTGGTTCTTCTCTGACCTCATCCCTTTCTACTTTTCTCCTCATTCATTTGATACCAGGGGGAAAAAAATGACTTTCTTGATGTTCCCCCAAACACTTGAGCTGGTCTCTGGCCTCCAAAAACTTATATCTGCAAGACTGATTATCTCATGGTTGTATGTTTAATGGTTGAAGTCCTCATTCCTACTACCTGTGAACATGAACTTATTTGGAAATAGTGTCTATTTAAATGTGATCGAGTTAAGATGAAGTCTTTAGGGTGGACCTTAATCCAATATTACTGGGATCCTTATAAAATGAGAGGTGGACACACACAGAAGCCTTGTGAAGGGACAGCGGTAGAGACTGGAGCAATGCAGATGCAAGTTAAGGAACACCAAGGACTGCCAGCCACCACCAGGAGCTCCAAAGAAGCAGGGAAGGATTCTTCCCTGGATTTAGGTGGGAATACAGTCCTGCCAACAGCTAGACTTAGGACTTCATACATCCTGAACTGTGAGAAACTTCAGTTTCCATTGTTTCAGGCCACTCCATTTGTGGTCCTTTGTATGGCAGCCCTAGGAAACGAATCCACCCACTCATCTTCATTTCTTCCTGCAGATGTTACCCTCTCAATGAAGCCTAGCTTCACCACTTTATTTAAAATGCAGCCCACTCTGGGTGTCTCCATTGCCATCATCCTGCTCTGTGGTTTCGTACCATGGAGCTTCTACAACAGTATATAATTCAGTTATTTATTATCTTCTAGTAGGATATCAGCTCCCTGAGGACAGAGAATTTTGCACACTGATGAATTCCCAGAGCAGAGCCCAGTGCCTGGCACATAGTAGATGATCAATCAATGTTTATCACATAAAGGAGAAATTGTTGTACCTCCTCTATTTTTAAGTCCAGCACTGGGCTTTCTTCCAACAGTGAACTATGCTGTGGGATCGCTTTGCTAATCAAGGGAATAAGGTGTCATTTTTTTTCTGGAGCATGTCAAATATCTCCTTTTATTTGCAAGTGGCTAATATCTCACACTTTTTCCCTACAGAATACTATCATGAAGCCATCAGAACACTAGATAAATGCAGCCCAGTTTGAGGATATATGATTATATTGTTTCATAGTACAGTATATGAACTCTGGAAAATACTTATTTAAATGATAAAAAGCAAAATAATATAGGGTATAAATAGAAAGAAAATTATAGTTTCTATGAATTAAAATGCTCTAATTTAGCAACATAACTCTATTTCCCTAAGCTGCCACAACCCTGATTATGTGTAATTTGGGCAGGTAGTTAGGACCTCTCTACTTGTCACAAAACTATGATTTAAGGTTATTAAACTGTTATGTGAACATAATATAAGCCTTGCCTGTGGGATATTTGTGTCAGGTTTGTTACTCTCAACTATTCGATAAAAACTATTGTTACTTATAAAAGAGAGAAGTTCAAGTAATTACAGCTGAAAGCAAAAAGAACTAAAGTGATTTAAGAATAGAACTTGTTAGGCCATATTATCTTTATACCAACACCTATAATCATACTATTTACTAATAAATAAACCTGCCAGGAAGTGGGTAGCTCTACTCAAGCCAAAGATAAGCACAATAGTAACCATAGGTGAAATTCTCAGGCATTGTACCATGACTGACTGATTCATTCATTAAAAAGCTTCCAGGGCTTGGTCTATACCTGAAGACTTAAAAACAGCAACCACTTCAGAGTTTATAGCAGCACAATTCACAATTACTAAACTGTGGAATCAACCTTGATGCCCTTCAACAGATGAATAAACAAAGAAACTGTATTACATATATACAATGGAATATTACTCAGCATTAAAGGAAAATAAAATTATGGCATTTGAAGGTAAGTAAATGGAGTTGGAGAATATCATGCTAAGCAAAATAAGCCAATCTCAAAAATCCAGGGGCCAAATGTTTTCTCTGATAAGTGGACACTAATCCTTATTGGGGGGGGGGGTACATGGGATAAGTGGAGAAACCTTGGATAGGGCAAAGGGGAAGGGAAAGGGAGCTAAGGGATAGGAAAGACAGTGGAATGAGACAGACATCATTACCCTAGATAAATGTATAATTGCCCAAATGGTGTGACTCTACTTCATGTACAAACAGTCAAATGAAAAATTCTGCCCCATTTGTGTACAATGAATCCAAGAGCTTTCTACTGTCATGTATAACTGATTCGAATAAATAAAAGCTTCCAGGGATTGAGGATGCAGCTCAGTGGTAAAGCATTTGACTAGCATGTGTGAGGACCTGAGTACAGGTAGAATAAAACAGCTTTCAAGACTCTGAGTTTAACCTAAGTACACAGTAGTAGCCCTGAATTCAAGGAATTCTGATAACCCTGCACACACTCAGGCATCTCTAGGGACCGAGAGGCAATTGAGTGTGTTAGCCACAAACTGCAAGCCTTCTCTCTCTCTTCCTAAATTCCCCTTAGGATAATGCAGGTCACTAACAGGCTGCTAGGCAAACCACAGAAATGCTACTCCTCCAGCCTTTATCAGATAAAGACTGTGCAGTCTTGCCCCTGCTACTCTATGCCCACTCTGGGGAAAACAAGAGGGCTGGGAGGTGATCTGGCCTTGACATCTTTCACCCCATCAATATTCAGTAAGTACACTCTCTCAGGATAATGACTTCCTAGAGAGAGCAGAATTTTTGTCTTTTTATCCCAGCACCTCTTTGAAACTTCAGAGGAAAGTTCCTCCCCAAATCTTGCAAATCCTATAGTGACAAAACAGCCATGCACAATCCTGATTCTATATAGTTCAGTTCATGGATTATAGAACTATCTACTTATTGATATCATTTAACATGAATATTTCACAATAATAACCATATTTCTTTTTTCTCCATATGTAGATATCTCTATATAAGCTTGACTGGATTTCATGATGGTTACTTTTGTGATCCATTTATGTTTTGTTTTGTTTTCTCAAAATTCAATTCCAGAATGTCATTGTTCCAGGTGCAAACACACAAGGTTTTTTCCATTGTAGGTATTTCTCCCAACATCTTCCCAGATGCTGCATAACATTCTTATAATCATTTAAAATTATTCTTTATGATGCTTCTAAGATTTTTGCTTGTTCCCCTTACCATCATCAACAGTTTTTCAGACAAAAAAATCTATAATTACTACCAGATGTCATGTTTTGATCATATTTGATAGATTATAACCTATAATTTAATAATGATTAGTCATTACATTTTTATTGTGCTTTAAAGTTTCCAAAGTATATTCATATCCACTGTTTCCTTTGCTCTCATTATATAAATAAGCCGAGTATTAGCCCTATGCTACAAATGAAAAGTAAAGTGGTCCATTTGCATAGTTAATAGGTAGAGGAGTTTTTTGACCCTTTCCCCCAGTTCCACATTTGTCCATGCCATGCCTTAGTTAAATGTCATATAGGAAAGGATACTTTAAAATGCTCCCTTCTAACCCTTCAGAATGTTCTAACCCACACTGGAGATGTCTGTCATCTTAAGATTTAATGCTGAACACCCTTTCCAGGCAACAAGCTCAACAAACACATGTTCAGCATGCTGGTCATTTTGTCCTCTTCTCAATTTCCCCAGAGTCTCTTCAGAGTAACAAATATCCCCAGTCCTACACATACCATAACAGGTGAAATTACAGTTATCACAGAATAAATAATTGCACTTACTCTATAGATATTTAACTGAACTATAATAATAATTGCCTCAAGAATAATGTCACTAAGAAAGCAAGTATTTGGAGACATTATGAGACTACTAAGACCCTTAGGCACATGTTTCTTTTGCATTACCAACAGACAGCAATTTAGTTCATAGTAGATTCCCTTCTGTCATCTTTGCATCCCAGGCAGCTAGCATATGACCCAGAATGTCATAAAACCTTAACATATACTCACGGGTGAAATATATCAAGTGCTTCAAGGATTTACAGTTTTTGTCTTAATCATCAGTCCCTCCTGTGATCCTCTGACAGTCAGTCATCTTTTCCATTAGAATAAATTCTTTGATCCACATAATCTCTTTCTTCATCTATCTTGCATAAATTAGTAAAACATATTACAAAAAAAGATTCCTTATGATGTGTATCTAATAGTTATATATGCCATCTGATTTCAAAGTAGTACTTTAATCATGTTGTAGACCTTAAATGTATACTATTTTAAAAAGATTTACTGCCCTAATCAGGAGAAAAAAAAAGCAATTTAGTTTTTGTTTACTTATTTATTTTTAATGTGGAGTCTCTATAGAAATGCTCAAAAATAAAAATAATTTCCATCAGTTCTTTTTCACATAAATCACTTGATCTTTTAGTGCAGAATATTATTGAATATACACAATAATATTATTGAAGATACACAAAGTAGAGAAAGATATCAAAAATTTGCTGTGTAGATTTATTCTGATATTATATATATATATATATATATATATATATATATATATATATATGAAGTGTTATAGCTCAGACTCCTGATAGAGGAATCTGGGAAGGGAAGTTAGGAGAGAAGGAAAGCAATGGAAAAGAAATATCTTCCAACAAATACCAAGGCTCAGGATATATTTTTGTCTAGAGTATATACACAAAGTACACAGAATATAAGGCTACCCCTCACTCAAGTAGCTACATCAGAAGTTTTATGTTTATAAAAAGGAGTGTTGACTTGAAAGTGTTGAGAATATTAATCCACATCATTGTTTCTTCTTTGTGAAATGCTGGTGTCTGCTAAGATTCCATCTTTAGCGCTGATGGATATATATCCTCTGGCAACTGGGACAGCTCTCAGCTCTCAAACTTTGTCCAGAATTGCCTCTGCTGCAAGAGTTGCCTCCACCAAGACAAGTGCTGTGGCACATGCCTGTAATCCCAGGGACTCAGGAGGTGGGGACAGGAGGAGTGCAAGTTCAAGGCTAGCTTCAGCAATTTAGTGAGTCCCTAAGCTATTTAGCAAGACCCTCTCTCAAAATGAAAAATTGTTAAAGGGCTGGGAATATAACTCAGGGGTAAAACACCTCTGGGTTAAATTCCCAGTACCAAAAATGAAATAAAATGAAAAGAGTTACCTCAATCAAGATCATGCCAACTTCAGAAATGACCTGTATCAAATCACTGGTCAATGCAGGGTATAAAGCCCCAGGCCTTTATATTTAATCATAAGTAACTATGACTCTGATGCATAAAATACAGCAGCTTCAGAACTCCCCACTGGTGGATCAAGGCTGTGTTGTGACTACCACAACCCCCTACTCTATCCTGTTTCTTTCTCTCCTCTCTCCTTGCCCTACAGGTGTGGAGCCCAAGACCATTCCTAATAAACTTCCTTCAGGCTAATCTCCATTTCAGATTCTGCTTCCTAGGGACCCAACATGAGACAAACTGTAAAGTAATAGATTTTATTATTGCTTCATGCCTCTTAAAGAAACCATGCTATCCCTTCTGAAAGAGCTTTGTTTTGAGGACTCACATATTTTAGGAGAAATGCAATGAAATTTAATAACATTGAGTCTCTGTCCAGAACTGCCAGAGTCAATGAAGGTATGGAACAGTAATTAAACAGGAAGTGATGTGGCATCCATAGTTGAATATAAAATGAGATTCACTGCTAACTTAGATTCCTATTTGGAATGTCTTCCTCCAGTTATATAAAATAGGTAAAGAGTAAAATCCCTTCCTTCTGCCCAGAGGATAACATGGGAACAATGAGTAGCACCTCAGGACAATGCTAGGGTACCACATGGAAAAGAATTAGGACAGGAAGTTGTTCAACAGAAAGTGTATTAAAATAAGACTCACTTATCAATTGAATAAAGAAAGTCTCTGTACTTAAGTGACCTTTGAATAATAATCACAGGGACAGAGCCCAAGAATTTCCTGTCAATGTACTAATAACCTTGATGCAAAGAAGCAGATCAGGGTGAGAAAAGAACAGCATGAACAAAGAGAATGACTTGCAAATTTGAAAAAGAAATATAGATAAGCCAAAAGCAGTTGATTCCTCAGCCCTATAAAGCTAAATATTTCAATAGATACTTAGTAAATTAGAATTAGAAGTTCATGGCAAATCTGGCCTTATAGTACTTATAAATTGCAACATATCTTTATGTTTAAGTAAATGCCTATAGTTCTCATTACATGGTATGAGATTGGCTATTTTGATTAATATTTTTGTTATAAGACCCCCAAACTAATAAATTCTTCCTAATAATCACTGAAAGGGAATTTTGAACGTTAATAGATTCCTGAATAACTAGTCAGTTTAGGATTTTGCTGCCAAGAATTAACAAAATAGACAAAACATAACTTTTCAACAGATGAGTATCTGATACCTTTGTATAGTGAATCAATTTTTAACATAAAATCTACTAATATACCTGGTATATAATAGTAAAACTTGCCATTCTGTAAATCTACTTCCCCAGGGAACCCTCCTCTTTTAAATTTGCCAGACTAGAAATCAGATGCCAATGCCAGATGGGAGCTAGCATGATTTGATGAAAACTGAAAAGCCCTTGGATGCCCCCAGATAAGATTGAAATCCCTGGCGTTGCTACTTACAAGTTAGGTAACTTGGACATAGCTCTCAACCTCTATGAATCTCATTTTCCCCTTCATAAATCTTATATAAAATGCATTCTACAAGAAGATTCTGAGTATTAAATGAAATCATATATATTAAGTGCTCACAATGTGCCCATTTCCTTCCTAATGGATTATCTCATTTACATTCTCTATGTTTTCAGCTTTATGACAGCTCGCTTAGATATATAAAAATGGCATTTAAAAAAATTGTCCTGGTGACCTTCATTAAGGAATAAACTTGTTGAACAAAGAAATAACTTCAAGAGTACTAGGGGAGTTACACCATTCATGTCTTCTTACATGTACTTGGGGTAATAATGTCCATCTCATTTCACCATCTTTCCTACCAGAGATATGAAAAATTGTGCTCAATGTGTGTAATTGTGATCATATATAACAAATTAGAATTTTTTTTTAAAAAAAGAGTACTAGGGGAAAGATGGCCTTTTCCAAGATCTTGAGGTCCTCATTTAGCTTGTTTCCTCAAGGACAAACACATAACATACACATTTCTCTTTGGCTTTGGAGTATTTATTATGGCAGAAGAGCACACACAATATATAGGTGGGCCTTGGGGATGATGGATCAAATCCCAGCTCCTCCACTTTATAGCTGCATGAGCTTGAGAAACCTACTCAATGTTTAACTTCCTCCTTGTGGGAGAGTAGCTACAAAAATTAAATGAGATTAAAATATTTAAAAATCATGCACAGCATTGAGCACATAATAAATAATGATGGTAGTGTAGACAGTGAGGGTGATGATAATGATACCAAAAATGGTGCACTGAAACCACCAGGTAAATTGCTTCCCAGCAGTTTCATAAGGTTTATAAGAGAGCATTAAAAATCCTTAATTATATGAAAATGTTGTCACACCTTAAATTCAACTTGAATCCTCATTGCTATTTCAACACATAAAAGGGTAGAAAGAAACTTAACTCATGGACTTTATTTAAAGATTCCATGGATTGGATACTCACAGTGAGGAAGTCCCATGGACAGAACTGAAAACTGGTCTCCCAGGCATCTGAATAATGTGTAATAACAATGATAAATGGAACAAAAGATATATAAAGCATATTAGAATCTTACCTGCACTTTTAAAAGATACTGTTACATTCCAATTGCTCAAAACACAATCTAGAGTCAATTTATTATAAAAATATTGTATTAGATAGCTTTCCATTGCTGGGGGAAAATATCTGAGAACAACAACTTAGAAGAGGAAATATTTATTCTTGTCTCATGGTTTCAGAGGCTTCTGTCCTTGGTCAGAATATTCCATTACTTTGGGCTTGTGGTAAATCAGATTGTCATGGTGGAGGGGCATGATTTAGGAAATCTCCTCACCTCCCAGCAGTCAGGAAGCAGAGAAAGAGTGCAGAAGGGGCTAGGGACAAGAAACACCTTTCCAGGATACCTCCCCCCAGTGACCCACTTCCTCTAACTAGTCCCCAACACTTGAAGTCCCCATCACCTCCCAATAATGTCATAAAATTATTAGTCCATCAAAGGATCAATCTACTGATGAGGTCAGAGCCCTCAGGATCCATAACTTCCCCAAAGCCCCACCTCTGAACTTTGCTGCACTAGGGACCATGCCTTCCACACATGAGCCTTTTGGGGGACACTCCAGATATAACAGGTATTATTTATCTATTATAGATCATAACTGATACTTTAAATGCTTAACTCTGGAAGTTATTGTCGAACATATTTAAAGAAAAACTATCATCAATGTAATGTAATGTGAGCAGTATCAACCAGAAGTTTCCATTCTGGAATAGAAGCTTTAATATAATGTTCAGGATTAAGCACGAGGTTAATACATGGTAGGTATCCTAAGAATTGTACGGAACCAAGCATTCCCACACAAGAAGTAATTACTATCACTAAGAAATGAAAAATAATACAATTTTGAGACTCCATTTCTGGATATTCTCCTGTAGTAGATCTACAAAGAAGACTAATAATCTCTATGTTTCAAAACTTCACATGTGATTTTGAAGTCTGGATCAATAGATTCAGAAAGATTATAAGTTTAATATTTCAAAACTGTTAGGAATTTAGAAGCTTCATAAGAAATACTTAGGACAAGAAGCATAAAAACAAGCCAACCTGAAAACTAAATTTCATATTAAAAAATTTTTAACTTTAAAAAGTGTGGCCTACCTTTTCAAAGTACAAGTATTTTAAAAATATATAATTATCAATTAATGTTCAAGGATTGTTGGTTTAAATAAGTAGCATTTTTTTCTAATGAGGACGTGTTTTTTGGATAAAAATATTTTGTTCATATAAGTGATTACAATCACAAGTAACATTAGAATCTCAAAATATCATGCCCTTTATTTGCATTTACTGCTTCATATCCAAATTTCTCTAACTCATGACCTGGAAAATCCTCTTCTGATATTACTCAGAATCTGCTGGACTGTATCACGAGTTTGCAGCAATTATTTTTTCTCCAAAACAGATAATTTAATAATCATCTGATTATCTCTTCTGTATATTGGCTATGGCCTAAATTTTAATTCCAAACCAGTTCTCCCAACTTAAGAAATTCCTCCATCTTCTCTCCCTATCTTAAATTGTAACCCCAAGAGGAGGGGGAAGACAAAAGATCTAAAATCCACATACTACAGTGACACAGCCACATCAATATTTAGAGCAGCACAATTCACAAGAGCTAAATTATGGAATCAACGCAGATGCCTGTCAATAGATAAACTGATTAAAAAATTGTGGCATATAAGCAATGGAGTTGTACTCAGCTATTAAAAAGATGAAATAAGATAAACTCAGAAACTCAAAGGTCAATTTTTTTTCTCATATGCAGAAGCTAGAGTCAAATAAAGGAAAGGGGGAAGGAAGGATAAGATGACATAAAGAGTCAATCAAATACAAATTAATGAAGGAGGGAAAGGAAGTCTATTGAAGTAGAGGTAGGAGAAGGGGAGAAGGAAGGGAGAATGGGAAAGAAAAGGAACGGGTTCATGAACTGAAATCAATTTTCATGAATGTCTGAGTTTGTCTCAAAGAACCCAACTGCAATGTATAATCATATAGCTCTAATAAAATAAAAATAATAATGTTACATTAAGAAAAAAAGAGGGGGAGAAAAAGTAGAAAAACAGAATACAAATAACATCATTTAACATATCACAGAGTCTAAAAAGAGCGATTTGGAAATGGTATTTATGTACTATCCTCCATTGAATCTTAACCAGCTGTTTTTCAGGAAAGCTATAAGCCACGATTTAAAGTTCATTTACGACTTCTCCTCATCAAACTCTGAAATATTAAATGAGTTGAGCAAAATCAAATTAGTGAAGAGGTAAAATCAGATCGCTTTCCCTATTAGCATTTAAAAAGTCATGTTTCATTCTCATTTTGTCATATTAAAATGCAGATACACAAGGTGTGGGGAACAGCCTTTCAAACATTATTTGCAGCAATAGTTTATGGAACTCCCTTTCCAAATCCTTCATCTGAAGACTTTTCTTTACTTTACTTTTCTCTTCTTTTTAAAGAATTTAAGAGAACTTTAAAAAAAAATAAGGGAAGTTAAACATAGCTCTTATCCTATGATTTTCTTTTTATAACAAAATTGTGGTAGGTGGGTTAATTATAAACTATTATAAAACCCTTAAAATAGTTCAAGAACATAATAAGTTACTTAAGAGTATATTGATAATTTAACTCTTTGCTATTGTATAATCTTAATAATTATTTTAGCCTGTCATGTCCCATTCAAATAAATTTTAAACTTTTCAAAAAGATACTCATATATTTGGTAATTAAACTATAGTGAAATTATTATCATGATAGAAATAAAATATAAGTCTAAGACTTCTTTGTGGTAATAGTGGCAAAAATACATCTAAAATGAAACATAGATTTAATTCATATTCTGCCTATTTTCATGGAAGATTAAGAGCAGATGTCATACTGAATACACTTTTGAGTAATAACAAGACAAATAACCACGATTCCAACCCACCTTTCTCTCTGTAAGAAATTCAGTTGTTCTCATTGCTGATGAGAAAATTTATTATTTTACTCACATGAAATCAATTAATAAATAAAATTGTTTCCTCAGATTCATTAATGCCAGAGTCAGCGGTGTAATACCAGAAACTCACTAGTTCTATTGAATTTTTAGCTATCGTGAGCTTCAAGAATTGCCTGTTTCTCAATTTTCCACATGTCCAGTTAGCATGAATTAGCAAAAATTAGATTGTGTTTTCTTAAATATGAAAGACAAAAATAAAATTTCACCCAAAATATAGCTCAGAGAAATCAAGTATTGAAAATAATGCATCATCATTTTCATTAGAAATTTGGAGAATTAGAGAATTCATAATTATTATGAACATAGCATGCTCTCAAAACATGAGATCATTTCCTAGATGTCCCACATCCATAAGACTCACAAAATTGGATATGTTTACTGCTCTCTCTCCCCTTTTACTGTTAAACAAAATATTTTCTTTTGCAAATGATTTTAGACATTCTTTTAAAATCCTTCACCAGCCACATGCATCTCACAGCTTCCTTACAATACAGATCATTCAATTTCAGGAATTCCATTTTAGAGGTTTATTTTTTCCTCTCAAATTATAGAACTCTGACTTCCTGCAACCCCTGTCCATATGTCCTATATTGACCTTGGCAAGCACAATGAACAAAACAAACCTGTCCTCCACAAAACAGTACTTCTAATAATGAAGAGAGCTATTCTTTCTTCTCAACCTTTATGATTCTTTTAACATTGCTCCATAGGAAGCCAACATCTGTGTCCCTTACTTTTCCAACATTCCTTCTGCCTTCTCCCCCCTAGAAAATTCCTTGTAAATGAATAGTGGTAAACACTGCCTCCCCGCTTGCCCACTGTACTAACAAGCCAAGCCCAGGAATGAGTCTAAATATTCTGTTTTTTTCCTAGCTGATCTCTTTTGCAACTTTGTCTTACTTGCACTGAATGGCTAGTGATAATGGGAGCCAACACTGAGCAATGCACTGTGCTAGGTTCTACCTGACTTAATTGCCAGTTAATTAACCTAAAAGGCAAGTAGGATTATTATCTCCATTTTACACATAAGGAAATGGAAACACAGAGAAGCCAAAGAACTTGTCCAGAAAAATGGCAGAGTCAGGATATGGACCAGAAACTGGCTGGCTGCCTCCAGAAACTGTGCTGTCCACCTCGGAGCAGGACAGCCTCATCAAGCAACCTGAGGATGCTAAGAAGCTTGACCTGAATCTTTTTAACACACAGCATGAGTGCTTCTCAGCACAGGGCTATACATTTTCCTCCAAATCAACTCTAAAAATTAATACGAATCCAATGATAAAGAAAATTTTTGCCTATTTATTTATTTTAAACAGAGCTCACATTAAAAAGATTCCGTCCTGTGCTGGGGTTGTAGCTGAGTCCTAGAGTGCTTGCCTAGCATGTGTGAGGCACTGGGTTTGATTCTCAGCACCTCATATAAATAAATGAATAAAATAAAGGTCCATCAATATCTAAAAAAAAACTTTAAAAAGGTCCTGTCCTGCATTTGATGTAGTTATTTGGGGATCAAACAAGAGTTCAGAATTGAAAGAATCTTTTCCTAGAAAACACAGGCTTAAAGAGTAATTCAGCAATTTTTTTAAAAATAATAAAACAGTTTTGTAAGAAAATTTGGAAAAAAGTATGAGTCAAGATCAAAATATCTACCAATTATGGCAGTCATTTTTTATGAGGTAAACCTGTATAAATCACTATCTAATGGTGGTTTGTTAAGTATGAAACTTAACAGCAAGAAAAATAATCTGAAAGTGTCAATGTTTGACTATTCATCATGATAAGGAAAAGTTTATAAAGGATAAATCTCACCCACCCTGCTTTGTTGTTGTTGTTATGAGAAATTAGAAATTAGTGGATCAAGGAAGTAGATCCAACATTACATCGAGGATCAGGAAAAGCATTACATTTCAATAATAAAAATATCCAGATGGATTTAAACATAAATATTGTTATATGTTTGAATATTTTCTGAAAATGGGAGAAAGCATAGATAAAATCTTGGTACAGAATTGCAGGAGTTAATGTTAAATCTCAAATTATTTAATGTATTTATTAATCAGTGTGTTTTAAATTAAACTAAAATAACACATAAAATAGAATTAAGATAAAAACATGAAACAATTCTATCATTCAATTTAACACTGGAAAAAATACAATTACAATTCCCATATTGATCATACGTTCAATATATACAATGTACACAGGTACACTCAGGCACAAACATGCACATTGTGCTAGGAACACTTACAGATTCATAGGGAAGACTTGATAATGCTTAACTACTTGTGGATTGTTATTCAATTTGAGAATTACCCACTTTGAATTTTATATCCTGGATTGTAGTTGGGTGTGTGTGTTTGCTTTGTTTTGGGGGGCTTTTGGGGGGGGGAGGAGGGAGGGTGTTGAGAACCAGCATATTAATGTATGCTGTTGGTATGATTTCAGAGACCTAAGCTAATTTGCATTTAAATTTAGGTGAAATTATAATTATGCAAATATGAGGCAAGGAAAAAGTTGTAATGCATATGAATCCAAAATAATGCATAAATAGTTTCTGAATTGCTTTGCATTTCTGTGACATTGCACCTCTTAATTGGCATAGATAATAGGTTGACTTACTTGAGTATGCAATATATTTAAATATCATTATCTCCTCTTCCATTAATGCAGGACTTGCAGTGATTTCAGTGTGACATGTGTGACTGCCCTTGACCTCAGTGTGTAGCATAAAAGCAACAACAAGGACCTACAATATTGATATATGTCAATATGTATCATGTAGTCTATTATGGCTGCTGTAGTACAATAAACCATTAAAATGTAGTTTCAAAAATGAAATTACTTCATCATGTACCAGGAAATAAATAAGCAAGAAGCTTCAAAATCCAGTAATTTTTTTAAAAAAATGTAGAAATTAAGTATTGAATAATACCAACAAGAAAATGAAAGTGGCAAAAGTTCCTTTTCCCAAATCCATATTAAAATGTCCAAGAAAATGTCTGAAATAAGAAAAAAATATTGATTCCTTTGGAAACCAATTAACACATAGGAATTGATCTTCTAGAATCCAATCGGTATTTCTACAAACTCCCAAATTGACAGGACTAAATTAGAAAACAGTGTACGTGACAATCATAAGACTGTACACCCATTTCAAAGAATTTTCCTCTTCAATTTGAATAGTTCTTTTACAGCAAGAAGGATGAACTAAATGTACTGAATGGCTGCTATACAGGTACTTTGCCCTGGAAGCTAGGCTGTGTGCCCTGAAATGAACTTTCTCTCCAACCTCGGATCTGTCAGAGAAGGGTGCTAGCAGAGGAGCAGATGATGGAGTCTCCAAGGAAACTGCGTGCCTGATGGTTGCCTTGGATCATCAGACCTAGTCAGACCTAGCTCACTCAAAGAGGAGCAAAGGGAGAGATAGTGTGCATCCACAAAAGAAAATTTACAGCACAGAAAAAAGGGATAGTTATTGAAAGGCAATGCTGGGGGTGAGGAGAGACTCAAAAATAGGTTTTTGAGGAAATCTAAAGCATTTTAGAAAATATCTCCTGTGCTTGGTGCCTTAAAACGGGGTCTCTAAAGGGATAAAATTTTTATTAAAGAAGAGTAGACTGAAGGAAGTAGGCAAGCCAGGACAAGAACCAATTATAGCCCACCCACCCCCAAAAAAAATCACATTGAAGGAAGAAAAATAGAAAAACAGACATTACAGAAAATTCAATTGGAAGTACAGTGGACAAACCTAAATTTAGAACAAAAAGAAATCAGGAAGGACAAAAAAAATAAAACACAAAGTTTAAAAGATAAATTCAGAACAGCATATGGAATAGAAACTTCCATTGCCAAAGAAAACAGAGCAGTGGAGCAATAGAAATGATCACAAACAGAAGAGCAAAAACCAGAACCAGAAGGTGACTTGGAAACAGAGGAAGGGTCACAAGGTGACGCACAAAATGAAAAAATAAAATAAAACTATGACAAGCTATATACACACCCATGAGGTTTATTGTTGTCACGATGGTAAAGAATGCTGCAAATATCCAGGCAGGAAGAAAATAAAGGTACTTTCAAAAGAAGTAAGATTAGGATTTTGACAGACTGTTGCCCTTTAATGTTTAGCAGAGCCCTTTTTGGAGGTTCGAAGACCTCTGACATCACAGAAATTACAATGCCAGAGTACCTTTTCTGCAAAGATATTGCTCAGTAAAGCATGAGGGGAAGTAAGAACCTTAATATGAGAAAACAGGTGATAGCAAAGTATGCTTCAGAATATTTTAAAGCTACAGTAAATCATTAAAGGTATCATTGGTAAATATAAAAAAAATTGAGGCTAATGAGCATAGATAACCTTGGTAACTGAGGAAAAAAGTTAAATGGAAAAAATTAATCTTGAAAGACTAGTGCTATAGTTTGGATTTTTAAAAATCTCCAAAGACTCATGTGTTAAAGGCTTAGTCCCAGAGTGACAAAAGGTGGTGGAAACTTTAGGATGGGAGGTCTTTAGGTCACTGGGAACTTGCCCAGCCAGGGGATTGCAGGAACCAGGCCCCATCCTCCTCCTCTTTGGCTAACTGGCCATGAAGTGAACTGAACCATGAGAAGCTCCTCCACATGCTCCTACATTGTCCTCTGGCACCCCCACCAGAAGCCCAATGCAGCAGTTCCCTCCCATCATGGACTGCAACCTCTAAAACTGGGATCCAAAATGAACCTTAACTCTTTATAAGAGAATCATAACCAGTGTTTTACTATAGTGATGGCAAGATGACTAGCACAGCTGGTGATATAGTCATTTTACTCTTTATTTTAAAATATGGAAATTATTATATCGATATATACATGATATATGATATTTCCCTACATGAGATACTATGCAAAATTAAATATAGTTTATAAATAATAAGTTAATGATGAAGTAATACTTATAGCTTTATTTCCCCAAACTTACTAAGATTTTTCTCTCTACATCACTACATGTAGTGATATACTAGAGCTGCATGTACTGACTCAAAAGATGGTCGGCACATCTTCTCCCAACCCTCCAGTGGATGACATTAAATCAGTAGCTTGAAATCAGCCGTAGTGGCAGAATTCACAACATTGAATGCTACAAAGCAGTTCCCTCTCCTCTCCTCTCCTCTCCTCTCCTCTCCTCTCCTCTCCTCTCCTCTCCTCTTCTCTCTCTCTCTCTCCTCTCTCTCCTCTCCTCTCTCCTCTCTCTCTCTCTCTCTCTCTCTCTCTCTCTCTCTCTCTCTCTCTCTCTCTCTCTCCCCCCCCCCTCTTTCTTTAATTTTTCTCAAGACTTACTATAGACTACTGGGTATATCAAAGAAAAAAGTAAAGCAATCCAACAAACCCAAAACCTCCTGAATGCTTAACAAGGAAGGACTTTCAGTCCACCCAGCCATAGAAATACCCTGCTTACACTTTAAATCATAAACATGAGACCAAGTAGAAACTTAACAAAAGTACTTAACCTCCTAAAAGTGAGGAAGTGCTAAAGATGACGGTGTGTTCTCTACACCATTCTGTATGTGACTTTTCAATCACCCAAGGTCCTCAACGTCATGTACAGCCACAGTTAGGGATCCTAATTAGAATAAATTCTACTCCCCATATGTATAATGTGTCAAAATACACTCCATTGCCATGGAGACCTTTAAAAAAAGGAAAAATAAATAAATAAATCCAAAGGAATATTTTTGAGGTCCTTCAGGGAACAGGAATCCATTTTCTCTGACACTCTGAATTTGGTTCTATATACCCAGTGACACAAATAATCTGCGAGGTATAAGAGGGGTTTAGAATGGAGGGAAAACGAATGATAGGAGAGAACAGGAAAGCCAGATCCAAATCCCAGAGAATTACAGCTGCGGCATGCTGTATCCTGCGAGCTGCTTTGTGCAATTTGCACTTCCATCCCTCAGGTTTGGGTGAGGTAGGTGATTGATTAGTATGTTACCTCCTTGACATATAGTGCTTTATGTTTTGCAAAGCACTTTCATATCTAATTGCATTCTTGTGATCCTCACAACAACCCCATGAGATTTTTTTTCAGCATTTTTATAAATGAGGAAGTGGAAATTCAGAAAGGTATGCAGTTTTCAAGGTTACCCAGCCAGTTATCAGCAAAGACAGAAGGGCTTGAATGTGATGCCTAGGTTGTTGTACCACACTGGGGATAGATCCTAATTTACCACCTAAGACATTATGTGCTTACATCTAAAATTCACATTAGAAAGTGACTACAAAGGCAATATACTACTTTTATTTCTGGCTCCAAGTAATTGTGTAATAGCACAAAAAAAATCACATGACAAAATTAAGGAGAAAAAAAAAACCCTATCATTCCATGTAACTGTGCATTTGGGCTGTGTGGATTAAAGATCCTAGGTACAGTCACTTTCTACTGCATTCATGAACTATGATCTGGTTATGACAGAAAGGAGGATATTTACTAGGATATCACAAGCCAATCTTGCCTCACTAGGAGAGACAGACAAGTAAATGTAACAAGGACACTGTGTTTTCAAGAACTGCATCTGTTCGAGGTTCCTGTGGTGAGAGCTTATTAATATGTTTACTACAGCAGGAGATGGCCAAGTATTACAACTCTGTGAACAATTTACTTAGACTCAAAGACAAGTTGACAGTATTTTCTCTGGTCAGTTTCAACAAATGTTCCCAAACAACTCTCAGAGAGGCCAATAGTAGGCAGATTTCAAATATTTAGGGAAATAGTGTCATTCACAGTGAAAATGAGAATGTTCATGAATATGAATATCAGTTACTGTTCCTTATAAAATAATAGATGTTGTGAAAGTTGAAAAGAAACCAATTTATGTATTGTTTGGCCCAAAGCCCTAATTTTAAAAATGAGCAGACCATGAGTAAAAGAGTGCTTTTCCCAAGGCCCCCACACTTCTTTCTGGCTTAGAGCTCAGCGTGTCCAGCTCCAAGGGCGGTCTTCCTCCCAGGACATCTGATTGCCCGAGACAGTGATGTCAAATGGCAATCAGGGCAGTTAGGCTCTGCATTTAAAAATTCATTCACTGCTGAAATTTAAAGGTGCAGGAATTTCACACTGAAGTCTTTCTATTTCTACCTTTTCTTCAGTAAGAGATTTGGCAACAGCATGCTGACATTCTGACATTTGGCTGCAGATGGCTGGAGATGCCGGCTGCTGCCCATTTGGGTTCGTCCATGGTCAGCCTCACCTGCCTGAGCCCTGGAATATTATGTAGTCCCTGCTGCTTAGATTGTCCAGTACAAGAAGGTTTTAGAAAAACAAAATTTAGAAACAGCTAATTATATGACAAGATACTACATTGCAAATGTCTCAACTTTCCTGTTATGCCACAAAGATGGGAAATATGAGTTGTCATCTGACTACTGCTTGAAAGCACTCTTAGTATGGTTTTGAGTAAAATGGAATTCCTATGAATAATATGTTCATAACGAACTAATGAATTGATTGGAAAGTTTTTCTCACTGATTAGCTCCTGCTTCCCTTCATTTAATGATGGACTAAATTCAATTATTTTCCCTTTTTATTTAATGAGATGATGTGTAGAAATACAAACCATTAAAATTCACTAAGTCAATATACATTTCTTTAACGACAGGCCATCCAGCTTTCATTTAGCACAAATTATTTCACTACAGTTATGTTCCATTTTTTGTTGGCAATCAGTTTTATTTCCTCTTATTTACAAATGTGAAACCAAAGACTACCCATCTTTACAGGAGCTAAGGGAAATTATTTATTGCTTTACACACTACCCACATGCTGTCAGAAAATAAAGACATTACCAACCCTTAAATTCTGTTCCCACAAACCCAAACCACACAGGAATAAACTCGTTAGAAAAAAAAATAATCAAGTTAACAAGTGAAAAACTGGAAAATATGATTTTAGAGTAACTTTAGTTTTAGATAAAATGACTTCTCATTCTTGGGGAAAAAAATAAAACAAAATGGAAAATGAAACCAAAGCATACTTTCCTAAAACCTTTTCTCAAAAATCAAGTGCCCTTCTTCTTTTTAAATGCATTTTAAAAATTAAAACCTATAATACATCTCACCCATGCTAGTGGGTAGACTCTAAAACTTCCTTATGTGCCAATTAAGTGATAGATATTATTAGAATCCAGAAACTCATCCAAGTATCATGAATCCTATTTATCAAAATTTCATCTTCCTCAAAAGATTTGGCTGAAGGCAAACTGGAAGTAGTTATTCATATATATGTTTACTTAACATATTTTTTAAAAAACTGATATATACCAGGCACTGTACTAGTCACTAGGGAAAAAACGGCATGAACAAGGCGCTGAAGTTGGGCACAAGTAAATCTATGCCAACCCATTTCTATCTCCTCATTCACCCAGCACTCAGTTCTGCCCCACCCACAATTATCCTGCCTATTGCTTGTTCTCCACACCCACCCACTACTTCCTTATAGTAGCAGAGAAAGATAACTCTTCAAAACGCTAATAAAGACACAGACATCCCTCTCCTTCATCTCCCTCATCCCCATAAGTCTTTGGAGGGGGGGGTGGGGAATACATATATTTTTTTCATAGTCCTGATAGTTGACTTTTTTTCTATAAAACATTTCTGGACAACTTTTTCTATAAAACATTTCTGGTAGATGTTTAAAAAAACAGTATACAGAACCCAACTTAATGATTCAAATTGTGTTTTTTTAAAAAATTAGGATGGAATCAAAGCAATACACATTCAGCAGAAACCACACTCTCTTAGATTTTGATCTTTCCAAAGCCAGAGATTTGATTCCCTCTTGAGTTGCAGGCGAGGGACAGCAGCCACAGTTCCCAGTCAGCCACCCCATCACCAAGGGAAACAACTTGGCCTGCAGTGGGCTGTGTTACTAAGATGCTGCAAAGGTAGGTGAATTGATGCATTTGTAATTTAGGAAGGATATTTTCAATTTACCAGGACAATACTGAGCTATATGTAACCCCACTCTAAATTATGGGTCATCCCTAAGCTGTATCTCAATGTACACTGAATTTCCCAGGGCCTCTTTAAGTCCATCTCTAAAATATTTTTCTCCCTTTCTCTACTCTATAATAATGTAAGAAATGAATTTCTCTGCCACTTGACATGAAACATGTCAGTCCCAATATTCTGTGTAGAGCACACAGAAAAAACTATGGATAGGATGTTTTATTGCTCACAGACATCATTAGATAAAATATAAGATATAGGATGTGAAAACTGGTTAAAAAATGTAGAGCTTGCTATGGAAAGAGCTTGCTACCTTCACATAAAAATTAAATCTGTTATAAAATTATTATGCCTATTATATAATTAAGACTGTTCTATTTTTGTTCAACCTGAAAATATGAGAGCGATAAACTATGATTTTTTTTTCCCATCTCTTCCTCTCAATCATCCACAGAAAATAAATAATGAAAGAATACTTTGGGTACTTATCACCTGGTAGATAATTTTACAATAGTTTGAGTAAGTAAAAGGCTAATTTTATTTAACAGTTTTTGGGTACAAATTAAGCATCCCAATGCACCTTTCTAGGTACAAGACATGTTGCCAGCAGTCTAACAAATCAAGATTATTTAAAATTCAGAGGAATAACAGAATTCTGCAACTTCTTTCCCTCTATTTAAGTAGGATTTAAAGAGCCTATATTAAGAAACATGTCCTACACCTTTTTTATCCTTCACACTCAATAACTGTTGAATTTAATTAAATGTCAGAAGCAAGTCTTTAGTTTATTGAGATTTAGCTCTAAGACTGATACTATGCAGCTAAGCAAAATTCAGAGGGTTTTGAAAGCCCTATAAATGGTTCTATGTGGAATCTCCCCATCTCCATAGTTAAAAGGGAGGCAAATCCATGTATCAATAATATAAAGGATATGGTGTCTCCAAATCTGCCTGTGCAAGAGAATTGCCTCGGGGGTGGGGGTGGAGGGCAGGGTGTAAAATTTATTCCCAGGACACCATCCGCAGTACATATAGTAACATCGCCAGATAGCTCTAATCACATGCTTTTGAGGATTGTGGGTGGGGAGGAAGGGGCCCTGGTCTTAGAACTCCATTCTGGTGTCTCCTATGCACAGAGTGACCACATGACCTTGAGCAGGATTCAGTCTGCCAGAGCATTATTCATCTCACAAGTACTAATGCAAAACAAACCAGGACCCTTCCTGAGTTTCAAAGTCTTCATCTGTAAAATGAGATCATTAGAAAGGAAGATTTGAAATCCCTTCAACTTCTCTCTTATCTATACCATAATCATTCCAACTGTATTTTCACTTGTCATCTTATATAAAGTAATTTGTGTATCCTTTTAGAACTGCCTATTGAATTAATTGCAGCAAATATGTATTGAAAAGCATATTATGGGGCTGGGGCTGTAGCTCAGTGGCAGAGAGCTTACCTAGTTAGTATGAGGCACCAGGTTCAATCCTTACCCCTGCATAAAAATAAACAAATAAAATAAAGGCTTCTGTTCATTTAAAACTACAAAATTTTTTTTAAAAAATGCATATTATGAACAAGCATAGCACAAGATCGAAGTTTGGGAGATATGTACAGATCTGAATCTTGCTTCTTGTTTTCTTAGTTCTTAATACTTTTGAATGAATAAATAATAAATGGAGATTGGAATTTGTTTAAACTACTTGAGCCTCAATTTCCTCAACCAAAAAGTCTTTATACAGATAATTATTTTTCAAAAGTGGGAATATGAGAGATGCTTCATTTTGAGACTGATGATTGAGAACTATGTTGAGAAGAATCCAGGAGTAAGGATATCGCAAGTCAGTCAGCAATGGCTAGGTCCATGCTCACTGAAAACATAAAACCTTGTATTTATTTATTTTTAAAAAATCCATTGCAGCATTTGGGGGACCAGACACACTATCCTGTACGTAGGTGAGAATTACAACAGATACGTAAAGAACTGCATCAATCATTTTGATAGGAGTAAATGGAATGAAGTAAATAAAATAATGCATTAGGATAGTGTTACGGTTTGGATTCAAGGTGTCCCCCCAGAATCTTACATGTGAGACAACGCAGGAAAGTTCAAAGGTAAAATGATTAGAGTATGAGAGTAGTAACTTAATCAGTGGATTAATCCATTTGATGGGTTAATGATTCAAATGGATTAATGGGTAGTATCTGTAGGCAGAGAGGAGGTAGCTAGAAAAAGTAGGTCACTGGGAGGTGCCCTTGGGATTATATTATCCCTGCCTCCTAGCACTCCAGCTCTCCCTGCTCCTGGCTGTCCTGGGTGAGCAACTTTCCTCTGCTACATTCTTCCACCAAGATGTTCTGCCTTCTCTCGAGCCCACAGCAATGAAGTTGGCTAACGATGGACTGAACCTCTGAACCGTGAGCTGAAGTAAAGTTTTCCTGCTCTAAGTTGCTCTTGTCATGTACACTGTCCCATCAACACCAAGGCCAGAGCCCACTGCCAAGGTCAGGGAAAGGTGGGGAGGGGTAACGATGACACCAGTGCAGGCTCAGCCTTGGCACTTGCAGGGCCCGTCCTGCTCTCTGCTCCTTCTCTTTCCCCCTCCAGAGTCGTCTATCCATGGGAAGGACTATGGCACCTCAGCCTGCTTTCCACGTCCTACTTTTCCAGAACCTGCATAGCTGAAACAGGTATCCAAGCTCCCTAGATGATTCTAATATACAGCCAGAAGGAAGAAACTAAGCAAAAGTGAAAACCTAAGATGTAGACCAAACAGACTGAATTTGTGGCCCATAAAAGAATAAAGAAGGAGAAGGCAATAAATAAATATGTCAATGAAAGTTTAGAAATAGAAATCAACCTCAAATCTCAATTTGTATTATACCACTCATTTCAACTAACATTCACAGTCTACACGCAAAGAGTTGTGATTGATGCTATAAGAATCACAAGAAAGTTAAGATACATACAACCCTCAAAAAAGTTATAACCAGAACTTTACCAGGTGCAGTGGTGCATGCCAGTAATCCCAGTGACTCAGAAGGCTGAAGCAGAAGGATTACAAGTTTGAGGCCAACCTTAGCAACTTACTAAGGCTCTAAGCAACTTACTAAGGCCCTAAGCAACTTAGTGAAAGCCTGTATAAAAATTAAAAATAAAAATTACTGGGGATGTTGCTCAGTGGTTAAACACCTCTGGGTTCAATCCCCAGTACAAAAAAAAAGAAAAAAGAAAGAAAAGATAATTATAACCAGGAATACAAATATCTACTTTTAGCCTCTGATCTCATTGACATGACTTCAACGCACCTCCATCCCACATAGCCATTTCAGATAGCAATCTTGTATGGAGGTCATTGCTTTATATAAACCAAGAATATGTAACCATGCTTAGGAAAGGTTTGTGACGATGATTAGAGGTGATCATCCCAGGCTTTTGGGAAATGCTGCACCTGTGTTCATGACTAAAACGAAGTAAAAATTATGAAATAGGAAGAACGTTTGACCTCGTCCAGCTAGCGTGTGCAGAATTGGCTCCCCTCTGCAGGAACCACTCTGCCCTGCCCATCCTAAATGCTTATCCAATAACCCTGAAGTAACTGATAACAGGTTTAAGTGCTACACTTTCCAAAGGCACTACCTTTTAATGGGAGCATATTCGACACCCAAAAGTGTCCCCATTAAACAAAGCTAAAGGAGGGGAATGGTTGAATGCCTGACAGGTTCTATAGACTATCCCTCCATATAGAATTATTCTCCTCTTTTTCTCTCTGCCAATAACTTCTGTGCCAGTTCCAGAGAGCTTCTACAAAAGATCTAGGAGAGTAGTATCAAACTCATAGAGGAAGCAGAAATTACTCCCAGTAAAAGCTAACCAAAGTAGACTATGCCCTACCAGGCCTCTCCCTTAGTAGACAGTATGTATACATGTGTGTTTCATTGAGTTTTTTTAATATACCAACTGTTATCTTCTTCTATTACAAGAAGCAAGTACAATTAAAATTCCCCCTTTACAGACTTGAGGGATAAGTACAGAGAGCTTAAATGATCTGCTTGAAGTCACACAGTTCCACGATGACAGCGCTAGAATAAGAATATAGGACTATCTAACTCTAGCAGAGCTCTCTTAGTCACTAACCCCCTCCTTAACACCCGTCCATGTCCTTTGTTGTGTGTGTGTGTGTGTGTGTGTGTGTGTGTGTGTGTGTGTTTGAATTATAACTACAAGTGGAGGGACCAAAATTTAAAAAGCTGATATAACTGCTTAGTAGACAAAGACAGTGGTAGATCCCTCTCAGGAGGGGATAGTCAGCATTGGTCTGTTACAAAGCGCTAGACTCTTTCCATCTCTATACATAGAAACACAGGTTCTCAGGTCTTTGAGCTTATTTTGTTCAACCAAATGAACCTAATATCCCAATTCCTCTTGCAAAAAAGAAGGAGGAGGAGGAGGAGGAGGAGGAGGAGGAGGAGGAGAAGAAGGAGAAGGAGAAGGAGAAGGAGAAGGAGAAGGAGAAGAAGAAGAAGAAGAAGAAGAAGAAGAAGAAGAAGAAGAAGAAGAAGAAGAAGAAGAAGAAGAATAATCTCACAACCATGTGCTTATAACAACACTAAGGGCCAATTAAGAGAAGCTGACTTGCACGTTAGCCAACACACCACTGGAAAACCAATTGGCAGTCATATATTCTGCTTTGAGAGTAACTCAGTTAAGGTCATTGTCAAATTAAAGAACATAGAAAACCTACCAGCACTAAAGCAAGCCCTAGACATTTCCAACAAGAGGATAAAGCTTCTCTTCACCTCCCCTCACTGAATAATACCTCTTTTTTTTTAATAAATATGGGTATTTTTAATTAAGGATTTTTCTTAATACAGATAAAAAGAAAGCATTTTTTGATCAACATTTTCAGGAATTACTACCCTTGAAGGTTTTTCAGGGATCAGGTTCACATGGAAACACGTCCATGTGTAGCCAGCCATCTCTCACCCTCAGACAATGCCCCGCTCTATCTGTTGCTGTGCAGACAAATGAGAGCCTTAGTGGAAAACACACATTTCAGAGCATGAAGAGAACTAAAACAGGAGGAACCAGATTGCATTTATTTTGTCCTTTTTGATATGGTACTGGATTGGGCTATGTGATCTGCCAGATTGAAAAGAACTAGTGTGCAGGATGCAATAAGGCTGAATTTTTGAACATTCTTAAAAAAATAATTGATCATTGATTATTTACTTTTTTTACTCATTTAAATAGGCATTCAAAATGCTAACAATATCTAGCTTAAAATTTATAGCCTGTTTCTGGGCATGGTGGCGCACACATGTAATCCCAGTGGCTCACGAGGTTGAGGCAGGAGGATCACAAGTTCAAAAACAGCCTCAGCAACTTAGCAAGGCTCTAAGCAACTGAGTGAGACCCTGTCTCAAAGTTAAAATAATAAATAAGTAAAGGACTGAAGATGTGGCTGAGTGGTTAAATACCCCTGGGTTCAATACCTAGTACAAAAAAAGAAAAAAAATTATAAGCTCATTTAGATAGTTGAGTGCCTCCTTCCACAGGAAATTATATTGTTTACAGCCACTTGAACTTTGGAATGAAAATTGGCTGGGTTTGTACCCTGTGTTTGTGACTTAAGGAATCATTTTGATTGTTTTGAAAATACTGTTAGTATCTACCTTGAAGGGTTACTGGGAGGATCAAATGAAATAAAGTATATAAACCAACTCGCACAGTGCCTGGTATATAACAAGTGGCTCAATCATCAGTATGGTCATTATTTTTGTTTTTCAAAAACAATAACTGTACTAGTCGAAGTTCACCAGAGAGCCAGAACCAGTAAAGGATAGAAAAAGAGATACATAGATGGACAAGAGGGGATTTCTAAGGACAATCAGTCACACAATGAACTGCCTGCAGGCTGGAGAACTAGAGAAGTTGGTTGTGCATCTCAGTCCAGGTCCAAAGGATTAAGAACCAGGGGAACTGATAGCATAATTTTCAGCCTGAGAGCAAAGGCCTAAGATCCTGAGGGGCTGCTGGTGCATATCCCAGAATCCAAAGGCTGGAGAACTTGCAGTCTGATGTCCTGCAGTCTGTATCCAGCGCCAGAAGAGAACAAGAGAAAAATTTGCATTTCCTCTGTCTTTTTGTTCTATGTAGGACTTTGGCAGATTGGATATTGCCTCCTCACATTGGGTGAAGGTGAATCTTGCTTGCCCATACACTGATCAAAAAGCAATCTCTTCTGGAAATACCCTCATAAACATGCATAGAAATAATGTTTAACCAGCTGTCTGGCTATCCCCTAACCCAGGCAAGTTGACACCTAAAACTAACCATCTCTATAACAAACATCTGAGTTATATCAACATTTATGAGTTGAAAGTAGTAGGTCACTTGGTGGGGGTGGGGTAAAGGTTAAAACAATTAACAGTCCATAGCAGGTGAGCATCAGTGGCCCCATAAATCTGGTTTCTTTCAGCACATCCAGGAAATAATTAAACCCGACTAGGTTTTATAAAGTAATAACCTCAAACTATATTAGTTTCCTAGAGTTGCTATAACAAAGCACCACAGACAAGATGGTCTAAAAAAAAAAAAAAACAAACAAAACAACAGTTCTGGAGACTAAAAGTCTAAAATCAAGATGTCAACAGAACTAGTTTCTTCTGAGGACTATGAGAGAAAAAAAAAAACCTGCTCTTGCCTCTCTCCAGCTTCTGAGGGTTTGCTGGCAGTCTTTGGCATGCTTTATTTGGTAGATGCATCATTCAGATATCTGCCTCCATCTTCACGTGGATTTCTCCCTGGGTGTGCATGTCTCTTTCTGGATACTAATTTCCCCCTTTCATAAGGACACCAGTCATGTTGGATTAGGGCCCATGCTAATGACCTCATTTAAACCTCATTACCTCTGCAAAGCCCCTTTCTGCAAATAAGGGCACATTCTGAGCTACTACACATTGAGACTCCAACACAATTTTTTGAAGGGGTATAATTCAACCCATAACAAGAACAGAGGACAAAAACAAAAATTATAGTTCAAGTTTTGCTGTTTTGGTTTTGGGTTTTGGGCAGGGTGCGGGGGTTCTGGGTTTTTTGTTGGTTTGCTTGTTTGTTTTTTTTACTTTTGATTTGTTTGGTTTTTGGTACCAGAAATTGAAACCAGGGGCACTTGAATACTGAGCCCAACCCTTTATATTCTGAGGCAAGGTCTCACTGACTTTCTTAAGTCTGGCTTTAAACTTGCAATCCTCCTGCCTCAGCCTCCTGAGCCGCTGAGATTACAGTTATGCACCAATACACCTGGCTCATAGTTCAAATATTTTTGAAAAGTGTTTATTTTAATATGTTTTTTCTTTAACCTTTTAAAAATACACTGTAAATGCTTTCTAGGCTACTCAGTACCCCTCTTGTGCCAAGATGGCATTGTTATTGCAATAAGAACATCCATCTTTTTATAACATTATACTCAGTTTTTTAATAGGTCCTTCTTAAAGAAATAGGAAGCCAAAATTCTAATACCCTGGCCAGCCCAAATGTCTATTGGATTATAACAGAATAACCATTTGGTTATTTATTCAACCAATATTAAATAAGCACTTTGTGTTTAACACCATGTCAGACCTTACAAAGACATGGGGAAAATCTAAAATAGATATGTACTATACAGAATGTTTTACCTACTTGTGAAGATATGAATTATGTCTCTTGGTTTGTCTAAATAAAAATTGATGAAGCAGGTCTCTAATAAGTCCAGAATGTGTGCCTCTCTAAGGCTTATATCCAGGAATCCTTGCAGGCCCTTAAAGGAATGACATAAGGTGTGATCTTGCCATGTCACCAGGGTGGCATCATGGCTTGGTGTCAGGTGGACGTATGCCATTTTTCACATGAAAGATAATTTTCATTCAAGCGCCATACCTAGATTTACAACTATTCCTCTGGAATTGAGATTTGGCCCTGTTAAATATGGTCAGTAAACCTCAATTTAATGACTCTCAGACTGAATTCTACCCTAGATAAATACCATGGAGAAATGCACTGCAAAAGGCAGAGAACACAACCTCCCCACATGCAGAAGTGAAGCAAAGTTATCTGTGCATGATGCCAGAGGGGACGGCAGCTTTGGGTGACAGGTGGCACGCCTCTCTGCCAAGGAGAAGGCGTTGCTCCTGGCAGTTTTTTTAACTGAGGCATGTGACCTAAGTAGTGGCATTTCACAGCTGAGAAACCAGCTTGTGATATGCCTTTTGCTTTACTGAGAGGCGGGCCACATGTCCACCGGGACTGTAGCTCTAGCTGCAAGATGTTGCACTAGGTTCCCTTGTATCCTTCTTACGATCAAATATTTATGTTACTCTGGAAATATACATGGACTGTATGATTAATGACATTTTGCCAAGCAAACAAAAAAAGTGACGTCCCTCACAAAGGTGTCATTTTCTAGCAAAAGGAGGTTAAAAGAAAAGGCACCAAAGCGGGCATGGTGGTGCATGTCTGTAATCCCAGTGACTTGGGAGGCTGAGGTAGGATTGTGAGTTCAAAGCCAGCCTCAGCAACTTATCGAGGCACTTGCAACTCAGTGAGACCCTGTCTCTAAATAAAAAATATTTCAAAAAGGGCTGGGAATTTGTCTCAGTGGTTAAGTACCCCTGAGTTCAATTATCAGTACCCTCCCCCCCCCCCCCCCGCAAAAAAAAAGGAACCGGAATAATGAGTGAGCAGGAAAAATTAAAAGTAAGAGCTTATTTATCAGCTTTTGGTAGAAATTTGTAAAAGAGGCTCTGCTGTGTTTTGGTTAATACAGCAAATGGAAGATGAACTCAAACTCTGACATTCTCAACACTTGGACATCTGAGTCCACTTTTCCAACTTCCGTAATTCCCCTTTAGGTACCTTTTAGTCCAGAATTATTAAACAGTTCACCATTCCCTGTACAACTGTTAGCACTTTGCTCCAAACCCTTATATCACATGCTTTTACTCATGAGAGATTCCATTTCTATCTAGCTCTGTATTAGCTATCATCTAAGACCCAGATGTAATGTCATTTATCCCAAGAAACTTCTCTGATATCCCTAGGGGCCAAGTTACTTGCCTCTCCTGGGGCCTCTACATCTTATCACCCTTATGGCAATAACAATCTCTCTCCGTCTCTCTCTCCCTCTCTAGCTCTCTCTCATTCTGGGCTATAAGCAATGACAGAACTGCAGGGTATCCACAAAGTCTGGAAACACAGATAACATTATTTTATTGTATTGTAATATAATGTATGCATAACTTATTACAAATGTTTGCCTATGTGCCAAACGTTATCTGCATCAGCACACCTGGAATGATTTTTGATACCTAGTGCCTGGTAGAGTGCCTAAGGTTTAGTAGGAACTGTACTTGTGGAATAAACTGATGAACTAGGTGGATGATTGATATGAAGCCAAGGATTGCCCTTCAGACCCACCTTCAAAACCTGAGTAAAGAAAACACAGAAAGTAAGTCGAATATGTGAATAAATGAAGGTAAATGGTCAGGAGACGGAGTGTGGAGAACAAAGGCTGGCTAGAGTAAAAGTCCTGCATCTAGTAGCAACTAGCTGTATGCAACTTCAAGTAAGTCAACTAACCTCAAAGTTTCCTTTTCAAATCATGAACTTAGAAATGTGTTTTCTTCAGCACAAAATCTATAAATTTATGTTAATGTTAAAAGATAGTAGTAGCTTATAACTTTTGAGGAAATGCAGAGCCCAAGAGACAATTATTAATACTGAAAAAGAGAAAACAATATCACCTATGGTACAATGGAATGCAACAAATTGTGTTTATTGAGAAGTGTTTAGTTTCAAAAATACTTTCACATTGCTCATCTGGTCCTCACAGGAAACTTGGAAGAAAGACATGACAGACTCTTTATAGATGAGAAGACAGACTTAAAGCAGTGTTTTGGGGTTTTTTTGCCATGTCCAAGGTCAGGAGCAGAGCTAAAAGAGGAGGTGAGATGAAACCTAGCCCTCCTACGCAATGCACCTCCCACTGCACATGGGCACCAAAGTCTAACGGGAAGAGAGAGTACCACAGGCCAATATTCACACAAAAGAAAAAAAGAAAACAACCTCTGAGGATTTTAGTCGACATTAAATGTGCATTTTCTTCAATTATCAGAAAAGTTAAAGGTAAATAAGGATATTAAGTAGATTCTACCCACAAAACAATTACTTGGATTTTTCTCTTTGCTGTGTTCCACTTTTATGAGAAAGAAACAAATAAAAATAAGCTATAAAGAATTTAGTAGAAACCAAACACTTCCAAGGTCACTAGTTCTTGGGAAATGAATAATTAGTCCACTATCTTATTTCATTTACATTTACAGTGCTAGGCAATGAGAATTGACATGAAACTCAGCCAGCTCTTAAATCACCAAACCTCTTACTAAAGCAGGGAAGGCATTTAAAACAAAAGTGTTTCTTATTTAATTCAACTGAACATTTATTGAACGTCTACGATGTGCAAAGCACTGTTCTAATTGCTGCAAATGCATCAGAGAACAAAACAAACCCAAGGTCTTCCGCTCCACGGTTTACATTTGACGAGGAGACACATTCTGTTGGGGAAGGGTATTCTCATTGAAGAAGGCATTCTTGCTTCCAGAAATGTGATTAACTACAGCGTCACATCCAGCAAGTATTCAGGTTACCTAAGTATTCAGGTTACCTAATACATATTTTTAAAAATCACTGGATGTAAGACATGAATAGATCAATATATTAAGTATAATTTTCTAAATTTTGAAACCACTTTCTGTCTATTTTAGGGGTGAAGAACATTACTTTCAGACCTATAAATGACTGAAAAAATGTGTGAAAAAATATATACAATGTACTATGCACTGTCATAGGGAGCATGTTATTAAAAGGAGGTGAGATGAAGTTTCTGTCCACACTGTGGTCCATGGACCAGCAGCATCGACACCTCCCTAGAGCCTGGTAGAAAGGCAGACCTTCAGAGGCCCACTCAGCCCCAACCAAATCAGAATATGCAATTTAACAAGTTCCCTGGGTGATTTGTATGCACGCTAAAGTTTAAGAAGATTCTTTTAGTGCATTTCTCTGCACCTAGAGAACCTAAAAATAACTCACTGAAAGGGAGAACATAAGCACTTCAAAAATTAATCACTCCCTCGATATTTTTTCATTTTTTAAGAAGTAATTTCTTTTCAAGTAAGATTTTACTTTAAAAACGGCAGATCAAGGATATTACATACTGAACTTTCCTGCAGCATGTGTCAACACAGAAGAAAAATGAAATTTGCCTTTTCATGGTTTCAAATCTGGCATTTCTAGGCTTAGTAGGAAATGAGGATACCTCCCCCTCCCCCCAAAAGGGAAATCATCCCTCATTTTATCAATGCTCAATGCCTTCCTCTACTCTCTGTGATTTAGCAACCACCTATTAGCAGGATAAAGAGATGTGGGGAGCTTTAGGGTGTTCCATCTTATGTGAAGTTCCATGTGAAATCATGTTGCCCTTGGCTCAGAGGAAAATGATGTAGAAGACAGCATCCTTGGTACTGAGCCACCTAGCACACCCAGCAAAACCAGCTGCCAGACGACAAGCAATCGTAGTCAAGAAAGCATATGAGGACTCCAGGAAAAGTCGGGAAATGGGTCAAAGCCAGTTCCCTCTCCATTTACCACAAAACTGCTGCTTTACAAAGAGAAGAGAGTTTGGAACGGAGATTGGATCCATGCACAAGCCATAGTGGCTCTGCCTCGCTACGCACTTGGGAGAGTGTTTCAGCCCCACCTACGCCCTGCCAAAACAGGGCAAAACATCCAAGCACAGTCACAAAGCAGGCCCCAGAGGGCACTGAAAAAGGAGACAACAGCAATGAGCAGGAAATCCAAGCCAGGGAATTTTCATTAATCATGCTTTCAAAGAAGCATGATTTTCCTCTGTGATGTGACCAACATTCAAGGATTATTCTGTACATACTAAATACACAGGAAAGTTTTCTCCAACATTAGTATATTAAACTATGGGTGTAAGAGATCCCCCACTTCCAACTTTAGGGGAAAAAAATCTCTCGTCTGTCATGACCATCTGCTCTATAAGATAGAGAAATTTCAGTAGGGATCTTTACCTACTATAAATGGGGGTCACCTCCATTCACATATATGTTAATATTGTGCCTTTTCCCAAAATAGAGTTGAGGCTTTTATAAAAAGAGTATGAAATAATGCTTTTGAAGTAAGTTGGAAGAAACCAATATCTATATACATATTCTAGAACATTTCTGGGATTGAGCATTAAATTTAGTTCTGAGCTTCCTGGTAGACAAGAAAAAAAAATGGAACAATACAACACTCTCATGAGTAATTAAGATGAAACATGTCAGAGCTTCAAGAGAAACAAATGGCTTCATGGGATCAAAACCCAAAAGGAAACTTTTTACAATAGATTTTATATAAGGGGCATTGAATAGCACGGGCAATGTCTTCAATAAAAAAAATGCAAAAATTATAAAGCATGATCTATATTTGCAATCACACTATGACCTTTAAGAAATAAAAAAGGGAAATATTAACATACAATTTACAAAAGACAGTTCTCCGGGGAGAATAAACAAAGTCAGGTCTGTAATATTCTAGAAACCTAATTTTATGCAGAGAGTTAATAATGAGCTTTTAGATGATACAAAGACATACTAAATATCAATTCCCTCATCTGATCTTCTGACAGGAGCTGAGTAAAGAATAATTCTAGGCTATGATATCGGGTGAGGTAACCCATGTAATTAACTGAAGAACGATTTGGGGCATGGGGCCAGCAGGTGGCCAAGTTAATAAACCATTGTAAAAGCTGAGACTCTCTTCTTGTATCTGGGGGCTGCACACCACTGGAGAGAATTTCAAAACAGTAAGAACTGACACTTCTAGGAACACGAGGTTTGCAATCTCAGTTGAGCCCTCCTAAAATCTTCTCTATTTGTGTTTGACCAGCTTCTTTTCCCTTTACACTCCCCTCGTTGAACCATTGAGAAAAGGAAAGTTACAAGATGTTGTTTTCAAACCTTCTTCTCCTTCTTTCCCAAACTTAACTGCATCACCACCCAGAGGAAAGGTTTCTGTTCCAGGTTTCTTGGCCCTGCCAAGATTTCTTCTTGCTTCTTGATCATCTTTGCTTCATCATTTGTCTTCAAACTTGCCCTTTCTTACGCAATCTGTTCCACCAGCCTTTAAAGCTGCCAAAGCCTTTCCCTTCTTTGAGAACGTTTTGACTTCTCTCTAGCCACCATTGCTTTCTCTCAACTTCACCTTCCTTCCTTTCTCAGTCGCTAGGACCAATGCTGTGAAGCAACAGCTTCCACTTCCTGGTGAACTCTTCTGCTCCTCTCAATGGATTTATAAGTCAAGAGATTATTGAAAAGACAGGACGCTAGAAAGAAGTGGAGGCTCCATGAAATGGTCTGAATATCCCTGGATATTCACATGTTAAAGCTTAATTCTATCTTGGTGGTATTAAGAGGTAGAATCTATTGGTAAGTGATTAAGTTATGAGGGCTCTGCCTTTGTGACCAGATAAATGTCTCATTAAAAGGTCCTTGTTGCTTTCCATCACTTCTACCACACGAGGACATTGGGTTCACCCTCTTTGGAGGATTCAGCCACCAGGAGCCATCTTGAAAGCAGAGAACAGCCCTAAATGGACTTCAAACCTAATCATGGCTTCATCCTGGGCTTCCTAGCCTCCAGAACAGTGAGAAATAAATGTCTGTTGATCATAAGTTACCCAGTCACAGGCATTTTATTATAGTAGCATTAAGGAACTAAGACACTACTAATCTGGACACTTCTGCAGTCCCCTCTCCCTTTCCTATCAGCTCTATTTGTCACTATTCTCTTCTTAAAACCGTCTCTTCCCTTGGCTTCCATGCTGTCTGGTTCTGTGCTGGATTTTTCTCTTTCTCTTTATCTCACTGGTCTTGGTCCTTCCCTTTTCTATATCATCTTATGCATTTTCCTGCTCCCCAAAGTTCTTCCCTTGACTTGCTTTATTTTTTTTTTCACTCTCTATCCTCCCTCATGGCAATGTCATCAACTTTTGTGGTTCCAGTCTCACCTATTTGCTGAAAATCGCAAGTCTATCTCCCTTGCCAGAAGGTTACCCTATTGAATCTCTTGACTGCATTTTTCTCATAGATACCTCACACTGAGTTTTCCCATTCTGTGCTTCCTCTTTTATTTCCTATTTAGTCCTAACAAAATAGAATCCTGGAGTCATCCTAGACTTCTCCTTCTCTTTGATTCTCAAAACCCATCAGTTTCTAAGCCCTAATTTGCCTACTCCATGACTGTCAAATCCATTCTTTCTATTCCCTTCCCAATGACACTTCCTTAAGTAAACCTCTCATCATCTCTGGACCCCCAAATTGATTAATTTAACAGGCTTTTCTACTACCATTCCCCATCCAAAACGTCTTCCTGTCTTCTAGCTTTCCATTTATGCCTTTTCTTAATCTGTCCTGTCTAAATCTCTCGATGTACTCTTCCAAAATATAAATATGTTCATGGTTCCTCTGCTTACAATTCTTCACAGGATCATCACGCTTATAAAATAGAGTCTGAGTTCCTTGGCTTGATAAGCATGGCTCTTCATGACCCAGGCCCTTCCTCCAATTACAGCTGGATCCTTCTCCACTGCCTTTCCCGGAACACATTCCTTCCAGGGCTAACAATACATACCGTTCGTTGAGTAGACATTGTTTTCTAGATCAGTATTTCTCTTCATATTCACACCTTTGCTTCCTCTTCTTATTCCTCTAATGCAGTGAACCTCAGATGTCACCTCTACCACAAGGCCTCTCTGCACTTCCCCTCTCTTCTTTCTAGAGAAAGCTAGTCACCTTCTCTTGGTTAGCTCTGTACCTCTTACCTACATTTAGTAAACTGAGCAGTGTTCCCTGTATGGTGAACTCCTTAATAGGACTTTAGGCCATATATCTTTGCTTCTCAGTGACTATAGCAGAGGTCTGACCCAGAGAAAATGCTAACTACTTTTTTTAATGAAAATAGAGATCTGAGCATAACTATTTTTTTTTTACCAACACAGTAATACCTGTTGACCAAAAAGTGAAACCAACAGATAGTGTATTTATCCAGGAAAAGGAGCATTACATGTTTATTATACATTATCTCCACTAATTCAATATCCCTATATTACCTTTGGAAGTCTATTGTAAACAGTTTCCTCTCTTTAACATATTACCAGCAATTTGCTTATTGATCTTTTTTCTCTGCTCTTTATAACATAGAAACGATAAAATGTGTTGAGAGCCACAGAGAACAAAGAAAACTGCCTCAGATTATCCAATAGCTGAGGATTATGCTGTACAAGCAAAAGATTTGCATTCAGGGCCACAGGCTGAGTGGGTGTAATTGTTATGAAGAGAGAATGAGGATGGAGACATGTGTAGCTCAAGGCAAGAAAATAAGCAAAATGTAAGTAGTTAAATCCCTAAATCCTTTGGGCCAATCCTATTCCAGACCTCTGTAATTTAACCCTAGCCACCTTTATACAATTTTCTCATCTTTAACCATTCCATACCACCCCAGGGTCTTTATAGAGCATGTATCCCAGAAATTTCTGACCCATGTGATCTCTCCTGCTTGACCACAACTCTCACGAAAAAAAGAGTCCTTCCTTTCCTATTTCATTTTAACAAGTTACTCTTTTCTGTTCTTAATTTATTTTTCTTCATTAAGAGGCTGGGGTGTGGCAGATTTACAATCTCTGCAAGCTGGAGTTTTCTGTGGAATAGCCACTCTGAATTGGAAGCTTATTTTTTATAAGAAAAGAGCTTTATTACAAGATAAAAACAAGCAAAGATACAGAGTTGGTCAGATGCAAAGTGGAAGCAAATCAGCTAAGAAAATGACTTGATCCAAGCTTTCCAGGAAAATGTGGAGAGCAGGTGAGTTGGGAATAAGAAAAGTTGAGGAGAAGAGGCTTCTGTTTTTCAGAGACTTTCTGAGTTTGCAAGTTCAGAAAGCAGTTCTTAGCAATTTCAAGATGCCAGACTGTGGTCACGGTGAGCAGGTTGTTGAAGTGATGACAAAGGACACAGAGTTAAGATCTATGTACAATGAGGATAGGGATCCTTATTGCACCAATAGGTCATGCATGCATATTGCAGTCACCCAAAACTAAAGCAAGGATTGACACTGAGAGGAAGACTATCAGCTGTGAGCACAGGTTCTCAGTGGCAGAGAGGAGCCTCCTAAAAGCTGTTAAATGACACAGTGAAGTTGGGAAGAATGCAGTTGGGCCAGATGGTAAGAAACTCACAGGAGGAAAATATATAAGGGCAGGTCATGTGAGTTAAAAAACAAACAAAATCCCCTTGGTTTCAAAAGTTATCTAACACAAAGCTAAATTATTCTTAACTTTGCTACTAATGAAATATGTAGACTTGGATATGTCATGTCATTTTATTTTTTTGAACCTTAGTTTTTTAATGTGTAACATGAGATGCTATACTTTTTTATGTCAGTTGATTTTTTATTTACAAAAAGTTTTAAAGCAATGATACTTTAGGAAATGGGAATTAAGTCAGAGAAATTTTTTTTCTAGATAAATTCATAACCTATAAAACTCTGAGTAAATTCTGATTAAGGTGACACTATAACATTTTAAAATAAAGTTGAAAAGTCCTATTTGAGTTTGCAATTCTACATGTAGGAACCTCATATGTAAGCACTTCCACATGGACATATTTGTTTACAGGATATTCTATCCACAACTCAAATGGTTAGCCATGAGTTTTATTTTCATCTTATGTTGCTAGGATTTTGGCTCAAACATCTACACCTCATTAGTTGATTTTTTGTACTTGCTCAATACTAATCAGCTGAGAAGACTCCATCTCAGGTGGCAGTTTAACAAAAACAACTTAAAGGGAGGTCTGTGTAGCATCCCCTGTTCAATGAAACACTGTGTAAAGTAGAAAATATAACCATGAATACTATTCTTGTTCTATAAATAAAATTGAGATGTATATATAGTGTTTTCCAGTCTCTTGTGCATTTCTTTTGAAAAATAATTAAATGTGATTTTTTTTGTAATCCATGAGCCTATGAGTACTTATGTACTTCTATGTCTCTTCCAACAGACAATGGGGAACCCTGAGGATAATACTACTACTAGTAATAATAATAGTAATTGTTCCCATGATTATTATTTTAATTTATGTTTCTAGTGTCCAGAAAAGTCTGTGATTCATAGTAGACACCAAGTACCCATTAATTAATTTCTTCATTAGAAAGCAAATAAATTACTTGGAAACCAAAGAATTTCTTTTCCCAAAAATCTTTTTCTTCAATTGCCTATTATCTGAATTATTTAGATAACAGGTATCTAAGTATTCTATCTTCAATGTGTTGGCTCTGAAGTGCATAAAACAAGATAGTCCTAAAATTGATAAATAAGGATTTCTGATCACCAAGTTTCTGGGTGAACTTATAAATTCTCTATATAAAACATTAATTCTATGTTTGGTAAAACAATGCCATCAATTTAAGAAAGCAAATCTTCCTGTGAGACTGAAAAAAATTAAAATTATGATTTTAATGTAAGATTTAAAATGTAGACATGCATAGAGAGTAATTAAGTATAAGAAAGATGTAAATGTTTCTACATAAATTTAGAATTTAATGATAACTCTTCCATGAATAAGACAGGGATCATTTTGACAAGTCTTTATGTCTTGCCTTGACTCTGGTTTCAGCTACAGTTTCTCTAAAAATTGACAACTTTCTCCTAGTGAAATGTTGCTTACAAACTAATATCAGAATGGAATTCATTACGAGTAGTTTTTGTTTTTTCAGGAGTTGTAGATATACCAAACTATTCTCTCCTCAACTCTGGTTCCCCAGATCCTGTGGCTTTCCTAGAGAGTACGCTGAAAATACAGCTTCAATGAATCCTTTTAAGATGACAATACTGTAGTCCCTACCCATAGAGTTATCAGAAATCAATAAACCAGTCATTGTACAATTAACTTCATTGGTCAGAGAAAAGTTTCAGTGCTCAAAAGAAGACTGCCAACTGCCCAGGCACAAGATAGGAACATAAAATAGATGCTGCCGCCACCACCTGTCCTAAGCATGCCAGCTCCTTATAAAACTGGCTCCAAAACAAATATAGTCAGAGCACAAACATATGACAGAAGAATCAAGAAGAGTTCAAGTTTTCCCAAAATATCAGAAGTGTATCTTTACCACATTGTTGTTATTCACTAAATATTAATTAATAACTTAGAAAATTGGTCTGATAAGTCTAGCCAACATAGGAGAAAAGAGAAAAAAAATTATCTGGGTCCATTCTGAGTAGAATAAATGATTACATTTTTAAATTATGCTAGCACAATGTAAGAATTTATCCTCATGATCTATTAAATTACCACTTTATTTAAAAAGAAGTTAAGAAACTACATAATATAGTTTGCAAAACTCACCTGGTAAAATATTTTAAATGTAAAAGTTGAGATTTAAAAAGACGAATTCTCAAGCATAAGATATATTGATAAACCAGCTGGAGAATCAAAACTAAACCTTGTTCTCATTATATTGAAAATATTAAATCCAAGTGTGTATTGTTTATACCAAAAGAATCATAGGTTTGAATACCATACATCAAAAGACTGTTAACTACACCAAAATTCACCTGGTCAGCCTGGCTGGCAAATATTCTCTCTCTTCTCCCTCCTAACTTTTTGCTAAAAAGTATTCCTTTGGAGTACTTTCTATACTTTCCAACTATCCTAATAAATAGTAGTACCTAGAATTCTACAATAACTGAAGTTTTAATGGTTGATTTTCCCCCTTCCCATCAAATGGATCTCCCTACACATTTCAAAAAGAATTCCCTTCTATTATCTTTGAATCAAGTCAAACCTGCTTGAACATCTTTCTTAAAACCCATACTCTTTGGCACATGCTTCAAGATTCTACATTATTATCCTACATATTCCATCTTTATGGAATCACAGAATATCACAGCCTATTTCTGTCTTTATTACTAGTTGCTGGCCTGGACTTCCCGTTCCAGTAAATAGATCTGCTTATTTTTCCCTCTAGGGAGACACTTTCAATACTGCTACAAATGTTTACAATCCATGTAACCAAATAAAACACTAACCAAAATTTTCTTGCCTCTAGTTTTTCTCAAGATAACTAAATCACCAATATTTTCTTTTAATACTTCTTGAGCATAACTCATTTTTTAAAGTCTATATTGCCAATGATTAGATTTTACTTGTTTTGTGTGTTCAAACTGCACTTTTAGTGTAAACTATTTAATAACTGAGAGTAAGTTTTAAAATTTGTGACATAGAGTTTTATATAGTAAATGTTCAAGGTGAGTTGAACATCCCCTGTACTAGCTTTTCATTTAAACTATTTAGAATTATTGGTGTATCTACAAGGTGGTGTGATATACAGTGGAAAAGCATATGTCAAAACAGTTCATAGCACGACAAGTGGCCACTGAAGGAAGCTAGAATCCTAAGGACACAAAGTAGGAATTCTAAGATAAATTCATCAAAATTCTAGAATCTACTAATAAGCTAAAAAGGCAGACTTAAGCTAATAATTTTACCTTTAAAAGAAAAATATCACATTTCTACCATTTGATATAGTAGCACTAATAATAGTGATAATAATAACTGTGCAAGGATAAAGGAAAGAAGATATGACTTAATAGAGGCACATGCTGTTTAGAAGACTTTGGTTTAATAATGTATCTACGGTCTAGTTAAAGTTAGCTATCACGGTGAAGGAACCAGAACCAAGGATATACGAGAGAATAAACTGATGAGGTGTAGTATAAGAAAGAGAGAAGTCATTGAAAACAAATATCGCATGACAGAAGAGTTTGCATTCTTTGAGATGATACCCAGGGGTTGATGAGAAATTGGAGGAAATGTCAGGGAGCCAGTTTATGGTGTAAAGAAGAACAAACTGAGAGATTCTGCTTTGGAATTTAACTCCAAAATTTTCCCCACTCTCATTAGAAATCCTAATCAAATCATAACCTTGGAGCATGGATAAGGTTGTAATAGTGGAGTTTTAAGCACCTAAATTGGTTGGCCTAAATAAACTTTCAAGACAATTCAATTCCTTATAATATGAAAAAATAGAGCAATTCATTAAGATAACTTCCTGTGAAATAGGTTGCAGCCAAGAAAATAAAGGTATAGAGAAAATTACTGTAAGTAGACAAGAACTATAACAATAGGTATAAAAATATTATATGTAATTGCATTATCTAAAATAATCTTTTTATCCTTGCACAGTACTTATGACTTAGGAGGACTTTCCTCTGATGCCATAAGAATTTTAACTTTAGTTTTATATGAAATAGTAAAAAAGTTGCTAAAAGAAAAAGATCCAACTTTGAAAAGAAGTCAAAAAAGGTCAATTTTAAATAATATATAAGCAAATGCCCCCAAAATATTATCCCACAATGAAAATCAAACCAAACAAAAAGTGAATATTTCTATCAGGAAAGCAGCACCATTAAACCTTTGTCATATCATTGCCTGACTGCTGGCCTAAGACATATGAAGAGAAAAATGCTTAAAACAAAATGAAAATATTTCCCCCCCCAATTTTTTTTTTACTTTTTTAAACTACAAATTCAAAGGATATTCTTCATTGCACTTGCTCAATGCTTTAAATTTAACCAAATAAAATTATTTTAGGTATCGTTTTAAACTTAATTTTGGATGGGAGCAATCTTAATTTCATCAGAAGAATGGAATAATGTGTCCTTGGCCGAGATATTCTCTGTAGAGGCTATTTTTGTACTATATGTTTAGCATATTTAAAGATACACATTCCAGGTGAGCAGCTCATTCCAAAGTGCATTTGAATTTTTCAAGTGAAGCTCTGTTGCTTCAATGCTCCTCTGCCTCCTTGGCAGATCTTTCTCAACATTTCTTTCAGAAAGCAATCATGAACAATTTCTGGAAAGTCTATTGCAGGTAACTTCACACGCACTGATTCTCTCTTCTGTCAAGTAAACTGGTCGTGTTGTTATGACCAGACAACAATTGCAGCACAAATGATATGATAGAGCATTGAAAACAATGTGAAAGAATATGAAAACTAAATTCTTCTGGATAAAAATTTAAAAACAGAAAATACCTCAAAGCTTACTTCAATGTACAATAAAGTAATAAAGGAATATTTTTAAATGAGGTCATTCAAAGACTAGATGCCTTATCTATGATTGCAAAGTCACCCAGATTAACTATAGAAATGAAGGCCACAGTAGTGTAGTCTTTTTTTGATATTTACTGTATTGGGTTAATTTCTAACTTAAGAAATGGTGGCAACAAATTAATGAGGCAATGGCCGATTTGGAAAGGAGAAGTGAAGGGAGAAGTGAAGGTCACTGGAGGTCCCAAGATTTTTAAGCTCCAAATTGCCAATATTCAGACAAATAGGCTTCCTTGCTGAATAGTGCCCAGATGGTAAGAACAACCCTGATAATGTGGACTTAGCTGCTATTTACAGGAAACCATCACCATTACATGACCCCATCAGTCTGAAGGTAGGGAAATTACTAAGTGATCCAAGAAAGTGCCTGTAGGCCAATACACAATGCATCTCTGAGAAGCAGAGGGCAGAGCCTTAGGAAAAATACATTTTTAGTTGGAGCTTACACCAAGAGCTTACACAAAATTTCTTTGTGGATAGCAGAAAATAAAAGCAATTCTATTTTCACAAATGTTATGTCTAATGAAAAGAGAAATTAATTTCCTTTAAGAAGAAACAAGACAGCATATATAAATGGCTAAGTGAATAGTTGTAATCTCCTATAATAAAATCACTTGATTGGAATATGTGAAGATACCATCTCTGCAATACAGTTACAGTCAGAAAGCAGAGGGGAAATAAAGTAGTCCAAAGTAATACACAGGTAAAGTTATCAGTCATTCCTCAACAAAATTAGAAAATAGAAGTCCAATTAATTTTCCAAAAACATAATTCTATTCTCAGAAAGCAAACTCCATTAGCAATTATTTTTACCAAAGTAATACTCTTGGGAAATAGATATTAGAAAAGTGAATCTTTCTTCTACACCCTTCCTTCCTCAAAATATCTTATATAAAATATGGAAAATAAAAATCAGTATAAAGTGATAAAACATTACTTCTTCCTGAAGAAATAATAATATCAATAATCAACTGCCTAGCTCAATGGAGGGAAAATTATTAAATATGTCAATAAACCACATTCAACCTGGATTTTGTCATTCCTTTTGGAGAGATCTCTCCAGTGCTGATATTTCACACATTTTTAACTTTTACTTTCAAAATGTTCCATCTAAGCACTAGAGGAAACTATATTAAACATTAAAGTGTAGGAAATTAACATTAAAATGTGAGGATTTAACTTCGGGACTTAAATTTGTGTCTTAAAAAAGTAATGAGTCTGTGTTCAAAAAGAAGGATGCAGTTCATAATTTAAAATCAAGATACAGAAACAAGAATTATATATTAGAAGTGACAATATTGTAGCAGAAAGTTTTTTTCAAAAGAATATTCTGAAATTAAAATTGTATAATTCTATATCATTTTTGTTTGTTCTGAAAACAATGCTTTTTATAAATTAAAGCATCTTTACTCATTCCCTATGATCATATAACTATTTTACTAAGAATGCTTCCTAATCTTTATAATCAGACCTCACACAAGTAACTAAGTTTTTTGTAAATATCTTGAAAAGTGAAGCCCTGTCTATGGGCTTTCTTTCTTTCTTTTGATTTTAAGAAATATGAATGCAACAACACCCTCAAGATTCTCTTCTTCATGCCAGCATATATACATGTGGATTATCCTAGATGTCAATTTAGTGCCAGGGCCTCAGTTTCCTTATAAACCTACTAGGGAAGTTAAGAATAGATGAGCTCAAAAGTCTCATTTTTATCCAAAAATTTAAGTAGGCTAAGATGAAGAGAGTAAAGAAAATCTTTAAGCAAGAAATTCTTTGAGAATTCATGTCTACAACACACGGGGGGAAAAATTTAAAGCTTTTAACCTCAGGTCAATCTGATTCATTTTTAAAAGGCATTTTAAACCTGACATCTGCTATCCTTTTATTGGTAATTTATAATTGATCTAACATTAAATTTGAAGAGCAAAGTCATTGTGATGATGGGGGGAAAAAAACTAGAAACCAAGGCTCAAATCCAAGAAGTTTTCAGGGTCATCTGTCATAAAACAAGATAATTATTGGGGAAGTGAGGAAATGTGTGTTTCTAGCATTTACAGCAAGGAATAAATGGTTTGAATTATTTACAATTTCTTTGTATCTGAGTTATCCCAGAATTGGAGATAAATTTCCAATGTCCTGAGGGAGATGGCTGCATTAATCCCACCTTCTCAGGGACATTTTGGATTCTAATATGGGATGAGAGAGGACAAAGGAAACACCATCTGACTGTTGAAGACAAGGTAAAGCTCTCAAATTAACATCCAGAGACAGTGATTTCTTTTGATTAACCATTCACTCAGGATTAGCCAGCCTATTGAACTTGAATAATCATAACCAGTCACTGAAGGATAATCTAACACCTTGGGCCAATAAGCCTGCCAAACAAAAACTTAGAATATGAGGAGAAACCATCGTGTAAGACTAAAATCTACAGCTGGACACCTTGCATGGAGACTTTGATATTTTTTTTTATGCTCCTCCTATCCCCAGTAACACCATGAGATGCGGTTTGCTTACGCTATAATTACGAGGGAATGAGGATAAAAAGCAATGCCTGGGTGGGCGTGTACTAAGAAGGGTAAAGTCTGTTCCCCACAGTGCTAGAAATAAACAGGGACGATACTATGATCCCAGGAGCACATCATGCAATACCTTGGTTTTCTCTGTACTTTTCTTTCCCAATATAATGCCTACCTTCCGTGTGGACGGCAGAAACATAGGTCCAATTGTAACGCTTGACTATGTCAAGCATCGCCCTTGCCTGCAAAGTGTCAGAAGGGACAACCCTCAGGAAGTATTTGTACAAAGTTTTGTCACTCAGGTCGATGCTTGTGGCAGAATAGGCGATCTGGGGAATGTCGAACAGCTGGAGCAGGTTCTGGACTTGAATGGCTACTGAGCTGGAACCCGGGCCGATCACTCCAGCAATAGGCTTTTTAGTCCTGCCTGGGGGGAGGGTCTGGCCGTCAGGCAGGCACCGGTTGAGCCCATCCTTCTCATCTCGAATGGAAATCAGAGAGTCCCTGATGAACTCGATGCTTTGTTCCAGAGCCACGGAAGAGTGCCAGCAGGAGTCCCTGATCTCACTGCCCAGGGTGATGTTGGGCAGGAGAACGGGGTCCGCGTTGATCTTATCCAATGTGTGGAACATGGCCTCCACCCTCTGGATGCCATACTGCTCCCTGATCTCCCCACACTTCCTTTCGGGCACCTTCTCGGCGGGGGGCTGGTGATGGACTGAAAAGAGGGCTCCAATAATGACATCTCCATCCATTCTGGCCACAGAGCGCTGCGATGAGGCTCCCGCCAGCAACACTTGTCTGCCTGGGTTCTTGGGGAGCAGGAACATCTCCAAAAAGATCGCTGGGAAGAAAACCAAGAGGAGCCTGACCATGGTGGTGAGGACGCGGTACACCGCCGGCCAGCAGCGTTCCCACGCTGGTCCCGCCTGCAGGCTCTGGGAGCGCACCACTGAGACGCCAGACGCTGCCTCTCGCGGCTTGGTCCCCCTCGCCAACACTGCTGGTCCAACGCCTTGGCCGCCTCCTCCACCTCCTCTTTCCCCTCCACCTCCTCTTCCTGGTCCTCCAGGACCGCCCCCACACCCTGCAGGCCTTTTTAGAGGGAATTCAAGTCCCCGTCCTTCACCGGTGCATCAAGGTAAATTGCATCAAGGGTACAAGTGGGAGTCGTGTTGGCGGTGGTGAACTGGACGCTGCTGGTAAAAGAGGGGGAAAAAAAATTCAAATCCTGGTCATCGGAGGACATGTGTTTAAACTCTGGGGTTAGTGATGCTAGTTGTTGCCCCGTCCATTTCATTTCAGCACATCCTGATAGCAGCTGCAGGGACTGCTCCCAAAGCAGTTTTGGTCAGTAAAGAAAGTGGTATACCTTGCTCCCAGCGCTCTCACAGCTCACAGGCGGCGAAGTGAGACCCCCGCCACCTGCCCGCTTCTCCAGCTCAAATCTCTTCCCAGTCCCCAACCATCTATGACTTTCTGACTCCTGAGGGGGGGCCGAGGGCAGCAAGGGAGGGAGAAGAGAGGAGGGGAGGAGCTAAGTCCTTCAACCTAAGAGAACTTTCAGAAATTTGAAGAGATTAACTTTTTCCCCCCGAAGAAAATTTGGAAACTCATTCTAAAGGTGGAAGCTCTACTTACAAATAAACGTGAAAAGAGGTGCCTTTTACTTTAACTTTGCGGGGTTGAAAAGACCCTGACATAAAATCCAAGTGGCAAATATGAATCTGCCAGCTTGTGGAAAATCCATATCAGTTACTAAGGCAACGCCTGGTAAAGTCTCCTTATGTTGGAGTTTGGTCCGTTTCCCCACTAAGAAGTCGGGCTTATTGTAGATGTTCCAGGAGAAGGGGTGCAGGTAAGGTAACTTGTTTTCCGAGAAGGGAGAAAAGGTGAAGGGTCTTCTGCACCACCCCCGCCCCTATATATCGGGACCTTTTGGCTTTGCATAGTTGCTTGAAAGGGAAAGGAACCCAAGCTTTCTGGCTGCTTTCGCCACTGCAGCCAGAGCCACGCCGCGTTCAGAACCCTGGACAGTGCTCGGTCCAGCTGCCGAGACAGCACCCCGCGGGGGCCTGCAAACAGATGCTTTAAGCAATGAATTGCAATTCCTTGACCCCACCTCACTCATTCAACCCCCCTCCTCCACGTTCTTTGCGCACACACACACACACACACACACACACACACACACACCCCTCCCCTCGCCTTCCCACCACCATTCTCTTCTTGCAGCGCTTCTGCAGGTATAAATTCAAACCCAACAGCTTCAGGGGCACAGGCGCCAAATCTCAGCTGCCTGCAAGGCTGAAGTTGGCTCCCTCTCCCGTTCCTCCCCGATCGCTTTCTCAAGGTGAGAGTCAGACAAGAAAGAGGCTACAGGAGCGGTCAGGGAGTGCGAGCACAGCAGGAGAGGCAGGCTAAAGGAGCAAGACAACCCAGGGACCCACCGCTCCCGACCCTTCCTAGGCAGGCAGGATGTGCCTGGGTCCAGGAGAAAATCCGATAAAAGAGGACTGTGTCTGCCTTTGTGGGTAGGTTTCACCGCGGAGAGGTGCCGACTCACCTGTCTGCTTGAAGGATATGGACCTAGGACGTACCTGAGTCGGGGTACAAAGAGCTGTGTTCCCTAGGTCAGAGGACCCCAGCCGCCCTCGGTTCGCAGACGCCTCAGCTCTAATCCAGACGGTGCAAGGATGCGATCTGGGCTGTACACTAGTGCCCTCTTTCTTCAGCACTATTTTACCGCAAGGGAAAAGAGGGAGGGAGAGAAGAGGGGGGGAAAAACAGGTCACCCAAGGCTTGTCTATTATTTCATGCATAAAAATCAGTCATTTGATGGAGGGGGAGGGGAGAAAAACTAGAGAGATGTGCGGACTATTATTTTCTGTACTAACTACAGGAGAACCTGTCAGATACAAAATAGTCATATCTGGTCAAAGGCGTGAGGAACTGCAGGCTGGTTTTGAGTGAATATCTTTGTGTATATCTCAGCGATCCTGGAAATCAGAGTGTAAGCATATGTGTAGACATCCAGGGGAAAGCAAGGGAAACAAGAGGCTGCATCTGGTGGGAGTAGGGGAAGGAGGTACATGCACATCAAGAATCAAGGTAAACCAAATGAAGAGGCAAGCCATGGCAGCTCTTTCCAGGTCAAGATGTAACTACATTGAAAATGAGTCAAGTCACATGAAAACACTGGAATGAAAAACACTTGTCCAAATTCCTCCAGTCTGCCAGCACATTCCTGACAGGTCTACGGTGTTGTTTCTTACTGTGTGCAAAGTGGAGGTTAAATCATATTTCTCTGAGAACATGAAGGCTTAGCAGAATGTGCCCTGGGTTTTTCAGAGAGGAAAGACAAGTGACAGTGTGCCTTTCCACTCTTGTTCAAAGCTTTCTATTTGTGTCATCTGCAGAGCAGAGATCAGCTTCTATGGGTCCCTTATTATGCCTTGTTCATGTCATTGCTATACTATAGAAAGATGGCATGTAGTTCTGGAGGGGACAAACCATGTGGCAGTTTCAAGTACTCTTCAGTATGTGCTGTTAGAAACTTAGAAAAGGTAACAATGCCTCCAGTCAACAACAACAAAAGGACTTTCTCATTCTGTTCTTGTCCTCTTGGCAAGTATCAGACAATCTACATAGCATAGAATTTTCTTTTTCTTTTTCCACAAATAATGCACTGAATTTTTTGGATTAAAATATTTCAGTTCTGGAAATAGCCACACATTTACTCAAGGTAAATGGGAAGATGTAAATTTCTGTCTTCATAATATAGGCTCAAAATTTTCCCTGCTTGTACCCTTAGGAAAACAAAAATGTCTGTTGTAAGAAGAGCAAGCCACAGATATTCACAGCATCCTATAATACCTCACTTACTCTAATAGCCATTTAAGTTTAATCTTAGATAAAGCCATTATAGTTTGATAATCTCTAAGTGTGGTTTTTCCAGAATATTTCAGAGTGATAGAGTGAACATGCTGCATATAAACCACTAATTCCCAGGATAAGAGAAAATAATGTCCCTAAGTATACTTTTGTCTTTAATATATGCTCCTCAAAGTTATATTTTTAAAAATATTTTTAGATTTATAGACCTTTATTTATTCATTTACTTATATGTGGTGCTGAGAATCGAACCCAGTGCCTCACACATGCTAGGCAAGCGTTCTATCACTAAGCCACAGCCTCAGCCCCAAGTTAGATATTTTTAATACACCCATTGCTATAGTATAAAAAAGAGTCTATTACTGAAGAAGTAACTATATATATATATATAACTAAATATACATATACATACATATATATATAAGTTCTAAAATTTACTTTACATTCCAAGTAAAAACTATACATTCATTGGGCTGGGGATGTGGCTCAAGCGGTAGCTCGCTCGCCTGGCATGCGTGCGGCCCGGGTTCGATCCTCAGCACCACATACCAACAAAGATGTTGTGTCCGCCGAGAACTAAAAAATAAATATTAAAAATTCTCTCTCTCTCTCTCTCTCTCTCTCTCTCTCTCTCTCCTCTCTCACTCTCTCTTTAAAAAAAACTATACATTCAAATTGGCTGAAACAAATCATGTTAAAGAGAATGAACTTGGGGACCCAAATATAGAAAATGTATACATATGCATAAAATACACATTAGAGGTGTTAAAGAAAAAGTTAATTTTGAGTATATCAACTTGTTTTATCAATCAAATTTACCATCTATTTATTTAAGACTAGACATTAGCAGGTATAAGTATAAAAATGAGAAAAGAAGAAAGCAAAGCATTGAGACAAGTGAAGATAATGTCACTAAAATATATTTTCTCTTTCTGGAAATTAAAGTTTCAGCATGGAAGGAAAGATATAATATATGTGCAAACATGTATTAAGAGATGGATCTATTAAAAGACTTAAAAGAATTACTAAAATAGTGAATTATATTTATATTAACAAAAACAATGCACTAAGAGTTCAAGAATGTTAAAGATCATGCACCCACATGTTCTGTCAGTATAAATATTTATTCAGTATTGATACGGTAGTATACTCCACTTAGTATGTGATTCATAACAGGGCAGAAAATGTTATCAGTATTTTTGTTTGGGAATTCTAGATCAAGCAAAAGAATATCAATTCTTTCATGTGCTGCTATAAAAATAAATACAATAGAATGTTCATTACATGTGTATGGTAGTAAAGCAAATGTTACCCATAAACACAATTACTGTACTCGCCTTATGATTATGTGCATAATTCACATTCTCCCCAGCATAAAGGACATCACAGAGGAACAGGTCTAGGTTTAAAATGAGTAAAAGAATATATTTTCCACATAAAATCAAAGGAAAATTCAAACCCTTCAAACAAGAAAGAACAAGAAAAAAGAAGAAATAGATGAGCTAAGCATGTATTATAAATTATAGTGTACTCTAGTGAATATTTTGAAAATTTGAAAATTAAAAGTTTACACAGTCATTGGAATATGGAAGTGAAGTATACACCAGAGATAATAAACTCATTACTAAAGAGGTAGTACAAACTGAAAATAGAAATGGGATCAAAGAAGGTCTTTGTAGAAAATTGATTTGTGGAAAATTGATATGGAATGTATTACTAAGGGAATATAATGGGTATTCAAGGTAGATCAATGTCATGTCTAGTGAATATCATGCTTTTTTTAAGTTACCATGTTCCATGGACAATTGACTTAATATAGCATGACATTTCTCATATTCCTATATTTAATTCATGGGTTTGAAAAGAATTCAAGCCCCAGTGAGAATTTTCAGCTTATTTATTCAATTTGGCCATCTGCATTGCTTAATTCAAGAGGGAAATGGTCATGTCTTCACTGGACTTTATGTCCTGAACCAAAGGCAATAAAAATTATAAGATAAAACCTCTTCCCTTCAGAAACTCAAAACATTTCTACAAAACTTGACTGATTAACAAAATAAATCAAACATTTTTTAAAACATAAGAACTAAAACGAGCCAAACTTCTTATATATTACATTGTTTTGTTGATCTGATTAACTAGGTGAGGGCAACACACCAAAAGCCTCGACCTCCATGGGCAATTATAAATCATCAATGGTACCATGGACTCACACAGATGGACAGGGGAATATGCATCCTGCCACATGCTGTTCTGCCACAACTATCCAAACACTTACTTTGAAAGAATTAAAATGCAATGGAGGAGAATAAAGCAAGCACAATTATTCTGGAAGCACAATGAGAGCTACAATTATTGTCTCTTTTATTCCCTGCTGTATTCTCTGTGTCTACAACAATGTCTGGTTCATGATAGGTGCTCATACATTTGGTGAACAAATGAATGGATATAGTCTTTTTGAACATTAAAATTATCCTATACTAATGCCTTACAGGCTTCTCTCATTTATTCTTTAAATAGCATAGGGAGAATGATTTTTCTGTGCTTATTTCTCAAGTTAGAGCTTAATTAGTATGTAACTATTTAGAACCATATTTATACTACAAACGCTATTACATTTGAAGTATTTTTTATGGCTTAAATCTCAAATGTTCCCCAAAGGCTCCTGTGTTAAAGGCTTGGTCTCCAGCTGATAGTGCTACTGAGAGAAGGTAGAAACTTTAGTAGGTAGAGCCTAATTGGAAGAGGCAGATAACTGGAGGTTTGCCTCTGAAAGGTATATTTTATCCTGGATCCCTTCTCAGGCTCTCTTTGCTTCTCGATGTCCATAAGGTGAACAGCTTTTCTCCACCATGTTGCCATGATGTACTAAAACAAGCCCCACAACAATGAAGCCACCAGGCCATGGACTGAAACCATGAACAAAGTAAATATTTCCTCTTTTAAGTTGTTTTCTCAAGTATTTTGTCACAGTGAGGGAGAGCTAACTAACAGTAGTATTGAAATATGTTCCAAATTTGATGAAACTATTTTCTTTACAGTGATATATATTTTAACCTGTAATAAATGAAACTTAGAAATTTTATACAGGTTAAAAGAAGATAATTTTTTAGAAAAATAAAATAACCTTTATCTATTGTTGTGATTATATAATTGGAAAATATTCAGAGCTATCATGAGATGTGTAAAATGGGCATATTACTGTAGTCTGGAGATGAGACACCAATAATCTCTTCCTCACTCAAGCTTAGCAAATTCAAGGCAGTACCATATCTCATACCTTGATTACAAATTCATAACTAGAATGTAATAAAAGCCAACCCTATGAACTGAGCTAAGTGTTATTTTCATTTTTCCTTAAGCTTTGAATTGATTATATCTTCCCAGAGAAAGCTTAAGTAATAAAGAAAATGAATTTGAATTCCTTTCCTTTAGGCCTTTCATCTGTTGAGGGCATAAACATTACAGGTGATTGTTCTATTTGCTTAAAATAGCCATCTTTTATAACAGTTCTAATAAAGGCAGTAACCTACTTGCACAGTCGCACAGCCAACTTTTGAACAATTAAGCAAAAAAAGTATCTAAATTTTCAGATCCAATAAAAGCTTTTCTTAGAATAGGCTTTATCTTACTATAATTTTACCTACACAATCAATTAAATTATTATTCCTATTTAAACAGCAATATATCATGTTCCTATTTTACTGTAGCAGAAAACCTACAATGTGGTTGTTATCCATCGAGCACACCACCAAAGTCTTGTTCTAAAACACACACAGTCCTTATCATTTCATTTACATGGCTCAAAACCTATCACAGACCCCAGCTGTCAGTACAATGGGGTCTAAAATCCTTAACCTGGCACCTCAAGTCATTCAATTGTGGAATAGGTTTATAGAAGCAAAACAGGGTAACTACTCATATCCAACATTTCCCTTCTCTAAGGAAAGAAGGGAGCAGGTCAAAGAAAGAAACTCTGACTCAAATATGCCCAAGGGTTGTCAGAATAGTCAGGGTGTATTTTTGAAAGTGTTCTAGGTATTTCTGATGTGACATTTAATTGAAAGCCACTGATAAAATTCCATTCCATTTTCCAACTCATATTTTTCTCATGAAACAAGCCTTGGATTTTCCCATCTTCAGCTCACACCTCTCACTTTACAAAAAATGCATTCATTTTTTTCATTTCTTTTATATGAACTTGATCTACTTCAAAATTCATTTCAAATTCAACTTCTCCATGAAAGTTTCAATTTCTGGAGGAAATAATGAAAAAAAAGTGTTTATTGAGCACTTTTAAAGGAGATGCAGTTATAAAGCAACATGACTGATTTTTGAAACTTTCTATTTTACCTGGTCTCATTCACAATTATCGTGATCAGTTTCAAAAAAATGACTTGTTCAAACTATATTGCCATTAATGAAAATACTTTAGAATGTTTATTAAATGAATAAACTGAAATGCATTACTTTTAATATCATTATTACTAGTAAATGATCATCCTTTACAAGTAGATTTAATTTTCTGAGAATAGACAATTGTCTTCAAAGCTCTTCAATAATAAAAAATAACCAAGCTCCTTGAAAGCACAGAAGTGATTTGCTCAAAATTTAATCTCCAGAACCTAAAATAGTACCTAGAACTTAATAAATAGTAAGTTAAGTATATAGAATTTGGGATCAAAAATAAGTTGTGATTCTGAAGCAATTATACTTCTTTGGCTTTAAAAGCAATTTGGAAGAGTGGCTTCAAAAGTATCTGAGCGATTGTGATATTAGTGACTTTCTGGAGAGAACAATGATATTTAAGACATGAAATTTGAGTTTATTTTGTGGTCATCATTATTTTTGGCTACATTTATATATGGGTTGATTTTTTGTGGTTATTTAAGCAATATTTATCAAATTTTAAGACTGTATATACTATATGGCCTGTTTTATTTTTAAACAGCATATGAAACATAGACCAAAAAGACTATAATGACATTATATCAAAATATTATCAATTATTGGCTATAGAAGGCAGTACACTGGATAATTTCTTTTTTCTATTCTTTACTAAAATTCTATCATGAATACTTATTGTTTTGTTAAAATGTTACAATAGCACAGGAAATTAGCATCTCCTATTAACCTAACAGGTTAACCTGTTAACTTAGATTTAAGGAATCAAAGTTTACTAGGTTACAGGTGCTTTCTCCACCCATACTTTTCACTATCTAAGATACCTCTGTTTGTGAGAAGAATTCTGCTGAGTACTACGGACACCAAGTGAACAAGATACAGCCCTTGACTTGGTGACTTGGAGTCCAGTGAGAAACAGCTGGTACTCAACCACTACAGAACAGTGTGGAAACTCAGAGAAGGAGAGAGTCCCAGGTGCTAATGGACAGTATGGGAGGGGCGATTTTCTTCAAAGTTCAGAAAAGACCTCCCAGGAAAAATGACATTGAAATCAAGACCGATGGACAAATTGGAGTTAGCCAAATGAAGAGGAGAACAAGTAGCAGAAAAGATAGCCTATCCAGAGAAACTGCAATTGTCCACATGTAAGTTGTATGCTTCAACTGAAATAAAAGTTTGGCAAAGCCATCCACCAGCAGAGGAGGTAGAGGTAGGAAGTTCCTTTGAGACAGAAAGTCATAATGAATGGTTTTGTAAACTATGTGAAAGAGTTTGAAATGAAGGTTCAAAATGGTGAAGGAAGCTAAGAAGCATCATTGTATTTGTGATTTGGGAAAATACACTCACTAAATTGAAGAGAAATTATGACTCTGAACAGTGTAAGTTAAGAACAGTTTAAAAAAATTGTTGGACAGCAAAGACTTTAAGAGAAAATGGGTGAGTGTGTCTCTATAACTGTGAGATATAAAAAGACATCTTAAAACAAAAACACCCCACAATATCCACAACAAGAAAACAAAAAGATAAGTTGGACTTCAAAATGAAAAACTTCTGTTCTTCTACAGATATCACTGAGAAAATGCAAGCAATGTATGGAAACAACATGTTAAGGTCAAAGGATCAAATTATATTGAGCAAAGGGCTATATCAAGACTGTAGGCAGAACACTCACAAAGTCTATGGTACAATGACTAACAGCCCAATTCTTTTAAATATTAAAACGCTTGAACAGCCACCCAATGCTGGGGAGGGGATACAAATGTTCAGTTGATAGATGAAATAATGTTCCACCTGAGTGAGTCATCAGTGAAGTACAAATTAAAACCACAATAATACTCTCTCTCTCTCTCTCTCTCACACACACACACACACACACACACACACACACACAGACACACACACACACACAGAGACAAAAAATGGTAACATTATAAAGATTGCAAAGACTGAAAACACTGCATGGTAATAACAATGTGAAGAAAATTCAAACATCATAAATTGCTGAAGGAAGCATTGAATGGCCCAACAACAAATTTGGAAAAATGACTAATAATTTCTTATAAATTTAGAGGTTCTATAATGAATCAATTTCACCCCTAGTTATTTGCCCACCAGAAGGAACTTACGTTCACAAAAATACTTTTATAATTTTATAGGAATGTTATAGCCGTTTAATTCATAATTATCAACAACTAGAAATAACTCAAATATTTATCACTTAGAGAATGAGAAAAAAATTGTAGGTCTTCATACAATGGAACACTACTTCAAAATAAAAATTACAGATACATGTAACAACATGGGTGTTATGGTTTGGATCTGAAATGTCACCCAAAAGCTCCTGTGTTGAAGGATTGGTCCCCAGCTGACGGTGCTATTGGGAGGTAGTGAAGAATTTAGGAGGTAAGAACAGTTAGAGGAAATAGGTGACTGGGCAGTCCCTCAAAGGGAATGTTGGGACTCTAGTCTCTTCCTCTCTCTCTCTCTCTCTGCTTCTTGGCCTGCCATGAGGTAAACAGTATTCCTCTGCCATGTGCCCTCAGCTCTGATGTACTGCTTTGCCAAAGGCCCAGCACAAGCAGGACCAAGCAAACAGGGACAGAAACTTCTGAAAGCATGAGCTAAAATATAGCTTTCCTCCTTATATGCTGATTTCCTCACAGCGGCAGAAAGCTGATTAACACAATGAATAAATCTCAACAGCATTGTTTTGAATAAAAGATGACAGAGTACATACTGTCTGGTTACATTTATATGAATCTCAAAGACAGTCAGACTCATCTATACAAGTAGAAATCAGAATGATTGCCTTTGGGTGAGGTTGGGGAGAACTCAAAAACAACTAAGAAGAAATTTTCTACAGTGATAGAAATGTTCCATATTTTGGTGGAAGTGTTACAGCACTACATACATTAGTCAAAATTCTGGGAGAGTTATATACTTAAGATTTACATATTTTACCACATGTAAATTACATTTTAATAAAATTAGTTAAATAAAATTGTTGCAATTAATCAAAGCAGGAAATGATAATAAACTAAACTAAGGCATTAGCAGTGAAAACGGATAAACATGCAAAAATTGGAAGAATAGCAATAGAAACTGGCTGCTATGAACACTGAGCATGGAAAAGCAGCTGAAATGCCTCCACACTTTGGAATTCAGTGCAACTTAGCAGAAAGTGTTGCCATTTACTGAAATAGAAAACATAGGAGAAGGAAGAGTTGCGAGGCAGGGGGAATGATCAATTTCATTTGGGACCCATTAAAGAGTCTTCAAGACATCCCAAATGAAATTCACCCTTAAGCACTCTGTACAGAAGTGGAGGTGTCAGAGACAGGGTATATACCAGAGAAATAGCTGTGAAAAGTCCTTACACAAATTATATCACAGAAGTTGAAAAGATGACCCACAGAATATTCCAGGAAAGAAAAAACATTCCATTTATAGTAAAAATAGAGAAAGTGGAGCCCACAAAATTAAGCAAGAAAAAGTGGCAGAAATAAAAAGTTAAAACTAATAAAAGTGGCAGAAATAAAAAGTTAAAACTAATAAAGACAAGTGAAAAAAAAATCCTTCAAGGAGAAGAGAATCCCAAGTATGATGAGAGCAGAGGGGAAAGGTAAGAAGGAGAAGAACGAAAAATAGTGCATTAGATCTGTCCAAAAGTACCTCAGTGGTGATACTATCAAAAGGGTTTTAGGAGGAGAAATGGCATCAAAGCCAAATTGTGGGGAATAAGAATGAGGAAATACATCTTATAATTTTTTAATGTATGAATACCTGTGCATTTGTTTACCAGTTTGTGCACTAGCACAAGAATTACTGCATGAACACAAGCACACACACACACACACACACGTACACACTATATTCTTTACATAATACTTATTTTTTGAGAATTAGAATTAAGCCTCTATAAATATCTGAAAATAGAGAATTACTTTCTAAGAAAAAATGTATGCTGGTATCATTTACAGCTTATTTCTATAAGATAACCAGGAAATTTAGATCACTTTCAAAAGTCAAAATTAAGGTAAAATTAAAAATATGAATTCAGAAAGAAAAACAATCAAATGTGTCCATTAAAAACAATAAAATATGACTGGGAAACGTATGTATAAATATATATGTATATACCCACACACACGTTTATAGAAGAAATGGCCAGTTTAGTTCAAACAAAGCTTTAAGGAAGGTTAACAGATAGGTCTGGCTGGGTTTTTTTTTTTTTTTTCTGAGAGGGTGTGTCTTTTGGTACCAGGGATTGAACCCAGGAGTACTTAACCACTGCTATATCCCCAGCTTTTTTGGTTGGTCTTTCTTTCTTTCTTTCTTTCTTTCTTTCTTTCTTTCTTTCTTTCTTTCTTTCTTTCTTTCTTTCTTTCTTTCTTTCTTTTGTGAGACAAGGTCTCTCTAAGTTGCTTAGGGCCTCACTAAATCATGAGGCTGGTTTTGAACTTGTGATCCTCCTGCATTAGCCTCCCAAGTTGCTGGGATTACAGGCATAGGCCACTGAGCCCAGCTTGATGGTATTTTCTTGTGACCCAGGAATTGCAAAGTAAAGCCATATTTCTTTCACCTCCTGGTTATTAGATATTATCAATGCAACAGTATTAATATACATATCAGTACATATATCTGTGGCTATAAAAGTGAGGAAGTACAATTCACCTCCAGTGGGGAGTAACATTATTTAGGAAACAGGGCCCACTCCAGACTTCAAAGTTCATGGGATATTCACATTTTACACTTTGATTGTAATTAATTTAAAAGTGACATTTTTCTTTAAATCTGTAATGGTTTCCCCTCATCCTTCCCTGATAATTACTATAAATAAGATTAACTCTTCCTGAGTACCTGATGAAATTAAAACCTTAGATGAAAATCGCTCTCGTAGGACAACAAAAGCAGGTGTTATTTATTAATTTGCTAGAATTTATTTAAAGGAGTAGAAAAGGAATAGGATGTTTTTTAGGTCATGATTTATAATTCCAATGCTGGGACTCCCATTAATGCTGTGACTCCCATTAATGCTGTCAACTCTCTTTGGAGATTGTGGTGGGAAAGAGGTATAGGAAATCAATCAATCAGTCAATCACTAGGTTAGTTTATCATCTGATATATCCACAAAGAGATTTTAAAAAATAAATGCTGGTATTGTGACAGAATAAAATAAAAACCTAAATTCCACAGTTAAGTAAGTAATTTAAACAATATATGGGTATAAATTACATGAACTAGGAGTGTATCCCAACTTAAAAACTGAAGTTCCCGGGGCTAGAGTTGTGGCTCAGTGGTAGAGTGCTTGCCACACACACACACACGAGGCACTGGGTTCAATCCTCAGCACCACATAAAAATAAATAAGTTAAAGATACTGTGTCCATCCACAACTAAAAAAGTATTTTAAAAAAAAATAAATAAAGTTCCCAGCCCCAGTGCAGTATGAGATATCCTAGTACCTGTAGAGGCAGACTTGTGATGTATACAGCATATGTGAAAATCTAAATAGATCTAATCATTTGTCCCCACAATTTTATAAATCTATGGGTTAGATTTTACAAATGGATGTCTACTTCAAAAAACCTTTAGGTTCTTTCAATCAATGAAAGAGTCTAACCTTTCATAAGACTTTAGAATGCAATACTGTATTTTTAGGATAATTTAAATGCACATCTCACAGACTGGTACCCCACAATTAATCTTCACTAATTAAGGGATTTGTTAACTGTCTCCACAACATTACTCTTCTTCCTGCCTCTTTATCTCAGCTTTGTCTTATCCCTACCAGGTCAGTCTTACCTATTCTGCAAAACCCAGATCCAATCTCATCTTCTTAGAGGCCTCCAGGATCGACATGCACTAGTTCCTGCCTTTTTTAATCTCTTCTTAACTGTGTCACCTGAATTTATACCAAGAAAATATCTGTATTGTACATGTTGTACATAATCAAGAAGAAAAACTAGATGATTCTTACTTTTAGAATCAGGTTAAATTGTACTTTTGTAACCAGTGATATAAAACTGTGGACATAGTAGAGTCTCAATAAAAATGTGTGGTATTGAAAAGATGAAAGAGAATTATAAAAATAGCATAAGAAAAAAATAAATTTGAAATGTAAGAGATTCCCAGTTTTTCTTGCATTTTAAACAAATGATGTGGTTTTTAAGTACTCCCCAAATTAAGAACCTTTTATAAAGTGTGTTAGTCAGCTCTGCATTGTTGTGACTAAAATACTCAACAAGAACAACTTAGAGAAGGGAACGTTTATTTTGGCTCATGGTTTCAGAGATTTAGTCCATAGTCCATTATTCTGGTCCAAGGTGAGGCAGAACATCCTGTGGAAGGACATGGTGGAGGAGCTGTGCTCCTTTCAGGCTTCTAAGAAGTGAGGCAGAGACGCAGGGTGTCCTTCCCCAGAGACCCATCTTCTCCAATCACATGCTGCCTGCTACAGTTACCACCCTATTAGTACACACTAGGATGGGTTGATTTGGTCACAGCTCTTACAATCTAATTATTTCACCTCTGAATATTCCTCCATGAACACAGGTGATTTGGGGGACACCTCCTATCCAAACCATAACATAAAGATTTCTTATGACTTTCAAAACAATACTTGACCATACTGTGAAGATGTGCTCCCTACTTCTAAAACCAATTCAGCTAATGATTTCCATTTTTGTCCTTGACTCAGGGACTATACTGACATTTCTATTTTCTTATCTCTTTGTGGGGATAATTATCTAGCAGTGATTTGATGAGTCAAAGTTGTAAAAGTACTTTAAAGGAGAGACTATATAAAGGTGCATCTTCATTGATGCAAATAATGTATAAATAACATGTTTTGTTGCCTTTTAACTTGCTTTCTTAATATGTGAATACACAAGGGCCTCTATGATCAGTTGACTGATGTCTTAGCATTTTGCCACAACAGAAATATTAAAAATAGAAAAATAAAAAGGTATATAATTTGAGTTATATATAAAAAGAAAACTAACTTCAGACCCAGAATCAAACAATGAATAGTTATGCACATTACAGGTTTTTTGTCTTTTTAACGATAAATTATATGTATTTTATATTAATCCATTTTTTAAATACCATTATGGGCACTTCAAGTTATTACGATTATAAAAATATTATCTAGCAAAACATTTTAACTCCAAAGCTAGATTCATTATAAAAGCATACAAATTCACTTTTTTTTTTTTTGGCATGTTTGCATGTGTGGTGCTGGGGATTGAATCCAAGGTCTTGTGCATGCAAGGCAAGCACTCTACTAACCAAGCCATATCCCCAGCCCCAAAAATTCACTTCTTAAAGTCACAAAATTTGTTTTGCAGAGAAGTATCAACAGAAATCCTTTAACATACCTCAATCAGATTATTTTTGGTTTTGCACCACAAATAAAGGAAGGGAAAAAAATCTTTTAAAGTCCTTTTTTAACATGTTCAGTAACAGAAATGCAGTAGCTTTCCATGAAGAATCTAAAAGATATTATTCTCCATGTTCAATCATAAAAACAGAGACCAACATGAAAGAAACCACCCAAAAGAAATAATACATCTTAAAACATTATAGCCAGGAAAGGCTTAGCTGCCATCTCATAGTGGAACTATGTCTCATAGGGGAACTAAGGTGCAATACATAGTTCTTCACAGATGAGAATTAAGATCAAAGTTATTTATGGTCTAGTTTTTATGTGGCAGACCAAATAAAGAATGCCAGTAAACTGACTGAGCAAAGCTTGCTAGGTCACCCGATACTCTAGTGTCATTTATTCACTTAATAAACACTGAGTGCTTACTATGTGAAAGATACCATGCAAAGGTGAAGAACAAATGAAACACTGGAAAAGTGCAGAACTTTTAAAGATGATAAACACACGGATAAATTAAAATAAATATTCTAAAGCTAAACAAGAATGATCAAATAACTTTGTCTAGGTCTTGGAGAATAAGGAAATCTACAAACTCAGTGGCTGAAAACAACAGAAATTTATTTTCTCACTGTTCTTGAGGCCAGAAGTCAGAAATAAAGATATTGACAAAAGGTTCTTCTGGAGGCTCCAAGGACGAGTCCATGCTAAGCCTCACTCCTAGTTTATGATAGCTGCAAGTTTGCAGATGCATCATTGTAGTCTCTGCCTCTGTCTTCACATCATTTCTCCTCTGTGTCTCCACGTCTCCCCTCTCCTTCCCTTCCTCTCCTCTTCTCTCCTCTTCTTGCCTCTCCTCTTCTCATACAAGGAAGCTCATCCTTGGATTTAGGGACTAACTAATTAATCTAGGATAATCTCACCTCAAGTTCCAGATCTATATGGGGGTCAGGGGGTATTAGGCAATTCAACCTATTCTACAATCAGGATTTCGCATGTGAGAAAAACTGAAAGGATATTCTGAGAAATAAGAGCACATGCCAATGCATTAACATTCAGGAAAGAACATGTCATTTAATGGAAAGGGTAAGAATTGTGATATTTGAATGAACCTGGAGAAAGGATAGGTGATAAGGCTTAATCGGCAGTTTGGGGACAAATTAAAAAGCACTCTATAATTTAAACCAAAAAGATTTAAACAAGTCAAACTATTTTAGGTGAAAATGTCTATGGAAAAAATTTGGAGTCTAGAAGAGCTGGAGAGATTTACTGAGGCTGACAGACTTTAAAACAGAGGTTGGCAAACTTTTTCTGCAAAGAGCCAGATTGTAAATATTTTAGGCTTACAGACCATACTATCCCTGTCACAACTACACAACTCTGCCATTGTAACATGAAAGCAGACATAGAGAGTATGTAAATGAGTAAGGGTGGATATGTCCCTATATACATTATTTGGGAACACTGATATTTCAATTTCAGATAATGTTCACAAGTCATGAAATAGTACTCTTTGGGTTTTAAAAATGTGTTCAACTACAAAGCCATTTGTAGAGATAATGTCAACAAAAGTAGTGAAAGAGCTAGCTAGCTCCAAGGGCTCATCCTTACACAGAAACACCAAACATCAACCCCAAACTGGAAAAATCAAATTTTTCAGAATTCTGGAAAATAGTCAACGTTTATAGCTATCAAACAAATATTGACTCAATAAGAATAAAAGCAGAAGCAAAATGACAGAAAAGCAAGCACCTATATTTTCTCTTTCCCCAACTCCCTCCACAATGTTGTGACAATATCACAAAAGAAAACCTGCATTTCTGGTGTGAGACTTTGGTCTCTGGTTTGTGAGATGGCAAAACAGAAAATTGTGTTATCCTATCTTGACTTGTCTGCAACAATCTCAAAGACTGACTCATGATGTTTGCCTTTATGGACTCATGATGTTTGCCTTTATGGACTCATGATGTTTGCCTTTATTGTACCCAACTGGGAGCTCTCTCACATGGAAAAGGAGCTATACATAGGGCGATACTGAAAAACCCCCTGAGGAAGCTGGACATCCCACCCACACCTGCGGCAAGAGCACACCACTGAGGCAAACAATAGATAAGCCAGGAGCCTGTGAGAAAAGTAGGGAAGAGGGTTCTTTGGAAAATAAAGGCACTAGAAAGCACCTGTGTGAACAGCAAGATAGGAATCATGTGTGTAACCAGGGCAGGATGCAGGCTTAGGGAAGATCCTAGGCTTTCACCTTAGGCTAATGTTCAAGCTGAGCACAAGCAGGAAGTGAAGGCTGGGACAGAATTGTAAAAAGAGATGCCTGGCTGAGTGTCGGGGTACACAAAGTAAACCTGCAAAGATTAGGAGAGTTTCTCTCCTTTTCTACTCTTTCTTCCTTCCTTCTTTTCCTTTCCTTTTTCTTTTCTCCTTCTTCTCCTTCTCCTTCTTCTTCCTCTCCTTCTCCTTCCTGTCCTCCTCCTCCTCCCCTTCTCCTCCTCTTCCTCCTCCTTCTTGTCCTTCTCCTTCTCCTTCTTCTTTTGATTCCAGGTATTCAAATCAAAACTATTTGTCAGAACACAAAATTTAAAAATCATACATAACAAAGAATACAGAGACCTATGAGACACTGTCAAATGTATACTTATATAAATAACAGGAGATGCAAAAGGAAAGAGGAGAGAGAAATGGGTATAAAGAATGTAATAATGGTCAAAAACTTTCTGTCATTGATAGAAGACACTAGTCTACACATCCAAGAATTTCAACAACAGCAAAGAAGGACAAACACAAAGAGGTTCATACCAAGGCACATCATAATCAAAATGCCAAAATCAAAGAGGGGGGAAGGACCTCGAAGGCAGCAAAAGAGAATATGGAATCTTTAATGAACATGGAATATTTAGTAATATTGGCAATATCTCAGCAGAAACTACAGATGCCAGAAAAAAAATGAAATAGTTCAAATACTGAAAGAAAAAAACTGTCGTTCAAGTGCTTTATATCCAGAAAAAAACTCTTCTTTGAAAACAAGATTAAATTGAGATAGGCTTGGATAAACATAAGCCAAGGGAGTTGGTTGCTAGTTGACCTGCCTTATAATAAATGCTAACAGAAAAATTTCTGGTGGAAATGGAAGGAAAAGAAAAAATAACTTAAAACAATATGGAGAAATCGTGAGCACATGTAAAGGTTACCACATAGGTGATCAGAAACCAGTATTATTCTATTTTATTTTTATTTTGGAACTCCTTTTCCTATAGAATTTAATGAGACATGCATAAAACAATGATTAACAGTCTACATCAATGAGTACACAGTACATACAAATTTGTTTTCCTTTTTCAAATTTTTGTATTAGAGCATTATAATTATATATAGTGTTTGGGTTCATTTTGACAAAATCATGCACAGAAAAACTTGATTTCAATCACCAATCCTCCACTTTTCCTCCCCCTATTTTCCTCCTCTATTCTACTAAAATTCCTTTCTCCTACATATATACAAAGGTAAAATTCACTCTGATATCCTTACATATGAATATAACATGATTTTGTTAAAACTCATTTAATTTATCTTCTCTTTTTACTCTCCCCCCACCTTCTTTCCTTTGTTTAGCTCTAGCTTCCATATATGAGAGAAAACACTAAGCCCTTGATTTTCCAAGTCTGACTTATTTCACTTGGCATGATTTTCGGCATTTCCATCCATTTACTGGCAAATGCCATTACTTTGTTCTTCATTATGGCTGAGTAAAATGCCATTATGTATATGTTTTTCATTTTCTTAATCTGTTCCTCTATTGATGGGCATCTGAGTTGATTCCATAATTTGGCTATTGTGAATGGTGCTGCTATAAACATTGAGGTGGCTGTACCACTATACCATGCTGATTTTAGATCTTTTGAATAAATACTGTTGAGTGGGATAGCTGGGTCTTGTGGTGCTTCCATTCCTAGTGTTTTGAGGAATCTCCATACTGCTTTCTAGGGTAGCTGTACTCATTTTCAGTCCTACCAACAATGTATGAATATAACATTTTCCCAATATCTTTGCCAGAATTTTATTATTATTATTATTATTATTATCTCTCTTGCTAATTGCCATTCTGACTGGACTGAGATAAAATCTTACTGTAGTTTTGATTTGCATTTCTTAATTGCTAGGGATATTGAACATTTTTTCATATATTTCTTGACCATTTGTGTTTCTTCTTTTGAGAAGTTTCTGTTTAGTTCTTTGCTCAACCATTGATTGGACTAGGGTTTGTTTGTTTGTAGGTTTTGTTTTTTATTGTTGTTGTTTTGGCATTGAGATTTTTGTGTTGTTTGTATATTCTGTCCCCTGTCCGATGAGTAGTTAGCAAGGATTTTCTTCCATTTTATAGACTTTTCCTTCATTCTGTTAATCATTTCCTTTGATGTGTAGAGCTTTTTAATTTGATGTCATCCCACTTATTAATTCTTGGTAATATTTCTTGAACTTTAGGTGTCTTGTTGAGAAAATTGGTTCCTTCACTTGTATGATGGAGTGTTGACCATATGTTTTCATCTAGCAGTTGCAAATTTTCTGGTATGATTTCTCAGTCTTTGATCCATTTCAATTGACTTTTGATCTGGGTGAAAGATAGAGATATAATTTCATTCTTCTGCTTATGGACATCCATCCACTTTTCCCAGCACCATTTAATAAAAGTGTTATCTTTTCTCCAACATATACTTTTGGAAACTTTGTCAAGTATCAGATGGCTGTAAACATTTGAGTTTGTCTCTGTATCTTCCATTCTATTCCATTGGTCTTCATGTCTATTTTGAGGCCAATACCATGTTGTTTTTCTACTATAGTTCTGTAGTATAAGTAGATATCAGGTATTGTGATGCCTCCTACATCACTTTTCTTATTCAGAATGACTTTGGCTATTCTGGTTCTCTTATTCTACCAAATGAATTTTAGCACTTTTTTAAAATGGTTCTGTGAAAAATATCATTGGTATTTTGCTGAGGATTGTATTGAATGTGTAAATTGCTTTTGATAGTATGGCAAGCTTGATAATATTAACTCTGCCTATGAAAGAACATAAGAGATCTTTTCATCTTCTGAGGTCCACTTCAGTTTATTTCTTCAGTGTGCTATAGTTTTCATAGTAGTGATCTTCTACCTTGTTAGTTAAATTAATTTCCAGGTTTTTACTTTTCAGACAATTGTGAAGGGGATGGTTTCCTGATTTGATTTCTTTGTTAGTTAAATCGCTATTAGAATACAGAAAAGCTATTGACTTATAAGGGTTGATCTTACATCTTTCTATATTGCTAAATTCATTTATAAACTCTAGAAGCCTTTGTATATTCTATATGTAAAATGTTATCAGCAAACAATGATAGTTTGACTAATTCTTTTCCAGTTAGTATTATTTTATTTCCTTCTTTGTCCTTATTGTCCTGGCTAGAGTTTCAAGAACTATAGTGAATAGAAGTAGTGAAAGAGTGAATAAGTTATACTCCATGTATGTATAATAGGTAAAAATACACTCCTCTGTCATGTACATCTAAAAAGATAAAATTAAAACAAAATAAGTGGTGAAAGAAGACATCCTTGTCTTGTTCTTGATTTTAGAGGAAAAGCTTTTAGTTTTTCTTCATTCAGCATGATTTGGGCTATGGGTTTGTCATATATGGCCTTCATAATGTTGAGGTACATTCCTTCTATTCATAGTTTCTCCAGCGTTTTAACATGAATGTTTGCTGTATTTTATCAAAGGTTTTTCCTGCGTTTATTGAGGTGATCATATGATTTTTTATTTAATTCTCCTAATGTGGTTAATTGCATTTATTGATTTATGTATATTGAAGCAACCTTGCCTTCCTGGGATGAAGCCAACTTGGTCATTGTGTATTATCTTCTTAATATGTTTTTGAATGTTGTTTGCTAAAATGTTTTTAAGGATTTTTGCATCCATGTTCATCAGAATTATTGGTTTGTAGTTTTCTTCCCTAAATTGGTCTTTGTCTTATTTTGGTATTTGGATTATACTGGCTTCATAGAGTGTGTTTGGGAATATTTCTTCTATTTCAGTTTCATGGAATAACTTGAGAAAGACAATGATTAATTCTTCTTTAAAGGTCTGGTTAAACTCTGAGGAGAATCTGTCTGGTCCTGGGCTTTTCCTTGTGAACAGGATTTTAATTGCTGTTTCAATTTCATTACTTGATATTGGTCTGTTTTCTATATCTTCCTGGTTCAATTTTGGCAAATCCAGAATATCTGTCAATGTCTGCTAGATTTTGCAGTTTACTTGAATATAAATATTCAAAATAGTTTCTAATGATCCTCTGTGTTTAAGAAGTGTCCATGGTAATATCTCCGTTTCATCTCTACTCTTGTTGATTTGGATCTTCTCCCTCTTTCTTTTGGTTTGTGACTAAAAGTCCATAAATATTATTTATCTTTTTGAAAAACCAACTCTTTGTTGCATTACCTGTGTATTTTTTATTCTGAATTTCATTAATTCTGGCTCTGATTCTTATGATTTCTTATGCTAATTTTGAAATTCTTTTTCTAATGCTTTGAGGTAGAGCATATGCTTATTTATTTGGGATCTATGTTTTTAATGTAGTTAATCAATGCAATGAATTTTCCCCTTAGTCCTGTATTCATATTGTCCCAGAGACTTTGATATGTTGTTTCACTGTTTTCTTTTCTAAGAATTTATTAATTTCTTTCCCCTTTTATTCTTTGATCCATTCTTCACTTAGATAAGAGTATTGTCTTATCTCCAGGATTTTGTATGGTTTTTATTCTTTTTCTTCCTGATGATTTTATTCCATTATGGTCCAATAAGATACATATGATTAATATCTATTTTTTCTATTTGCTGAGGTTTTTATTGTGAACTAGAATATGGTTGATTTTAGAAAAAGTTTCATGAGCTGCTTAGAATAAGGTGAATTCAGATGTTTTGTGATGAAACATTCTGTAGATGTCTATAGGTCCATTTGATTTATAGCATTATTGAGATTGGGTATATATTTATTGATTATATGCTTTTCTGACCTGTCTATAGGTAATAGGAGTATATTGGAATCACCCAACAATATGTTGCCTTCAAGAGATTCATCTTGCAGGAAAAGACATCCACAGACTGAAGATGAAAGGGTGAGAAAAAATGTATCACTCACATGGACCTCATAAACAAGCAGGGGTTTCCATCCTCATATCAGATAAAGTGGTCTTCAAACCAAAGCTAGTGAAAAGGGATAAAGAAGGACATTTCATACTGGTCAAGGGATTCATACATCAATAAGACATAACAGTCATAAATATCTATGCCCCAAACAATGGGACATCTATGTATGTCAAACAAACCCTTCTCAAATACAAGAACCAAATAGACCACAACACAATAATACTGGGTGACTTTAATACACCTCTCTCACTACTGGATAGATTTTCCAAACAAAAACTAAACAAAGAAACAATAGAACTCAATAATACAATCAAGAATTTGGACTTAACAGACATATATAGAATACTCCATCCATCAGGAAGAGAATGCATTTTCTTCTCAGCAGCATATGGATCCTTCATCAAAGTAGACCATATGTTATGCCACAAAGCAACTATTAGTAAATATCAAAAAATAGAGGTACTACCTTGCATTCTATCTGACCATAAGGGAATGAAATTAGAAATTAATGATAAAATTTTTAAAAGAAACTACTCTACCCCCTGGAGACTAAACAATACACTATTGAACAATGTATGGATAACAGGAGACATCAAGGAGGAGATAAAAAAAATTCTTAAAGGTAAATGAGAACTCCAATACACCTTATCAAAATCTCTGGGACACTATGAAGGCAGTGCTAAGAGGAAAGTTCATTGCATGGAACTCATTCATTAACAGAAGAAAAAGTCAACAAATTAACAAAATGACATTACAGCTCAAAGTCCTAGAAAAAGAACAAACCAACATCAAAAGTAGTAGAAGATAAGAAATAATTAAAACCAGGGTAGGAATTAATGAAATTGAAACTAAAGAAACAATTTTAAACATTGATAAAACTATAAGTTGGTTCTTTCAAATAAATAAATAAAATTGGCAAACTCTTAGCCACTCAATCGAGAAGAAAGGGGGAGAAAACTCAAATTATTAAAATTTGTGATGAAAAAGGAAATATCATGGCAGACACTACTGAAATACAAAATACAATTAGAAACTATTTTGAAAATTTATACTCCAATAAAATAGAAAACCTCAAAGACACTGACAAATTTCTAGAGGCATATGATCAGCCCAAACTGAATCAAGATGACATACACAATATAAACAGATCAATTTCAAGCAAGGAAATAGAAGACTCCATCAAAAGCCTACCAACCAAGAAAAGCCCAGGACCAGACAGATTGACAGCTGAGTTCTATAAAACCTACAAGGAAGAATTAATACCAATACTTCTCAAATTATTCCATAAAATAGAAAAGGAAAGAACCCTTCCAAACTTATTCTATGAAGCTAGTATCATCCTGATACCAAAACCAGGCATAGACACATCAAGGAAAGAAAATTTCAGACCAATATCCCTAATGAACATTGATGCAAAAATTCTCAATTAAATTCTGGCAAATTTCATACCAAAACATATTTTTAAAAATAGTGTACCATGATCAAGTGGGGTTCATTCCAGGGATGCAAGGTTGGCTCAACATACAGAAATCAATAAATATAATTCATCACATCAATAGACTTAAAGATAAGAATTATATGATTACATCAATTGATGCAGAAAAGGCATTTGGCAAAATACAGCACCATTCATATTCAAAACACTAGAAAAACTAGGGATGGTAGGAAGATAACTCAACATAGTAAAAGTTATCTGTGCTAAACCCAAGGCCAACATCATTCTAAAAGGAGAAAAATTGAAAGCATTCCCTCTAAAAACTGGAACAAGATAGGGATTCTCTCTTTCACCACTTCTATTCAACATAGTCCTTGAAACTCTAGCCAGAGAAATTAGACAGATGAAAGAAATTAAAGGGATACAAGTAGGAAAAGAAGAACTCAAACTATCATTATTTGCTGATGACACGATTCTAAATCAGAAGATCCCAAAAACTCTACCAGAAAACTTCTAGAATTAATTAATAAATTCAGCAGAGTAGCAGGATATAAAATCAATACCCATAAATTAAATGCATTTCTATACATCAGTGATGAATCCTCTGAAGGACAAATCAGGAAAACTACCCCATTCATAGCCTCAAAAATATAAATAAATAAAATACTTAGGAATCAACAAAAGAGGTGAAAGACCTCTATAATGAAAACTACAGGACACTAAAGAAAGAAATTGAATAAGACCTTGGAAAATGGAAAGACCTCCCATGCTCTTGGATAGGCAAAATTAATTTGTCAAAATGGCCATACTACCCAAAGTGCTATACAGATTCAATATGATTCCAATTAAAATCCCAATGGAATTCCTCAATGAAATAGAAAACACAATCAAGAAATTCATTTGGAAAAATAAGAGACCCAGAGGAGCCAAAGCAATCCTTAGCAATATGAGTGAAGCAGGAGGCATCACAATACCAGACCTTAATCTCTACTACAAAGCTATTAGTAACAGAAATGGCATGGTATTGGCACCAAAATAGAAATGTAGACCAAAGGTACAGAATTGAAGACACAAAGACAAACCTATATTAATACAGTTATCTCACACTAGACAAAGGTGCCAAAAACATACATTGGAGAAAAGATAGCCATTCTTCAACAAATGGTGCTGGAAGAACTGGAAATCCACATGCAGCAAAATGAAAATAAACTTCTATCTCTCATCATGCACAAAACTCAACTCAAAGTGATCAATTACCTAGGAATTAGACTAGAGACCCTGTGCCTAATAGAGAAAAAAGTAGGCCCAAATCTTCATCACGTGGGAAAAGGCCCTGACTTCCTTAACAAGATTCTTAAAGTGAAAGAAATAAAATCAAGAATTAATAATTGGAATGGACTCAAGCTAAAAAGCTTCTTCTCAGCAAAAGAAACAATCGATGAGGTGAAGAGTGAGCCTACATTTTGGGAGCAAATTTTTGCCACATACACATCAGATAGAGCACTAATCTTTAGGATATATTAAGAACTCAAAAAACTTAACACCAGAAAAACAAACAATTCAATCAATAAATGGGCTAAGGAGCTGAACAGATACTTCTCAGAAGAAGATATATATATTCAATCAACAAATATAAAAGAAGTTCAATATCTCTAGTAATTAGAGAAATTCAAATAAAACTACTCTAAGATTTCATCTCATGCCAGTCAGAATGGCAGTTATCAAGAATACAGACAACAATAAATGTTGGCAAGGATGTGGGGAAAAAGGCACATTCATACATTGCTTGTGGGACTGCAAATTGGTGCAACCGATCTGGAAAAAAATATAAAGAGTCTTTTAAAAACTTGGAATGGAACCACCATTTGACCCAGCTATCTCACTCCTTGGTCTTACCCAAAGGACTTAAAATCAGCATATTATAATAATGCAGCCACATCGATGATTATAGCAGTTCAATTCACAATGTTAAACTGTGGAACCAACCTAAATGCCCTTCAATAGATGAATGGATGAAGAAACTGTGATATATATACACAATGGAATATTATTCAGCATTAAAAGAGAATAAAATAATGGCATTTGCTGGTAAATGGATGGAGTTGGAGAAGATAATGCTAAGTGAAATAAACCAATCCCAAAAAAACCAAAGGTCAAATATTCTTCTGATAAGTGGATGCTGATCTATAATGCGGGGGGAGGGGACATGGGAAAAATGGAGAAACTGTGATTGGGCAAAGGGGAGGGTGGTGTGGGGAGGGGCATGTAGGTAGGAAAGATACTGGAATGAGATGGACATCATTACCTTGGTACATATATGACTGCACATATGGTGTGATGCTACATCATGTACAACCATATAATACAATGTAAAGTTGTGCTGCAATTGTGTACAATGAATCAAAATGCATTCTGCTGTCATATATGCTTAATTAAAATAAATTTTAAAAATAAAATGAAGAGCAAGCTAGGGAACAATAGTTATACCCATGATACGGGGCAACTTTAGTCGTGACAGTTGATGACAACTACAATTTGTCGCTTTCCTGGTGACTAAAACACTCAGGGTCACTCCAGGGGGACTGGGCTGTGCGAAATAACCACACAAGAGACAGAGATACCTTTTCCTTTGGTGGTCCTGTGATGGCTTCTCTGATTTTAAGGGTCAGCAGAAAGAGAGAGAGAGGGAGAGAGAGTGAGAGAGAGAGAGAGAGAGAGAGAGAGAGAGAGCATGCAGATCCCTTTTTATTGAGGAGAAGCCATTCAAATGAGGCAAGGGGTCAGGTTTCAAAGGGCTGAGTCTAGCTGCCTGATGTAGGCTGTTAGCAAATTGACTGACATCTAGGAAGGCCACACCCAAAGGCAGAGCAAGAGAAAGGGACACACAAAGGGCATTTCCATGGAACATTCTATCCCAAACAGGGCAAGGGGGTAATATCACAAAGGAACAGGTGAATGTAGCTCGATCCATGGAGCTGCAGGAACGAACGCATGCGTAGTCATGAAGACACGTTCTGCTACTTCGACGATGGGGCAGCCGTCTGGGGCCACTTTGAATGTGGCCATATCACTGGAAGTGACCAACAGAGCCTCAACCAATCAGGGAAGGAAAATGCTGGTCACTCAGCGCGACAGCCTCCCACAACAATTCTTCCAAAAATTCCTTGCAAAGCCAAAAATCTTGGTATCGTCCTTATCATTATTTTAAAAACATTTACGCACATTCATTCTTTCAGACAAATTTACTGGCTGTACTCATAACATATATACAGAGTGTCCTCTTCACATTATCTCTATTGCTACTACCCTTGTCTCATTAACCTATGTTTTGTCTGGATTATTGCAGTAGTTTCCCAACTAGTATGACTCTTTCCACTACAGTATAGTCTATTCTGAAGGTATCCAAAGTCATCTTATTAAAACCATAAGTCATATCATATCTCTCAGCTGCAAAAAATAAAATCCTTCAATAGCTCTCCATTTCATGTAGAATAAAACAAATTCCAGTGGCCTACAAGGCTCTATATGAATAGCTCCTCATTTTCTTTCTGCTCTCGCCACCAACTGCTCTCTCCCTCATTTACATTGCCTCAGACAAAATATTGTCCTCATGTGTTTTCAGTCACACCAGGCACTGGACTGGAGAGCTTTTCTCTGGCTGTTTCTTTCCTCTGCATGGAATGTTCTTAACACATATCTTCTCAAGGCTAACTCACTTATAAGTTTTTGTTTGAATGTTACCCTCTAGATGAAGCCTATTTATTTAAAGTTACATCCCCTCTCTTTATTTTTTTTTTATTGTTGGTCGTTCAAAACATTACATAGTTCCTCATACATCATATTTCACAGTTTGATTCAAATGAGTTATGAACTCCCAATTTTATCCCGTATACAGATTGCTGTATCACATCAGTTACCCTTCCATTGATTGACATATTGCCTTTCTAGTGTCTGATGTATTCTGCTGTCTGTATTATTCTCTACTATCCCCCCTCCCCTCCCCTCCCCTCCCCTTTTCTCTCACATCCCCTCTCTTTAATCTGTACCTTATACTTCTGTTCCCTAACATGCAATTCTTATTTTCCCAGGGTCCCTTATACCACGTTATTTACTTGCTTATTATGTCTAGAGTTTATTTTCTGTTTCTCCTGGATAGAAAGAAACTAGAGATTTTCTGTAGTTTTTTCACCGAAGTATCTAACCACTTAGAAAAATGCCTGGCAGCTAGGAACAATGGTATATGACTATAATCCTAGCTGTTAGGGAGTCTGAGGCAGGAGGATCACAAGTTTAAGCCTGGCCAACTTGATACCCTGTTACAAAATGAGAAGTAAATAAATAAAAATTGGAATTGAGTTTAGTAATAGAGAGACCTAGGGTTCAATACCCAGTACTGTGGGAAAGAATAACAACAACAAAAACAAAGTGCCTAGCACATAGTACACATTCAGTAAATATTTATTGTTGAATTAGTGGTAATAATAATAATAACAATAATGTCAATGACCATTTAGATTTGCATAGAAATTTATAGTTTTAAAAACATATTATTTTTTAGGAGATTCTAGTCAGTATGGAAATGACTGGGGGAGGGTAACCCAATAAAACCCATTGTCAGCCAGAACAGTAACAGAATTTCCAGGGAAAGCAGAGGCCAAAGGCCTCTTCACTTGATATCTACATTGGATAAGCAATGACCATCCAAAGTTCAATTCACCCAGGCACTTCCATGAAGAAAAGTCAGTTGGATTAAGCATTTGAAATTGAGACTATAGAGAATAAAAGAATGTTTCCAGAAATGAGATAAAGAAGGCATAAAAAAATGAACATAGCCTAAATCACAATTTAACCTAAACCTGTACCTATTAGGACATTATAATTCAGAGAATATTTTTAAAAAAATACAGAATAGAAAACTTGGTACACTTTGAAGTCATTCCAAGATTTGAATAGATGTAGTTTATGCATTAAGAATACTAAAGGGAAAAATACCATTTTGTGAACAATTTGAGAATAACAATGAGTAAAAATAGACAGATGCAGTGGAAGACTATCACCTTTCATTTCGAATGGCCTCGTTTAGTCTGTGATATATAATCTAATGATTCCTTAGTGGTAACAGAAAGAAAATACCAAACCAATTACATTTTTGAAATATTAGTAAATTTAGCCTGAGAACAATAACATGAAAATATCAGTCTCTAAATACCTTGTGAAAAACAAAGTTGCTTGAACATGCATCAACAAACAAATATTTTATTTCTCCCTAAAAAGATAAAATCTCCAACCAGAGAATAATCATTTACTTTTAGCTCAATAACTAGAGTAGACTGTGAAGCAACTAGACAACTGGAATAGCTCCCTTGAGCAGAAAAATGGAATGCAATGTTTCATAAATTCTACCTGTGGTTATCTATCACATTTAATCAGCTTAATAAAGGGGAATAAAACCTGATTTTGCAATTGAAATGTGTGTTATGATGTAAGACTAGATATAAAGTAACTAAAATTCAGGATATAGGAATAAGCTACTTTATCTGTGAAGTAAATCTAGATAAAGAAGATTTGCAATTCATTAGAAAGATATTAATTACATCTTTAACTATTCAGCTATAATATGGAAAATATTATAACCTAAAATATATCATCAGATAGTGAATTAATTATGCTATTGTTCTTTTCACGCTTACCTTAGACTAAATTTAATTTTGGAAAGCTTTCCATTCAAAAAATATACATGACATAAAACTGTTTATACAAGCAATTATAAAAAAACTTTATTGCAATTACCTGTATAGCAAATATCTTAAAGTAAGAATTAGACATGTAGTGGTTCTTCTCGAGTTTAACAATTTCTACTCTACAAAGGCAGATATTTAAATTACAAGATTATTTTAACATATTCCCTTTAATTTTGACTCTAAAGGTTAATCTAACTGTTCTATTTATAATACCCTTTAAAACTTTATTCTCATTTTTTTCAATGGATCTCTATCCCCAACCAGAGGAACCAGATATTCAATAACTTGATAATTAACTTAGTCATTTTAAAAGAAAAATAGTTCTTTATTCTCAATCACTTAAAAATCACAACTATTGAAGATAATGAAATAAATGGAGAAAACAATATTTAACCTCTTACAATGAAGAGAAATTGTCATTAAGACAGGGTATATTTGCATATCATGGTATCTAGGAGGAAATTATCCAGAGAGAAGTATAATTTTAAATGAAAAATGTGTGGCAATTAGTAAATAAACTCTGAATTTTTAAAAGCATGGACATTATAAGGGGGAGGTATTGGGATTTGTGGGCATGTAGTGGTTCTGAAGAAAGGTCATTGCCTCTTCTCCTTCGGCTCAAGTTCAAGGAAAGAGGAGAGAACGACTTGAAGATTTTGGTGGCTATAAAAAAGATTTGCATCTAGTTGGCATCTAGTTTCCTAAGTGATATCTACTCATATCATTATGTCACTTTTTTGGCAGGGGGAGATTTGCGTACTGAATCTAGGGGCCCTTTGAACCACTAAATGAATCCCCCATCCTTGTCATTTTTTTAATTTGAAACAGGGTCTCACTGAGTTGCTGAAGCTGTCCTCAAACTTGAGACCCTCCTGCCTGGGCCTCTGGAGTCACTTGGACTACAGGCATGTGCCATCGTACCCAGTGTTACCATCCTTCTTTGAGTTCTTGGCTCCTTTGACAGCATAGATACAAGTGACCAAGGGAGCTCATAGAAACTATTTGTTTTATTATAAACTTTTTCTATGCTGTCTTAGAATATGTGGTGTGGTTTAATTGATTTCTGTGCCCAACATCTCTGAACAGTTATGTGAGACAGAGTTGTAAGAAGTTAGTTGGGATAAAATTTGGTGAATGAACTGTCTACAGCCATTCTTGTTTGTTTATTGTGTTATTGGTATATCAACTGTGGTTGTGTATAGGATAACCATGTGGTTGTAACATCTGTACTGTAGTGCTTGTTTATGTAAGTACACAGGTATTTATGAATTAATTTAGTATTAGTTATGGATTCAAACACTGAAATGGAGTATTTACGCTAAAGAATAGTATATTATTTAAAACAAGTAGAGATCATTTGTAAAAGCCAGGCACTAAGGAATTCAAAAGTAGGGAGAAATGGAGCATTTGGTAGGATATTAATGCTTACTGATAAGACTCTAAGATGATTACTCATGGAGTAAGCATTATTCTACGGAACATATATAAACATAAATATTTACATATTTGTTATGAGTCAATGATAAGTTTAGCTTTGATCTTTCTAGCAGTCAATGCAAAGCAGAAGCATATTTCACTCCCTTTGATTTGCACACCCCAGAGCAGGCTATCAGGACTCAGTAAAATTTCTGACTTGAAAATTCTAAAAACAGAGATTGCAACATGGTGGCGGGCGCGGGGAGATCAAGTCTCTGACCTCTTCAGCTGTGCGGGCATAGGGAGTCGTAAACAATCTAAATTCTGTTTGCTCAGGATCACTAGGCAATGCTGAGCTGACGTGGATCTGGGGTGAACAGTCTGGGCCTCTCAGAACACACACTGAGCCCGGATCGGCTGAATTCAAGCTCCCGTTCCCCTGCTTCCAGCAGACAAACAGCTGCGACTCAGCACTGATCCATCCGGCTGAAACAACTGGTCAACCCTTCTGATCCTACGGAGGTAAATGCCAACCGAACCTTCATAGGTAGTGGCCACAGGTTTGAAACGGGGCTTGGGAGAGACTGTAAGAACCCACCAGTTGCATTGGCCACCCAGCAAAGGGAAACAAACTGTCGCCATTTGCAAGAGATACCACCATGGCAGAGAACTGACATCACCAGACTGCGGCGGAGGAGATAAATTCATTGAAACCTGAGGCTACAGGTGTGTAATTCCCTAGCCTTCCCTCTCCACACATCGGGGAAACCTTAAGGGCCCCTCCCAGCTCTCCCGTGAGCTCGATAGCCAGACCGAGGGAATCAGACGTGGTGCGGGCCCGCGGTGTGGAACTCCCGGCTACCGCTCCCACCAGTGCTGACAACTGAGGTCTCTTGCACCAGCTACCAGGGGCGTGGCTACCGGAGGGCAAGTAAAATTCACTGAGGATTCTCAGCCCCAAGCTCTACAAACTTAGGGTCTGAGGGAATGGCAAACAGGGAGAGTGTGCCCAGTCGTTCATGAAAACAGGGCTCCCGGGAGCAGTAGACCTGGCGTGTAGCCACTATTGTGGTGAGCGGCACCGGTGAGAGGGACCTGGCTAGAGGAAAAGTGGGGAAGTGACTAGACACAAGAGGAGGCCCTAGGCACTCAGGATTGGAGACTCACCCAGTCTGGGAGGAAGAGCTGCTGCACAGTGATTGACAGGAGAAACTTGGCCTGGTGGGCACAGCACCACCTACTGGAAGAGAAGTTAATCAAACTTTAAGATTGCATTTATTAGTTTTTTTTTTTCCTCTTTTTTTTATTTGGGTTTTTTCTTTCATTTTCATTTTTCTTTCCTGTTGTTTTTTAAATTTTTCTTTCAATTTTTTTTCTTCTAATTTTAATTTTTATTTTTATTATTATTATTTTTTTAAATAATTTTTTTTCTTTTTTATTTCCTATTTTTTCTTCTTTTGTCTTTTCATTTCTTTTCAATTTTCTTATTCCCCCTTCCTTGAATTCTACCTGCTTACTCTCATTGTCTTTAGTGACTTCTTCCCTTCTAATACCTTTCCTCCCAAGCATCAAATAAATTTATAGGAGTAAACAGTAACTCAGCAGCCAAACAGAACAAGAAGTAACATGAGCAGCTTGAAAAATCAAGGAAGAAAAGGAGTACAAACAATGCAGGACAGCCTAAATATTCAGGAGAACCAAGAGTCTTCAGAAAAATATAAAGAACTCAAGGAACACCTTAGACAGATGGAATGGAACCTTAAAGAGGATACGAGACAGCAAATTCAAACAGTGAAAGAACACATTGAAAACGAATTACATAAACAGATAAAAGAAGAAGTTAAGCATCATGATCAGGAGATAGAGATTATAAAAAATAATCAAACAATAATTCTAGAAATGAAGGAAACGATAAACCAAATTAAAAACTCAATTGAGAGTATCACTAACAGAGTGGAGCAAGTAGAAGCCAGAACGTCAGATACTGAAGACAAAATATATCATCTTGAAAAGAGTCTAGCCAACTCAGAAAGGCTGGTAAAAAATCATGAGAAAAACATCCAAGAGTTATGGGATAACATAAAAAAACCAAACTTATGAGTCATCGGGATAGAAGAAGGTACAGAGATTCAAACCAAGGGAATGAGTAACCTGCTGAATGAAATAATTACAGAAAACTTTCCAGAAATAAAAAAGGAAACAGGTATACAAATTGAAGATGCATACAGGACACCGAGCACACAAAATCACAGTAGACCAACGCCAAGACACATTGTTATGAAGATATCCGATATACAGAACAAAGAGAAAATATTAAAAGCTACAAGAGAAAGGAGACAGATTACATTCAGGGGTAAACCAATAAGGTTAACAACGGATTTTTCATCACAGACGCTGAAAGCAAGAAGGTCATGGAACAATGTATTTCAAACACTGAAAGACAATGAATGCCAACCAAGAATTCTGTATCCAGCAAAATTAAGCTTCAGGTATGACAATGAAATAAAAATCTTTCATGATAAACAAAAGTTAAAAGAATTTGCAGCCAGAAAACCAGCATTGCAAAGCATTTTGAGCAAAACACTACACGAGGAAGAAATGAAAAACAATAACCAAAACCATCAGTGGGAAGTGCCTCGGTAAAGACAGAGGGTGAGGGGAAAGATAATCATGGAGAAACAAACTAAATTTTTTTTAAAAAAGGATAAATAATCAAACATGGCTGGAAGTACAAACCATATATCAATAGTAACTCTAAATGTTAATGGCTTAAACTCTCCAATAAAGCGACATAGGCTGGTATCATGGATTAAAAAAACAAATCCAACAATATGCTGCCTCCAGGAGACACATCTGATTGGAAAAGACATACACAGGCTGAAGGTGAAAGGATGGGAAAAAATATACCATGCACACGGTCCTCGTAAGCAAGCAGGGGTGGCCATCCTCATATCGAATAAAATCGACTTCAAGACTAAGTTAATCAAAAGGGATAAGGAAGGACATTATATACTGTTAAAAGGAACCATTCACCAACAAGACATAACAATTATCAAAATTTATGCACCAAATAATGGTGCTGTGACATTCATAAAACAAATTCTCCTCAAGTTCAAGAATCAAATAGACCACAACACAATAATTATAGGTGACTTCAACACACCTCTCTCACCATTGGACAGATCCTCCAAACAAAAGTTGAATAAAGAAACTATAGAACTCAATACCACAATCAATAACCTAGACTTAACTGACATATATAGAATATATCAACCATCAACAAATGGATATACTTTTTTCTCAGCAGCACATGGATCCTTCTCAAAAATAGACCATATATTATGGCATAGGGCAACCCTCAGTAAATATGAAGGGGTGGAGATAATACCATGCATTTTATCTGATCATAATGGAATGAAACTGGAAATCAATGATAAAAGAAGGAAGGAAAAATCCTACATCACATGGAAAATAAACAATATGTTACTGAATGATCAACGGGGTTACAGAAGACATAAAGGAGGAAATCAAAAAATTCTTAGAGATAAATGAAAATACAGACACAACATATCAGAATCTATGGGACACAATGAAAGCAGTTTTAAGAGGGAAATTCATCGCCTGGAGGTCATTCCTCAAAAAAAGAAAAAAACAACAAATAAATGAGCTCATACTTCATCTCAAAGTCCTAGAAAAGGTAGAGCAAAACAATAGCAAAAGTACCAGAAGGCAAGAAATAATTAAAATCAGAGCGGAAATCAACAAAATTGAAACAAAAGAAACTATTGAAAAAATTAAAACTAAAAGTTGGTTCTTTGAAAAAATAAATAAGATCGACAGACCTTTAGCCATGCTAACGAAGAGAAGAAGAGAGAGAACTCAAATTACTAACATACGGGATGAAAAAGGCAATATCACAACAGATGCTACAGAAATACAGAAGACAATTAGAAATTATTTTGAAAACCTATATTCCAATAAAATAGAAGATAGTGAAGACATCGATAAATTTCTTAAGACATATGATTTGCCCAGACTGAGTCAGGAGGATACACACAATTTGAATAGACCAATATCAAAGGATGAAATTGAAGAAGCAATCAAAAGACTACCAACCAAGAAAAGCCCAGGACCAGATGGGTATACAGCGGAGTTTTACAAAACCTTTAAAGAAGAATTAATACCAATACTTTTCAAGTTATTTCAGGAAATAGAAAAAGAGGGAGCTCTTCCAAATTCATTCTATGAGGCCAACATCACCCTGATTCCAAAACCAGACAAAGACACCTCAAAGAAAGAAAACTACAGACCAATATCTCTAATGAACCTAGATGCAAAAATCCTCAATAAAATTCTGGAGAATCGAATACAAAAACACATCAAAAAAATTGTGCACCATGATCAAGTAGGATTCATCCCTGGGATGCAAGGATGGTTCAATATTCGGAAGTCAATAAATGTTATTCACCACATTAATAGACTTAAAGATAAGAACCATATGATCATCTCAATAGACGCAGAGAAAGCATTCGACAAAGTACAGCATCCCTTTATGTTCAAAACATTAGAAAAACTAGGGATAACAGGAACTTACCTTGACATTGTAAAAGATATCTATGCTAAGCCTCAGGCTAGCATCATTCTGAATGGAGAAAAGTTGAAGGCATTCCCTCTAAAATCTGGAACAAGACAGGGATGCCCTCTCACCACTCCTATTTAATTTAGTCCTTGAAATACTATCCAGAGCAATTCGACAGACAAAAGAAATTAAAGGCATAAAAATAGGAAAAGAAGAACTTAAATTATCACTATTTGTGGAAGACATGATTCTATACCTAGAAGACCCAAAAGAGTCTACAAAGAAACTACTAGAACTAATAAATGAATTCAGCAAAGTGGCAGGATATAAAATCAACACTCATAAATCAAGGGCATTTCTGTATATCAGCGACAAAACTTCTGAAACAGAAATGAGGAAAAACACTCCATTCACAATATCCTCAAAAAAAATAAGATACTTGGGAATCAACCTAACAAAAGAGGTGAAAGATTTATACAATGAAAACTACAGAACCCTAAAGAGAGAAGTAGAAGAAGATCTTAGAAGATGGAAAAATATACCCTGTTCATGGATAGGCAGAACTAACATTATCAAAATGGCGATATTACCAAAAGTTCTCTATAGGTTTAATGCAATGCCAATGAAAATCCCAATGGCATTTCTTGTAGAAATAGAGAAAGCAATCATGAAATTCATATGGAAAAATAAAAGACCCAGAATAGCAAAAACAATTCTAAGCAGGAAGTGTGAATCAGGCCGTATAGCAATACCAGATTTCAAACTATATTACAGAGCAATAGTGACAAAAACAGCATAGTACTGGTACCAGAACAGGCAGGTGGACCAATGGTATAGAATAGAGGACACAGAGACTAATCCACAAAGCTACAACTATCTTATATTTGATAAAGGGGCTAAAAGCATGCAATGGAGGAAGGATAGCATCTTCAACAAATGGTGTTGGGAAAACTGGAAATCCATATGCAACAAAATGAAACTGAATCCCTTTCTCTCGCCATGCACAAAAGTTAACTCAAAATGGATCAAGGAGCTTGATATCAAATCAGAGACTCTGCGTCTGATAGAAGAAAAAGTTGGCTATGATCTACATATTGTGGGGTCGGGCTCCAAATTCCTTAATAGGACACCCATAGCACAAGAGTTAATAACAAGAATCAACAAATGGGACTTACTTAAACTAAAAAGTTTTTTCTCAGCAAGAGAAACAATAAGAGAGGTAAACAGGGAGCCTACATCCTGGGAACAAATTTTTACTCCTCACACTTCAGATAGAGCCCTAATATCCAGAGAATACAAAGAACTCAAAAAATTAGACAATAAGATAACAAATAACTCAATCAACAAATGGGCCAAGGACCTGAACAGACACTTCTCAGAGGAGGACATACAATCAATCAACAAGTACATGAAAAAATGCTCAACATCGCTAGCAGTCAGAGAAATGCAAATCAAAACCACCCTAAGATACCATCTCATTCCAGTAAGATTGGCAGCCACTATGAAGTCAAACAACAACAAGTGCTGGCGAGGATGTGGAGAAAAGGGTACACTTGTACATTGCTGGTGGGACTGCAAATTGGTGAGGCCAATTTGGGAAGCAGTATGGAGATTCCTGGGAAAGCTGGGAATGGAACCACCATTTGACCCTGCTATTGCCCTTCTCGGACTATTCCCTGAAGACCTTAAAAGAGCATGCTACAGGGATACTGCCACATCGATGTTCATAGCAGCATAATTCACAATAGCTAGACTGTGGAACCAACCCAGATGCCCTTCAATAGATGAATGGATAAAAAAAAATGTGGCATTTATACACCATGGAATATTACGCAGCACTAAAAAATGACAAAATCATGGAATTTGCAGAGAAATGGATAGCACTAGAGCAGATTATGCTTAGTGAAGCTAGCCAATCCCTAAAAAACAAATACCAAATGTCTTCTTTGATATAATGAGAGCAACTATGAACAGAGCAGGGAGGAAGAGCAGGAAGAAAAGATTAACATTAAACAGAGACATGAGATGGGAGGGAAAGGGAGAGAAAAGGGAAATTGTATGGAAATGAAGGGAGACCCTCATTGCTATACAAAATTACATATAAGAGGTTGTGAGGGGAATGGGAAAATAAACAAGGAGAGAAATGAATTACAGTAGATGGGGTAGAGAGAGAAGATGGGAAGGGAGGGGAGGGGGGATAGTAGGGGATAGGAAAGGTAGCAGAATACAACAATTACTAATAGGGAATTATGTAAATTTGTGGATGTGTAACCAACGTGATTCTGCAATCTGCATTTGGGGTAAAATTGGGAGTTCATAACCCACTTCAATCTAATGTATGAAATATGGTATGTCAAGAGCTTTGTAATGTTGTGAAAAACCAATAAAATAAATAAAGAAAAAAAAGAAAATTCTAAAAACAAACAAGCAAACAACAAATAAACAAAACCAAATCATGCTAATTTAGGAATAAAATTTTCAGTAAATAGAAGATAGTAACACCCCCACTCCTGCACACCAACATTAGACTTGACTTTATTCCCAAATATAAGTCCTCCTTTTCTTCTAAGCTTAACTTGTCACCCCTGAAATACCTCTTCACTCTCAATTATAATGTTCCCTCTGGAAGGACCTTTTTACATCTTTTTACTATTTTATGATCCTCTCTCCTGCCAAATGGTCTCTGATTTACTCCTTTTGACCAAGATCAATGCCAAATGTCATTTAAATTCTTATGGGTTTAATGAAATATTATTTTTATTCTTGGTAATGTTGCTTTGCATTGTTATTATATCTTTCTGGAATTCTTATATTTAGAATTCTTACTGGCTTTTGAATAGAAAACCTCTGTGTTAACTTTCCACTACCAAAACAAAATACCTGAGAAAATTAAATTTTAAAGAGAAAATGTTTATTTTGATTCATAGTTTTTGAGGTTCCAGTCCATAATTGTGTAGTATCACTGTTTGGGGCATGGGGCACAAGGTGGAGTAAAACTACTGATATTCTGAGTCATTAGCAAAAAGATAAAGAGGAAAAGGTTAAAGTCCCATAATCCCTTTCAAGGCTTCCACTGACCTAAAGACCTCCTGCTAAGCCTCTCCCTTCAAAGATTTGACTCCCTCCCAATAGTGCCATTCTGGGGGCCTTTGGTGGACATTTAAGATCTAGACTACAACACTGTCAAATGTAACTTTTGGGAAGACAAATAAAATGATCAGTCATGTAGGTATTTGGTATTCTAGGATTATTCTAATACTTGGTTAGCAGTAAAATGACTTAGTTTTGCAAGATATACACTAAGTGTATTAAATTAGTTCTCTTGGTTCCTGACCAAGAATTCTGAGAGTTCTAGAGGTTTCTTAAAGATCATTTCATGGTCTATCAGAAAATGTTGTATTTTAAAAGAAACCTAATGAAAGTTTTGCTCTCCTACAGAAAGCCCTTAGGTAGGCTAACTACAAAGTTAGATTTGTTTACTCTTGGCTAAGTTTTATCAGTTTATCAGACTAAATTGCATGGTAAATAAAGCTTTTAAACTTTTATTTGCATTTGTGAAGAGAATATAAAATACATCGTTGTTGACAGAAGGATTGCTTACCATTCTAATAGACCTCTTTCAGGGCTTTGTTATAGGTAGTATATACATATTGCATCTATGGTAGCTTATATTTTAAAATATGCTTCGACCCAAAGTTGCTTTCCATGAATATATATCATAATAGTAATGTGACTTTAAATTGCTTTCTTTGATAATGAGAATCACACATTTAGTGTCTTCCATATGACAAGAAGTCTTAGAAGGAACATGTTCACAATCTCATTCATCTTTAAAATAATTCCATGAGGTTGTTATTTTTATTTTAATAGTCAAGAGATAGAAGTTGAAAAGAATTGAGTAATGTGTTCAGTGCTGCTTAGTAAGGCAGAAGACTTAGAATTAGAAAGCAGGTCTGTGTAAATCCACAGTGATTACTCATTTGACTATTCTATACTTCCTGACTATTACAAGTGAATGGAGCTACAAGCTATGATAAAATTTAGAAGAAAACATCACATGCAGGTAGAGGGCAATCTCATTAGCTTTAAAATTCTGTAGGTTTTTTCATGGCTTAGTTATTAAATATTGCATCTTTCACAAGAAACTTGGTTTGGATTTGTTTCTGGATTCTATATTTTAAAAAATCTTTCCTTCTCTGCCTTTTTCTGGACTGAGAGCTCTTTGGTTTATGAATGATTATTTTAGCCTCATACTCTAATCAGTAATTGATTCTATCTAGAGCTTGTTTATGATAGTCTATTTCTCAGCAATGTTTACAAACTGTGTTGGTTCTGAGTGAAAACAAAGGATAGAAAGGAAACACTATATTTGGCCTCACTCTTTATTGGAGCAAGCTTTCACCACTGTAACTATGTCCTTCCATGAGTTCAGTTATTGGATGACTAATAGACCTGTAGACACATCTACTCACTACTCTGAGCTACAACCACCATTTGTTACACTAACTCTGCCTTTCCTTCTGACACTGAGCCATTATTGCTAAGAAATGAACCTCTGTTTTCAAATAGAAGTTTTCAGCCTGTTTCTAGCTCAACTGTTTTCAGTGTTGAGCGAACACACACACACACACACACACACACACACATGTTTGCTTTCTTTTCATATATATTTGCTTTCTTTGGGGTGATTTTTTATGATTCCATTTTATGTTCACTTTTGGCACCTTAGTTATTCTACTTTTTACAATTGTAATGATTATTCTAAGACTTAGTATATACTTGTAACTTTAAACGATCTGTTTTCTAATTATATAGCACTTTGCTTAGAATACAAGGGCTTTAAAGAATGTACAGTATTTATTTCCACTTTCCCCTCATGATCTTTTATACATCCTTTGTATATCTTACTTTCACATTCATTTTAAACCACACAATATATTATTCCTGTTTGTATTTTAAACAACCATGTCTTAAAGTATAAAATGAGAATGAAAGTTCCTTCATATTTGTATATATTTTTACCATTTCTGATACACTTTTTTCCCTAGTATAGATCCAAATTTCCATATAGTGTTGTTTCTCACATCTGAAGAGTTTTCTTAAACAACACTTGTGCAGGTCCTCTAAGTGAATCCTCTCAGATTTTGTTTGTGTGAAAAAAAATCTGTGTTATATTCTTCATTTTGAAACATATTTTCCTTGGTGAAGAATTTTAGGTGGACAATGTTTTGTCGTTTTGTTTTGTGCCTCAAAGTGTTCTTCCTTGAGTTTTGACTTCCATATTTTTTGATAAATACACTATCATTGTTTTGTTTGTTTCTCTATATATTATGTTGCATTTTTCTTTGGCTGGATTAAAGATTTTCTCCTCCTTCTGGGCTTCAGGGCACACAAATATTTTTTGTGTGTTTGTCATTCTTTGAGGTTCCCTGAATTTTTTGGAAGTATTTGTTGATTTTCACTAATTTTTGGTTCTCGGCCATTGTTCCTTCAAATATGTATTCTCCTCCATTCTCTTTCATCCTTCTTTAGTTATACATCCTTCTTTAGTAAATATAGGATATTTGGATTTTGATTCAGAGTTCCTGAATGCTTTGTTGTATTTTTTCTCCACTACTGCATTTTTTTCTACTCTGTGTGTGTGTGTGTGTGTGTGTTTCCAATAGGATTTTGGCTATTTCCAGCTGATTTATGTTTAAGTTCATTGATTTTTTTCTAAAAAATGTATTTTTCTAGTATTCTTTTAAGTTCATAAACTTGAAAGTTTGGGTTCCTGGATTTTCCATTTCATTTCTTATTTTATATCTTTCTGATAAAATGTCCCATCTTTCCATGCATATTTTCTACTCCTTTGACAGAAATATTTCATATATTAATCATAATTACATTAAACTATGTGTGTACCTTGTGGTAACTGTTTTCCAGTTCCTATAGACCAGCCTTTGTCTTGGGTTCTATGTGCGTATGCATTAGGAGTGGGGCTTTTTTCATATGCAACTCAATTTGAACAGAGTTGATTTCTTGCCAATGTCCTATCTCCCCTCTTTGAAATTTTAAAATATGGAAATAATCATATTAAATAATCATTTGCATGTATTTAGTATTTGCAGCTTTACTAAGGATTTAAAGCTCGATTCCAATTTTCATCTTTATATTGAGTCTCAGTCATCCTGAATGACTTCACTTCTATGACTAAACCTAATTCTTCACCTCTTTTATCCTTTGTCTTGCTCCATCTTCCTTTCTTACTATTTTCTTTTTTGAGAAACTTAAGTTGGAATGTTGACCAATAAGAAGAAAATCCTGGAATGGTGCCACACATTTTATAAATCCCACACTAAAATGGATATGCATTGTGCCTTAGCTTCCTCTACCCAGCTGCCTCTTTCTCTCAGGACTCTCAATATTCCTGTGCTCTACTTCACCAACTCCTTCCAGGAATTCTGTGAGGAATGAAGGCTGTGATTAGACACAGTCATTGACTTCATAGTATCTTTGGACCAATGCTGGATATTAATTGATCAGCTTTAACAGTAACAGCTTTTCCATGCCTTGTTTCAGATACCAGCTCATACTCTTCTCCCATGCAGTCCTTGTGGTCTACTAAGTGTTCTTCCAATTCACAGTCTTTGTTCCCACTATTTTCCTTACTGGCATTTTATTCCCCTTACCTGGTGCGACTCCTCTATGTCCAAATAACAGTGGATGGAGTGGATTTGGGATTGGGGGGGGGGTGTTTTGTAGATGAGAAGAACTTAAGCATATTAATATACTGAAGAGCCGTTGGTAGAGCAGATATAATTTGTGCAAGAACTTTGTGGAGAAGGGAGGAGCCTAAGGTCCAGGGAAGAAATCACCTAGTTGGGAGAAGAGTATCTATGAGAAAAATAGAAATGGGAAATAGGGATAGATTTGTAAGTGAATGATAAACATGAATAGGATTTCTCTGATGACATATTATATGGGGGAAAAGTCACTTGAGATTTAGAGAATGTTATAGAATGAGGATCCCAGAAATAGTGAGGAATTCTAAATATTAGTCTAGGGGAGTAGGAGACCAATTGGGGTCAAAAGAAAAGATTACTGATCAGTGCTGAGGGATTTGTTGACATTGGAAACCATAATTTTCAGCAGCACCAATGTTTCATGTACATTAATCAAAACTGTATGTCCATATATCCAGTTATGACTGCTCTTTTAAGTTGCAGAACCACATTTGCTACACACACACACACACACACACACACACACACGGAATTCCCCTGGTTTAACATCTCCCAAAGAATTCATTTTTTTCCCTTTCCCTAAACTCCACACTATTTTCTATGTTTCTAATGATGATGAGGGTGATAAAGATTTTATATCCCATATCTCTATTTAAAAATTATTAGCTCACCTAAATGAATATTTATTTTTGGAAACAGAAATTGAACCCAGAGGGGATTAACCAATGAGCCACATCCCCAGCCCTTTTTATTTTTTATTATTTTTTTACTGTAAGACAGCATCTCACTAAGTTACTAAGGCTGGTTTTAAACTTGATATCCTCATGCCTCAGTCTCCTGAGCCACTGGGATTTAAGCCATTGCAATAGGCTTAATTGAATATTTATCAAGCACTGATCTAACCATGATGGGCTTACAAGAAAAAATAATTTTGGATTCTACCTTTAAAAAGCTTGAGTCTTGAACAAAAGAACTATTAACAATTATAGCATCACTACTGGTTATTATGTGGGTGACCTCTTAAAATAGAGGTCAGAAAACCATATCCTACGGACCAAATCCCACCCTCTGCCAGTTATTTTATGTACTGGGAACTAAAATCCTCTCCCCACTTTTTAAAAATTAATTAATTTATTTTAATTAGGTATGTATGACAGCAGAATGCACTTTGATTAATTGTACACAATTGAAGTACAACTTTTCATTTCTATACATCAGTGACAAATCCTCTGAAAGAGAAATTAGGAAAACTACCACATTCACAATAGCCTCAAAAACAAACAAACAAACAAACAAACTTGGGAATCAACTTGCTCTTCATTTTAAAGAAGACAGGAAGCAGAGCAAACTCTTTGCACACATGACAAATGTGTCTGGCATTATTTCCAGCATACCAGGAAGATTCAAAGCATTCCCAAACCCCTCATTTTTTGTTTGTACCTAGAATTTAAATTGTTATAACTTTTCTTAAAGGTTTTGCATACTATTATAATACAAATGATCCTGAAAACAGATGCCATGTAAGCTGTTTTCAGTTAACAAACTTGTTTATACCTTAGTAGGCAGGAATGGTTAAAGCAACAGAATGAGAGGCTACAATGAGCCTTCTCAACTGCTATAGTTTAAAAATAAGTAATCTGCGAGTCATGGAAGTTAAGTGATTTACCCAGGATCATAAAACTCACTGGTACAAGATGGAAGACTAAAATCCAGGTCTCCTACTTCCTACTTCAGAATTCTTCAGGGGTAGATTTGTCCATGGAGCTGAGTAAAGTCGATGCATCTTCATTTGGAAAGACAGTGGTGCTAAAGGCAGTAATGCACTTCAAACACAGGCAAGAATGATTGTTGGGGGACATTTATTTGAAGCTAATCCTGTCTGTGTGTGCTTTCTTATCTCACCAGCAACAGGACATTTTTATTTTCAACTTCTCTCTCTAGTGCATCTCTCAAGATTTTTCCTCCCTAAAATAAAATTTTTTTAAGAAACTCAGAATTCCTCCATTGAGCCTAGATTCTTCTTCATTTCCTACAGTATCTCTCACACCCACTCACAACCAACTCCAAGAAAAAAGACTCTACACTGAATAACTCCTTCTTTCCCAGTTTCATTCACTCTTCAACCTCATGTAAGCAAGTTCCCACTCATAACTATTTAAGCTCCTCAAGCAAAAGTCATCAATGACCCCCAGAAGATCCAGTGGATATTTGTAGTTTTCTGCTTGCTTAATTTCTCCCCAGTATTCAACTACTAAATGTTCTCTCATCATTAGAGGAAACAACCCCACTTCATTTCTGTAACTTTATGCTTTCTGGGTTTCCTATCCCACCATTCAACCCACATCTTCTCAGACTTTTTCAATTCTTGCCTTTGTTTGTTTTGTTTTAATTTTGTAGTGGGCTTTGTGTTGTTTTGCTTTTGTTGTGTGTGTGTGTGTGTGTGTGTGTGTTGTGGGTCAAACCCAGGAACTTGTGCGTGTTAATCAAGTGAGCTCTATGCCCACTCCATAACTCATGCTCTTTAAATAATGGTGCTCCCTAGGGTTCTGTTCTTGGTCCTCCTGTCATCCTGCTTTGCAAATTGTCCCTGAGTAACTTTTTCCCCCTTCTCTTGACTTCATCTACCAACCATGTGTTCATAATATCTCTATCTCCCACCCTTAGATTCTTCCCAGCCTCATTCTCATGTATTTATTCAATTATTCCAATTCACCTAAATCAAGTGCCTCTTATGCGCAGGATGACTCAAATTATCTAAGGCACAAGTCTGATCACATCATTTCCCTGATTAGAATTATTCCATGTCCCCCATATTGACAATGAAATACACCTCAAATGCCTTATGATGTAAAATGTATCCTGCACTTAAACCCTTAGCTATGCTCCCATTTTACTTCTTGGCTTGAGCAAGCCTCATCACCTCTTCACAGTCACTCTTCACCCCACCTGTGTCTAACAGCCTGCAGTTTCTTCAGATAATTCAGTCTTTTTTACACCTCCACTCCTTCCATATTTAAGAGATTCTTTGCGTCTTGGATACCTGAGCTCCCTACCTGTAACATGCCTAGTAATCCTTCAAAACCAATTAGCATTTCCTCTATGAAGCAATTTCTAAACATCCCAACAAGTAGTGTTTGTAAATCCCCTCTTCACACTTACAGCATTCTGCACTTCTCTCATAGCATATACAAAAGTCCATTACCTATGTTTTTTTTTCCTTCTCATTAACACATGTTTACTTATTTACCTTTCCTTACCAGACAGTGAGCAAATTGACAAAGACGCTAACACAGTTCCCTTTATATTTGCATTGATTTGTACAGTACACACAATTCTGTAAAATATTTACTAAGCAAAATTAATCAAGTGACAAGTTAGACAAAAGATTTTTGCATATGTGATATCTTCATCCAAATAAATACTTCTCAAACACTAAGGCAGCTATGAGGGAATGTTTTGAGACAGAGGTGGGAATACCCTTTAAGTTACGCTGGCATTGATGGTGCTCATACTATTCCTTCCTATGGAGCTTCTGCCTTGGCATTATATTAACAACAAGGTAGTAGAGAACTCAACTTGGCACAAAGTTGGTCATACAGATTCTGGCCTCCTCTATACTTCACTGCAGGTAACAAAGCTTCCTATAATTTTCAGAAATGTTTATAACAAGCCACAGCCTTTTTCTTCAAAATGGGCATGATGACCAAGAGTTGACACCACAACAATGAGTCACCATATTTCTCCAAGACATTGGAGGGTATTAAATTAAAGGAATGAGCTTAGACTTGAATCTGTCTAAATTGATATTTTGATATTTGCTACAAATAACTTTAATATTATCAAGTTTTCTTTTAAAAAAACACTCAAATAACAAAGAGAAACATAAGCTGTGGATACAACATTGAAACATTTTTTGTTGTTTTCATGTAAGTTATACTTATATCTAATTGGAAAACGGAGCATATGGTACAGAGAATCTAAAAGCAAGGTTTGTTGCATGTATAAATAAAAGGATTTTTTTCCAACATTCACTTCAAAATTTAAAATTTCCAATAACTATATAGTCAACAATCACTATAGAAATATCCTATAAGACTCCTTTAAATTGTATAATAAAATTTGGAAAATTTTAATAACTCAAACCGTTTCTTTAGGGTGTAGAAACTTTAATCAAGCTCAACAGTTTTCTAAATGCCTGTGTTCAAAATGATTGAAAACACACACCCATAAAAATTCTACTCTACATAAGGAGATATTTCCTTTGTAATCAGCATCATAATCACTGACAATTCAGTTTTATTTTTAAATAGTTGATTAAATTTGTCGTTTCTGCCAACATATCCATTTTGAATTATCCTCCTTAATGAGACAGATTTATGCTTTTCAGGTTGATTTTAATGTTTTCACATTCAACTGGAAAGAAACTGAACAAATGTTCTGTGTAGGAGAAAATAGACATTAAAACAAGAGAAGTCCTTCATTGGTTTCTGTTAGAATGGGGGAAATATTATCTCCTACCTCTTTGTATAACAAAATACAGAAAACTGTATTTGAAAAATATTTGTTCAAAATATTTGGGTCAGGAAAAGCATTATGGAAATCATCATATTGATAGGTTAAGTTCTTTTACATAGATGATTTCTTCAAAATGTCAAAGTGTAATGAAATAGACAACATGATATCAGTTATATTTTAAATGATTTTTTTTCAGTGTTGCAAATCCAACGCATCATGCATGCTAGATGTGCTAGGCAAGAGCTCACCTCTGAGCTACTTCCATAACCCCCTGAATCATTTTTTGATGAGTACTATTAGTTATCATTCTTTTTTTTTTTACAGAGAAAAATCAAGACTTTTATTATTAATGGTTTCCCCTGAAAGAACCAGTCAAATTTTTAGACCAATGGTTCCTGCTAAGCACAGAATATTGAAATTAGTAGTTAATGGTAAAATAACTTTTGTTGGTTTAGAATGTTTAAATTAGGCTATTCTGATAAAGTAAATCATATGAAGATTGGTACCTGATTCACCCAGCCTGAAATTATCATAGGCTGTTTGAATTGGAGAGGTGTTTCTCAAACTCATGTACATCAGAATCACTTGGAGGGCTTATTAACAAGTTGCTGGGCCCCACTCCCAGAGCTTCAAATTCAGTAGGTTTTGAGATGCCTTTAACAATTTCCCAAGTGATTCTGATGCTTGTGGTCCAGAGAGAACCAATGAGTCAGCAGCCAAACCCTTATAATGGTTGTTATGCATGGAATGTGCACCTGACTAAAGTCTATAGCCTTTCAATAAATCACCAAGGATACTCTGCATTAACTTCAAAGTCAATACAAACAGGGCCTGACTCTGTACCTGGTTTCCACTTATGCATATGTGGGAAGCTTCAGTAAATATCACCCCCTTAACAGGCAGGTTTAGACATGTGAATTTAAGCCTCAATTACAAGGGAATCTATTTGTTACTATATAATTTTCTAATTTGAAATCATGACAGGCAGGCAGGGTTAGAATAAAGTTATAATTAGAAACTCTTTATCCAAGTTACCATTTAAGAGAATTCTTATTCAGAAATCTTACGTTCTGCCCACTTTCTTCAACAAACTTGGTGTCCTCTAATGAGCTACTAGTGTGAGACATATTTCATAACACTGACTTGCCAAGGAGACTCCACTGCTACCCTGGACAAGCTTATGTGTCCCCCTCTCCCTTTCTATTAAAAGAACAACTCATGGTACTTCCCCAGCACCATGTCCTCAGTTATAAGCTGAGGACATGGTGCTGGGGAAGTAGAGGCTAAGATCTAAAGTGGTTGCCAGGATAAGTTCTCTCTGTATTCTATCACCAGCAGAAGTATATAAGTTCAAATGATAAAATTTAGGCTTGAAGGCATGTCAGCTTCCAAAAGCAGTCAGTATATCGTTCCTTGCATAAATGTAAGTGAAAGGCCAAGGCAGACTTGACATATCTACCTGCCAGCTCCAAGAATCATCTCCCTGACTTCTTCTGAGTCATAAGATTCTCTCAAAAGAAAAATTCTGCTATTCTGAAGAAAATTGTTCTTCATCCTAGTCCTGAATCAGCAATAAGAATAGTTTCTTCATATGGAGTCCCAGAATCTGGGACTTCTAGAATCAACTGAAATTTCCTAAAATCTCCTATTTGTTGTTTCTCTTCCAGTACTGTGCCATTGATTCTTGCATAAAATTCTGAAATGCTGGCTCTTCATGACTTTCCTCTGTAACTCTGTGGTCAATGTCATCAGTATCACTGTCAGCTTCCTCATCCTCTTCATCCAAGGTTCCTCGAGTCAGGATTAAATCAGAGGGGTCCAACACAGGAGATCTGCTCTCTTTGGCAGTCCCTGTGTCCAAGGCTACAGAGCCCATATCTTTCCGAAGGCGGTCCAGTTGTTCTTTCTGCTGTTCACTCTGTGCACTGGCCAACGATTTCTTTAGACGTTCATATTCAGGACGATACTCCCTTTCATATTCTTCTGCAGCACTGGTGATTTGCACAAAGAGTTCATCGAAGCCAGTGCCCACAACAGCAGAGACACCCACCACCCTGAGTGAGCTGTAAAACTCATCTAACACCAGGCTCATTGAACGGGTCAGGTTACTGACATATGTAGTTTCTTGATTCAAGGCATCTTGGAAAGCCTCAAAATCCTGCATCCATTCCACTGCAAAGCTGTGATCAATGATGTCAGTTTTGTTCATAACCACAATGAAAGGCAGCTTGGTTTTGTACAAGATGCTGCAGGCATACAGCATATTCGACATAAACGTCACTGGGTTAGTACTTCTCGATGTGTCCATTACATAGATGACAACTGTTGGGAATGAGGATGCCAGGGCCTCAGTGATGATTGTCCCAGAAGCTGACCAGGTGAATACCTCAATCTGCCCAGGTGTGTCAATCAAGACATATTTAGATGTGTTCTGGGCCTTCTCAATAAATTTCATCACCTGATCAAATCTGGTAGCAAAGAGATTGAGAGAGGTCACTATGCCACCGTTGGGCCCAAGGCCATTTTGTTTCATGACTTCTTTATACTTCACAGTGTCACGAATATCAATATTGGCAGGAAAGGGGACTTCGTGTACAGCTGGGTCCAAGTTGATCACGTAAGGTGGACAGCTTTGCCTATGCAGGTGTCCCGTAAGCCTCTGTACAAAAGTGGTTTTTCCGGAACCTGCCATTCCCAGCACCAACAGACACACAGGGAGATTAGAAGTTCCCGAAGTCCCGGAATCCGCCGCTGCCACCTAGTTATCATTCTTGAGTTCTGGATTTCTTAGACTTTCTAGCCATTTGGAAACCAGATAAATAAGTTTATTTGAAGTTTGGAAGAGGACTTCCTCTGAGGATAATTTTAAAAACTGGATAATTCTCTGCCCTGGAAATTAAATCTCAAGAACATTAGGCCTGATCCTATATCCTTTTCATTTTCTCGTCTAGATTTTCTCTTCAGGTTATCTGTTAATATCAAAGCGTCGGTTGAGGACCAGTGGCATCAGCATTATCTGGGAACTTGTTAGAAATGCTTATTTTCAACATCTTACACCTCAGAGCTTCTAGAAACTCTGGGAATGAGCCCCAGCAAATGGTGTTTTAACAAATCTTCCAGGTGGTTTAAACCCACTGAGCTAATGGCTTCTTGTACCTGATAATTATCAACCCTCTTGAAATATTCCTGTTGATGTTTTAATAGTCATTTTACACTTAATATATCTGAAAAGAGACTTGAGCTTTCTCTTCCAAATCTCTCTATTTTGGCAAATGGCACTAGCCTTGATTCAACTGACTCAAGTTCAAAACTATGCCATCCTTGACAACGACTCCTGTTGGCTCACCTTCCTCCACCCTTTCCATTATAAACTCCTGTCTGTTTTGGCTCCCAAAGTATTCAAAATCCACTTATTCCTCTATAAACCTTCTCCTCCTACACACTCTTCCAACCTACCTTCTAAATGTTCTTTCTCTTCCTGTTTTCTTCTTCTCTGATCCATTATTCATATGACAGAATAATTTTTAAATTCAAATCATATTATGTATGATTAAATTCAAATCCCTTAGTAAAAGTTTATATTGTCTTTGGGTTGCTCTTGAGATAAAATTCAATTGCCTTACATAACCTAGAAAGCCTCCTATGATCTGTCTTCGGCCTTCCTCTTCCTTACCTCACAAGACTAAATTCCCACCATGCAACAAAATGTGCCAAGAACTTCTTCCACCTAGAATCCTTGATCTTGCAGTTCCCTGCGCCTAAAATGCTCTTCTCTCAGGTCCTCGAAAGGCTAGCTCATTGTCGTTCTTCACTCAGCTAAAGGGATGATTCCACAGATATACCTTTCCTAACCCATTTAAAATAAGCTCCCTCCATTCTATTACACAGGTTCTTTTACAAGATCCTTCAGAGTAAATATCATACTGTATAATCACCTTCTTTTTGTGTTTATTTGCTTGTTATTGTCTGCCTATGCCACTAAACTCTAAGTTCCTCAAGAACAAAATCTTTGTCTGTTTTGCTGCACTATTTCAGATTCCTAGTATAGTACCTAAAAATTAATACTTAAATAAATAAGGCAGCATTGTTTCTGGCTGAGCTTCTTAATGCAGCATAAATAACAATTTACTTGAAATCACAGGATAAGGAAGACATATTTTTTTCACAATTTATACCCAAATGCTTGAAATAAAAATAATAATTTGAATTAACAATTTAAAATATTTGATATTTAAATAAATATGAAAAAATTATGGACTGGAACTGAACATTTACATGATTTTTTAAAACATAAAATCTTGTAGGAATGTCAGGTAGCTTCAATATGTACATCTTTAGGCCTTTGTGGCATAATTGACCTTCCTCTGTTCTTAGAGAAATCTTGGTAGAAAAGTTTAAGAATCACAAAAGACACTGATCCTTTGAAATCTGGTTAAAATATATCATTTCCCTGCTCCCTGCTTTGTGTAGTCTACCATCTTGTGTTTCTACTCTGGTCCTGACACCATCCTAAGTATATTTAATCCTGTTAAGAAAGCTGCAAAGTATATTATATCTTTAATTCCAAGAAGCCAAAGTTCAGAGAAGCTGAACAATTTGACCAATGCCAAATAGCTATTAAGTGGATGGTTCTAAAGACTACCCTCTCTAGGACATCAATGTTTCCTGAAATGTATTCTATAAACAATATGTTCTTAGAATTTTAGAAGGAAAAAAATCCAAGGTTAAGTAGCTAAGAAAAGCTCTGTAATCTTTGATTTCAAGTATTGGCAACTCTGTAGTGACACAGCTACTCCCCCATACTGACATTTGGGGAATAATTGATAATGTAACTTCGGAAAACGATGCTGACAGTTATCGAATAACTTCCTAGTATCTACCCTAGATACATACTTACAAATGTCTACAAAAATAGCCTTATGCTACTACCTCAGACCTTTCCTGACGCATCTCTATAACTCATCCCCTCTCCCTTCCTTCCTGTCTTCTTCATGGTCTGTATCAAAGTGTAACAATGCCAAATATTTTATGCACTTTTTTATTTTTTTATATTCTATTCTCCAGCCCCCACTAGACTGTGAGCTCCATTGAGGGCAGGTACTTAGTCTAGCTTTCTGTGTAACTTGTTCATTGCTATATCTCCAGTGCGGCACATAGTTAGGTACTCATTAAATGTTTGTTAAATAAATGAGCAAATTATTGTAAAGTAAAGTTGTTTTAAATGTTTTGCTATTGTAAATGATATGTTCATATATTTTTTTCTTGAATGCTTTTGTCTGTATTGCTGATCATTTTCTTTGGATTAATTTCTTGAAATTGGCATTATTAAATCAAAAAGTTTCATTTAAAAAAAATAGCATTGTGTACAAGAATGTCTACTGTGGCATTGTTTAGAAAAGAAAAACTATAGTAATCTCAAAACCCATTAGTGGTAAAATGGTTAAATAAACTAAAGACTATCCATGTATGAAAGAATATGTATTAGTAGTACAACAAGTCAGGTAGGTTATCTAGTTATTCTCCACTTTTTTCCCACCCTCAGAGACATTCTCTGTCTCTCTCTGCCCTGCACTGATCCCTAGGAGATTGCCCTCTATAAACTACATCACCTGAGCCCCACTGCAGGCTGACTTTCCATAACAGCCAATAGGAGACACCAGTAGAAAACAAGAAGTGAGACAACTCAGGCCACTTCTCACCTATTCTCTCCCTGTTTGATACCTCATTTCCGGTCATTGATGTATTCAGAACTTGAATTCCCTATGAACAGATGGCTGTCACTGTCTCGGGTAATATGATCCTCCTCATTCCCCTTCCAGATGAGATCTTCATTAATTCCTGTTTCCAATCTCTTGGTAACTCATTCCACTAAGTTAGTTTCCTCAACCCTTCACATTCCTCAGGCAGACTTTTCACTAAAGTCTCTTGGGCCATTTGAATTAGTTCTACTTCTTGCCCAAACCCTGACTGGCTATGTGTGTGTGGTGTATATAGAACAGGTCTCCAAGATATTTTATTCAGGGAAAAATGCAAATCGCAGCATAATTATGGTATAAATTAACAAAATTATTCCAAATATTTCTAGGTGCATATATGTACTTGTGAATGTACAGAAACATGTCTGGAAAGATATTTTTCAATATAATAAGACTTGGAATGATAAAATATTCACAGGAAATGGGAATGGGTTATCATGTAAGAGAGATTTTACAATATCTTATTTTTTTTAAGTAAATACATCCATGGGCTACATTTTATATAGTCTAGGAAGTGCTTCCCCAGGACCCCTGGCTCTTAGAACTTTCTGTTTGGATTTTGATTCCTGAAGTCTTCTAATTCTGTAACACTGTTCATGTATATTTTCTCACTCATTATTCTGCTCTGGGACCACCTCTTCATTAGTGGTCTCTTTCAGGGAGGGAAAGACATTATTTCAGTTTACCATCAAGAATCCCAAAGGGAAACCCTGGAAACATTGTTGGTCCTGTTCTAAGTGTGTCCTACTCAACATCCTAGAGCTATACTGTCCAATATGGTAGCTACTCATCATATGTGGCTCTTAAGCTCTTGAAATGTGGCTAGCTAGTTTGAAATGCACTGTAAGTATAAAATATATAGCATACTTCAAAGATCAAGTACAAAAAAACAAGAATGTAATATAACTAATGATTTTTATATTGGTTACTTGTTGCAATGACAATATATTAATAAAATTATTTTCCCCTGTTCTTTTTATCCTTTTAATAAGGCTACTAGAAAATGAAACTTGCATCTGTAGCTTTAATTGTATTTCTGTTGGAGAGCACTGTCTTAGAGAATGCCCACAGATTTTTACTTTGAGATAATGTACTTCCAGAGGGCAGTCAGGTAACTGGTAGCATAATTTTGACAGATGAACATGTGTCAGTACCTCCAGGAGGCAGTTCTTGCACCCACAGGGTAAGGACACAGCACAATCAGAACCCTGTGCACCTTTCTTGACATCAACCTTCAGAATCTAGAAAATTAAGCTGAATTTATTGATTGTGCTCAGACTAAGCATTTCCCCTGTTATAAATCTGGGATACAGGAAAAAAGAACTTAAATTTATTGATTGAGTTAGATTTCCATTAATCACAGTTCACAGATAAATAGGACACATGCCTTGAGGAGCCAACAATCTACTAAGAAAGAGATAAATGAGTTAGTTGCCAATGATGGTACAGTGCTCAAATGTCATGATAGGCAGCTACACAGGATATTCTGAGAACAAAAAAGAAGATCACAGTAATTCACGCTGGACAAGTCAAGGTAAGGTAGTGTGAAGCAATGCCTCGTTGAGTTGGGAAGGAGTGAACAGAAATGAGCTGGCCTGAATTGGGAATGGAATTCTGGATGGAAGGAGAAGCAGGTACACACGCCAGGAGGAGAGAGAGTTGCTGGGGGAGCTGTATGGAGCCCAGAATGATTTTAGTAAGGGATTGGAGAAGAACATGGTTTTGAGTAAGAAAGGACACATAGGTAGCCACAAGACACATTACTGATCACACTGGAATTAAGACATCATTTTTTAATTAATAGTATAAAATAGAATAAATAATTTCATCTGATGTGTTTCCAAAAGATAGCATTGACACATGAAAATTGGCGTGGACTTGAGGCAGAGTGGCTATTTGAACTGTTGCAATCTACACTGTAAGAATAAACTACAGCAGGATGAACCAGGATGACAACAATAAGATGCAAGTTCAAAGGTCAGAACTTGGTGATGGATAGGACATTGGGAGTGGGAAGAGTCAAGAATAAAGAGTGGAACAGTGCAAGAAATCAACAAATATCTACTGTGTTCCTTCTGCACGCCAGAAACTCTACTCCCTTAAAACTCCTAAACAAACTATTAGCAACTTTCCAGGATCAAAACAGAGAATCAAGAAAAAAAAATCTCAAGAGGCCTATTTTCTATATCTTTAGACACTGTTCTATATTCCACCAGATTCACTGTTGTGCAAATAAAAGTTGGTTTAATTTAATTGTCCAGTGACTTTTTCTTATTATTTCAGCATTCATAATTTATAACACAAGTTCGCAATTCTCCCTTTTAGAATTCAGGTTAATGTAATGTATTTTCTGTTCCTATAATGAAAATCCTTCATGTTGTTTCAAAAATGCTTCAATCACAAATAATCATCATGCCTTCTTCTCTGTTAATGTGAAAATTAGTTTAGTCAAAAACATCTGTCAGTTTAATAATAAGAGATTTTTTAACAAGCTGCCAACTTTATAACACTTTAAATTGAGACAATAATTAAAATAAGTTGTGAAAGGAACATCTATAAATCAGGTCATGTCATACAAGTAAAATTACATAAAATCTAATGCACTATTAAAATCTAATGCACTATTATAGATTATTTTTGGCATTTGTTGAGCTACAGAAAATAAATCATTATAGTATCATATAACTTAGTCAATATGAAACATTAAGAAATACACAAGATAAACATAAAAGATCAAAGTCATTTGATTTATCAAGTACTTTACAGGGTTGAAGTCTATCTACTTATAAAAGGTAAGTACAATTTAGACAAATTTTATTTAAAATAAGAGTGGATAATTTGCCAAAACGTGAATATAATATTCTACTCTAAGATGAAAGTCTTTAATGTAATATTGCTTTTTATTGAAGCATTATATTTATACATAGTATCTGGGTCCCTTTTGACATAATTATACATATAAGGAATTTGATTTACACCCCATCCCCCTCCCTGATCCTTTCCTCCATCCCCCTTTTCTCTCTCTGCTGATTTTCCTTTATTAATTCCTTTATTAATTTTGATTGGCTCTTTCTATACATACATAAAGGACATATTTCCTTCGGTACATTTATATATGTATATAATGTAATTCTGTTAGATATATTCCATATTTCTTTCCCGATGCCTTCCTTCCTCCCTCCAATTCTCCTATTTCGACTCCACTTGTCTTCTTTATATCTTTGTGATGTTAAATCCCTTGTCTTTTTTTCTTCATTTTGCTTTAGCCTCCATATATGAGGTAAAACATTCATCCCTTGATCTTTTGAGTCTGGCTTATTTCACTTAGCATGAATTTCTCCATTTCCATTCTTTTACAGACAAATGCCATTATTTCATTCTTCTTTATGGCTGAGTAAAATGCTGTTCTGTATATATACCACTCATTTGGGTTGATTCCATAACTTGAATGTTGTGAATTGTGCTGCTATAAGCATTGAGGTAGCTGTACCATTGTAACAGACTGATTTTAATTCTTTTGAATTAATACTCACAAATGGGATAGTTGGGTCATGTGGTGTTTCCATTCCTAGTGTTTTTTTGAGGAATCTCCATATTGCTTTCCAGGAAGGCTGAAATAATTTTCAGTCCCACCAATAATGTATGAATGTAACTTTTTCCCCATATCTTTGCAGCATGCATTATTATTATTATTATTTTGCTTACTTGCTAATTGCCATTCTGACTCTACTGAGATTAACTCTTACTGTAGTTTAGATTTACATTTCCCTAATTTCTAGAGGAAACTTTATTCATTTATTTCTTGGCCATTTGTGTTTCTTCTTCTGAGAAGTTTCTGTTTAGTTCTTTTGTCCATTTATTGACTGCATTTTTAAAAAAATTTTTTTTCGTTGTTAAGTTTTTTGAGTTCTTAGTATATTCTGAATATTAATTCCCTGTCAGAGGAATAACTGGCAAAAAAAAATGTCTCCCATTCTGTAGGTTCTCTCTTCACTATCTTATTTCACTTGCTGAGCAGACGCTTTTAATTTGATTGGTATCCCACTTCTGGATTCTTGGGTTTTATTTCTTGTGCTTTGGGCATCTTGTTGAGAAGTCAGTGCCTACACCTATATGATGGAGTGTGGACCCTAAATTTTCTTCTAGTCATTGCAAGCTTTCTGGTATAATTTCTCAGTCTTTCATCCATTTCAATTTGACTTGGAACTGCTTGAAAAATTACTAAATTCATTCTTCTACACAGGATATCCAGTTTTCCTAGCATCATTTATTGTACAAGCTGTCTCTTATCCAACGTCTATCTTTGGCACTTTTTTCAAGTATCAGATGACTGCAAAAAATTTGAATTTGTCTCTGTGTCTTCTATTTTATTCCATTGGTCTTCATGTCTATTATGAGGCAAACACCATGTTGGTTTTACTACTATAGTTCTGTAGAATAATTTGAGATCAGGTATTGTGATGCCTCTGCATCACTTTTCTTATTCAGAATTGCTTTGGCTGGATCTCTTATTCTTCCAAAAATATGAGATTATTTTTTCTAAGTTTTATGAAGAATGTCATTGGTATTTTGATGGGGATTGCTTTGAATGTGTAAATTGCTTTGGTAGTATGGCCATTTAACAATATAAATTTTACCTATTCAAGAACATGGGAAGCCTTTCTATCTTCTGATGTCTTCTTCAATTTCTTTCTTTAGTGGTAGTTTACATTGTAGAGATCATTTACATCCTGGGTTACGTTAATTTCCAGTTTCATTTTGTTATTTTTGAGAATAATGTGAAGGAGATAATTTTTCTCATTTCTTTCTCAGATGAATCACTGTTGGAGTATAGAAAAGCTATTCATTTATAAGTGTGGATCTTGTATCCTGCTGCTTTGCTAAATCTATTTATCTGTTTTAGGAATCTTCTGGTGGAACTTTTTGGGTCTTTTAGATACACAATCATGTCACCTTCAACCATTGATAGTTTGACTTCTGTTTTCCTATATGCTTCTCTTTAATTTCCTTCTCTTTCTTGATTGTTCTAGCTAGAATTTCAAGGTGTATATTGAACAGAGTGGTGAGCATGCATATCCTTTTCTTGTTTTTGATTTTAGAGGAAAAGCTTTCAGTCTTTCTCCATTTAGTCTGATGTTGGCTTTGAGATTGTGGCATATAGCCTTTATAATGTTGAAGTAAGTTCTTTCTATCTAGAGTTTTTCCAGTGATTTTAATATAAATTGTTGTCTTTCTTTTTTCTGGTATGGTGAAAATTTTTCTGTTTCAATCTAATAGATTTTAGCTTGTCTCTCCATGGTTTCTTCTATTCCAATTATTCTCAGATTTGTGGTTTTTTTTTATGTTTTCTCAGACTTCTTGTACATTTTAGCCATGTTCTTTTTTTTTTCTTTTTCCTTACTGTATTCTGTGTTCTCAAATTCATGTATTTTGTCTTCAAGGCCTGAGATTCTGTCAAGGGTTGAAGGTCTATTTTCTATGCAATCTAACCTGTTGGTGGTTCTTTCAAGTGAATTTTTAATTTGATTCATTATGTCTTTCATTGTCAAGAGTTCTGATTGTTGTCTTTTCAAGATTTCTGTTTCTTTATTGATGTGGTCTTCCATCTCCCTTATTTGCTCTCTCAATTCATTTAATAGATCCTCTTTTAGTTCACTAAACATGTTAATGATCAGGGTTTTGTAATCTTCTTTTGAAACTTCATCCTCTTCAATATCTGTGAAGTTCTTTTCGGGGCGGGGGGCGGATTGTGAATTTGGAAAGCGGAAGACTTGTTTTCCTGCTTCCCCATGTTTTCAGAGGTCCTGGACTTGTGCATCAATTGAGATAGATTCACAATCCTCTTTTATATGCTTGTTCTTTTTAATTCTAGGATTCCTTTCTGGTTTTGGTATAGGAGTAGATGTCAAATTTTATATTAAAGGACATAAAATTCCCCTTTTCTGGTTCCTTCTTGGGGTAGTTTTTGGTTTGATGTTTTTGTCTCCCCAATTCTATGAGTTGTTTTGTCTCAGGTGGAGTTAGACCTTGTGTGGGGTGAGATTCACTGTTGTGTGGCTGAGTTGTGAGTATTTCTCAGCAGCAGCATCTCTACATTCTGATCTTGAAGTGTCACAATCACTTCCCTCTGCTCTGTGGGGCATGGTGGTATGGAGCCAGGAGTAGCACTAATGTCACCCACGATGTATAGTTTTAAGATATGCACCCTGTGTCTACTTTGACATGTATAATTCTAATGGTTGCTTATACAGAAATGGTGGTGTCTGCATTTAACATAGGTGCCAGAAATATATAACTGTGGGCTAGATCAGGCATTCAACATCAGCATCTACTATGTCATCTACTATATTAATAATCACAGCGACATTCCAGGTGTGGTGGTGAATGCTTGCAATCCCAGCTGTTCAGAAGGCTGAGGCAGGAGGATAGAGAGTTCAAAGCCAGCCTCAGCAACATATCGAGGCCCTAAGCAACTCAGTGAGATTCTGTCTCTAAATAAAATGTAAAAACAGCTGGGGATGTGGTTCAGTCATTAAGCACCAGGGGTTCAATCCCCAGAACCAAAATAATAATGATGATAATAATCACAGCAATATAAACAGGGATTATGAATTACATAATTCTACTATTGAGTGGAATTATGTTTTCTTAAGTACAGAAAAAGTAGGGTGGGAAAGTGAAAGAAAGTTTGAAATATTTTTTAAAAAGTGACCAAAGGAGAGGAAAGTGGTAGTTAGCAGATGTCAGCTGTGCAGAAGAAGAAATAAAAGATTTACAGCCAGATCCACCCACACCAGCCCACACAGGACCCAGGCTCACAGTAGGCCCGGGTCCACTCCTCCACCTGCAGGGTAGACACCCACCAGAGCCTAGCCTCTTGCATAGGACTGCCCCTTCTGACCAGCAGACTACTAAAGGAGGTCAAGCCCAGCGGCCCAGATCCACCCACACCAGCCTGTGTGTGACCCGGCTCACAGTAGGCCTGGGCCCACCTCTCCAGAGGAAGACACCTGCCAGAGCCCAGCCTCTGGCACAAGATGGCCTCTTCCAACCAGCAGACTACCATGGGAGCCCAGGCCTGGCCCAGATTCATCCACACTGACTTGCAAAGGACCCAGGTCCAAGGTAGGTTCAAGTTTGCCCCCCCACACACACACCTAGGAGCCTAAGCCTAACCCACTTCCATCTTGGGACACTGCAGTCATCACCATAGCCTTTCCCATGCAGTAGCCCCTAACTTTTTGACAGCATACAGGACCTAGAAGCAGCTGCATCTCAGAGCAGGCATCCCAAAGGGGGTGTGAGGCCCACCCTTTCAGCCCCATCTCTGTAAGTCATTGCTTCCACCTTGGGGCACCTTAACTATTCACTCGAGTTGCCTCAGCTATTGCCGCCACCACCTTTAGATGCAGTAGCATTCATTGAGAGACACCAGCAGGGTGTGGAAGCCCAACATCAAGGTGAGGTACAGACAATCTGCATGGGTACTACAAGAATATAGAAAAGAAACTGTAATATCTCAGATCCATATTGCAAGAAAGGAAGACACATAGACAACATGAAAAAACAAGGGAAGAAAGTGCCCCAAACAAACCAGGATACTACAATAACAGAACCCATGGACAGTGAAGTTGATGAAATGTCAGAGAAGGAGTTCAGAAGGTTCATAACTAAAATGATCTGTGAATTAAAGAATGACATAAATGAGCAAATACGGGCAAAAATTGATCACTCCAACAAAGAGATAAGAGAGCAAATACAGGTAGCAAAAGATTACTTCAAGAGAGAGATAGAGACTCTGAAAAAAAAAATCAGAAATCCTTGAAATGAAGGATACAATAAACCAAATAAAAAAATCAATACAAAGCATAACCAACAGACTAGATCACTGGGAAGAAAGAATGTCAGATAATGAAGACAAAGCATACAATCTGGAAAATAACATTGATCACAAAGTAAAAATAGTAAGAAACCATGAAGAGAACATTCAAGAATTATGGGACAACATCAAAAGACCAAATCTAAGAGTTATTGGGATAGAGGAAGGCATAGAGTTTCAAACCAAAGGAATGCACACAATCTCTTCAATGAGATAATATCAGAAAATTTCCCAAGCATGAAAAACGAATTGGAAAACTAAATATAAGAGCCTTACAGGACACCAAATGTACAAAATTACAACAGATCTACACCAAGGCACATTATAATGAAAATTCCTGGCATACAGAATAAGGATAGAATCTTAAAAGCCACAATAGAGAGGAATCAGATCACATATAGGGGGAGACCAATTCGTATCTCAGCAGATTTTTCAACCCAGACCCTCAAAGCCAGGAGATCATGGAACAACATATATCAAGCTCTGAAAGAAAATGGATGCCAATCAAGGTTTTATATCCAGAAAAACTAAGGTTTAGATTTGATGATGAAATAAAAAAAACCTTCCATGGTAAACAAAAGTTAAAAGAATATACAACTAGAAAGCCTGCACTACAGAACATCCTCAGCAAAATATTCCAAGAAAAGGAAATGAAAAACAATGAAGAAAATCAGCAGAGGGAGGTATTACATTAAAGGAAAAACTAATGAAATTGAAACAAAAGAAACAATTTTAAAAAATTGACAGAACAAAAAGTTTGTTCTTTGAAAACTAAATAAAATTGACAGACCCTTAGCTATGCTAATGAAGAGGTGAGAGAAAACTCAAATTACTAACATATGTGATTAAAAAGGAAATATCACAACAGACACTACAGATATACATAAGATAATTAGAAATTATTTTGAAAACTCATACTCCAATAAAATAAAAAATATTGAAGGCATTGACAAATTTCTAGAGTCATATAATTTGCCCAAATTGAATCGGGCTGATATACACAATTTAAACAGATCAATTTCAAGTGATGAAATACCAGACGCCACCAAAAGTCTACCAACCAAGAAAAGCCCAGGACTGGATGGATACACAGCCAAGTTCTACAAGACCTTTAAAGAAGAACTAATACCAGTACTCTTCAATTTATTTCAGAAAATAGAAAAAGAGGAGGAGAAAAGATGGCGGCGGCCGTGGGGCGGCGGTGCCTACGGTTACTGAGCGGAGTCCCGTCTTGGCGGAGCAGCTTCTGTCACTGTGGAAACACTTCCCTGAGCCATTACCTACAGTCCTTATGGAAGTTGCCCCTTCGAGCTTTTAACACAGATACCAGAAAAGTTCACACTGCCACTGCCCGAACCTTATTCCGGCTGCGCCCCTTGCCTATTCTGTTAGCAACAGGAAGTGGTTATGTAGGGTACCGGCAGTATGAAAAATATAGGGAGCGAGAGCTTGAGAAGCTGGGACTGGAGATTCCACCCAAACTTGTCGGTAACTGGGAGGTGGCCCTGTACAAGTCAGTGCCAACACGTTTGCTGTCACGGGCCTGGGGTCGCCTCAACCAGGTGGAGCTGCCGCACTGGCTGCGAAGGCCTGTCTATAGCCTGTACATCTGGACCTTCGGGGTGAACATGAAGGAGGCTGCTGTGGAGGACTTGCACCACTACCGCAACCTCAGTGAATTCTTCCGGCGCAAGCTGAAGCCACAGGCCCGGCCTGTCTCTGGGCTGCACAGTGTGATCAGCCCATCGGATGGGAAGATCCTCAACTTCGGGCAGGTGAAGAACTGTGAGGTGGAGCAGGTGAAGGGGGTCACTTATTCCTTGGAGTCATTCCTGGGCCCTCGCACCTACATGGAAGACCTGCCTTTCCCACCAGCCTCTTCATGTGACTCCTTCAGGAACCAGCTGGTTACCCGGGAAGGGAATGAACTCTACCACTGTGTCATATACCTGGCCCCTGGGGACTACCACTGCTTCCACTCCCCCACTGACTGGACTGTCTCCCATCGGCGCCATTTCCCAGGCTCCCTGATGTCAGTGAACCCTGGCATGGCTCGATGGATCAAAGAGCTCTTCTGCCATAACGAACGGGTAGTTTTGACAGGAGACTGGAAACATGGCTTCTTCTCGCTGACAGCTGTGGGGGCCACCAACGTGGGCTCCATTCGCATCTACTTTGACAGGGACCTGCACACAAACAGCCCAAGGTACAGCAAGGGGTCCTACAACGACTTCAGCTTTGTGACGCACACCAACAAAGAGGGAGTCCCCATGCGCAAGGGTGAGCATCTGGGCGAATTCAACTTGGGCTCCACCATTGTGCTCATCTTCGAGGCCCCCAAGGACTTCAATTTCAGGCTGAAAGCAGGGCAGAAGATCCGTTTTGGGGAGGCATTGGGCTCCCTCTAGGTCTTCCTTCTGCCTACAACTGCCAATGCATCTAAGGGAACTAAGGGTCTTTTATAGAAGCCCCCAGGGGTGTCTAGGCAAGGGAATCACCTCAGGTGTGTGTGGGAAGGTCGATCCAGTAGAACCTGGATGATTTGCTACTGCCTGTCCCAGAGGTGCAGACAAAAGATTCCGAATCCTCACGAGGCAGCCAGAACCAGTCATGCTTGCGACCTACCCTTCAGAGAGAAAAAGTATAGGTGTGGATAACCTCACAATCACATTTGGATCTTTTTTAAATGTTGTATAAACTGGAGATTCTTCTCTCCTGGTTGGTCTTGGATATTGTTAGGCGATGCTAAGTGCGAACATGCCTTCTAGCCTCCCCATAACTGGAGAGTTTTGTTGGACCCTTTGGCTTTTTCTGGCCTTGTGCCTCTTGTCCCTTTACCTCCCATAGTGCACAGGATGAGCTGCCTCTTTGGCTAGGATTGTGGACCCTCCCTCCCTCCCAGAGCAGGCCACACAGACTTCATGACAACTACTTTCTGTTCCCAAACTTGCCTCACCCAGCTTGATGGAAAAGCAAAATCTTTCTTTGCATTTGGGGCTTGACTGCATTGCTCTGGACTCTTGCCAGGATCTTCTGAGGATGGTAACTATGACACGGACCTTTGTAGGCCCTGAGGAATGACCTTCCAGAGCTTCCTTGCAGCAGGCAAGGCCAGTTACTGTCCCACCTGGTGGCTAGGCTGAATGGGGCAGGCAGGAGGGGTAGAAGCCTAGTTTGAGCTGGCATCACTGTTTCCAGATCCAGCTCTACATGAAGTATGGGAAATTGCTGTTGTTCCAAGGACTGTGTTGGAGGCTAAAAGTGTATGGTGGGTCAGTACTAGAAAACCTGTCCCAGGTGACAGGTATGTAGGCCTTGAGCAGTGGTAGGGACAGTCAGGTTACCTGTTGATCCTGTGAATTTCTCCTCCAGGGGAAGTCATTGAATTTTTTCAACTGTATCAGTAGCACAGTATTTTTGTATGAAAAGTGGGAGACTTCTGAACAGTAATTCATTTAATTGCAAGACATTTTGAAATAAAAAGCTTAAAAACTCAAAAAAAAGAAAATAGAAAAAGAGGGTGCACTTCCAAACTCATTCTATGAGGCCAATATCACCCTGATTCCAAAACCAGGCAAAAACAAATTTAAAAAAAAAAAGATAATTTTAGACCAATATCTCTAATGAACATAGATGCTAAAATTCTGGCAAATCAAATACAAAAACATATCAAAAAGATCATGTACCACAATCAAGTGGGATTCATCCCAGGGATGCAAGTTTGGTTCAACATACAGAAATCAATAAATGTAATTTACCACATCAGTAGACTTAAAGATAAGAATTATATGATCATCTCAATAGATACAGAAAAAGCAGTTGCCAAAATACAGCACCACTTTATGTTCAAAACACTAGAAAAATTAGGGATAACAGGAACATATCTCTACTTCATAAAGACTATCTATGCTGGCCTAAGGCCCCAGGCCAGCATCATTATAAATGAAGAAAAATTGAACCGGAACAAGCTAGGGATGCCTTCTTTCACCACTTCTACTTAACATAGTTCTTGAAACACTGGCCAGAGCATTTAGACAGATAAAAGAAATTAAAGGAATACACATATGAAAAGAGGAACTCAAATTGGCACTATGTGTAGATGATATAATTCTATGCCTAGAAGATCCTAAAAATTCCACCAGAAAACTTCTAGAACTAGTAAATAAATTCAGCAAAGTAGCAGAATATAAAATCCACACCCACAAATCAAAGGCATTTCTGTATATCAGTGACAAATACTCAGAAAGAGAAACGAGGAAAACTACCCCATTTACAATAGCCTCAATAAATAAATAAATAAACAAACAAACAAATAAATACAATACAATTCTTGGGAATCAACTTAATTAAAGAGGTGAAAGACATCTATAATGAAAATTACAGAACCCTAAAGAAAGAAGTCAAAGAAGACCTTAGAAGATGGAAAGATCTCCCTTGTTCTTGGATAGGCAGAATTAATATTATCAAAATGAACATACTACCAAAAGCACTATACAGATTTAATACAATTCTGATCAAAATCCCAATGACATTCCTCATAGAAATAGACAAAGCAGTCATGAAATTCATCTGGAAAAATAAGAGACCCAGAATAGTTAAGCAATTCTTAGCAGGAAGAGTGAAGCAGGTGACATCACTATACCAGAACTTAAACTATACTGTAGAGCAATATTAACAAAAACAGCATGATATTGGCACCAAAACAGCCGGGTAGACCAATGATACAGAATAGAGGACACAGAGACTAACCCACAAAATTACAATTATATTAGACAAAGGTGTTGAAACATGTATTGGAGAAAAGATAGCCTCTTCAACAAATGGTGCTGGGGAAACTGGAAATCCATATGCAACAAAATAAATCCCTATCTCTCACCATGCACAAAACTCAACTCAAAATGGATCAAGGACTTAGGAATAAAACCAGAGACCCTGTGTCTAATAGAAAAAAAAGTAAGCTCTAATCTCCATCATATGGGATTAGGCCCTGGCTTCCTTAATAAGACTCCTTTGGCACAAGAATTAAAATCAAGAATCAATAAATGGGATGGACTCAAACTAAAAAGTTTCTTCTCAGCAAAAGAAACAATCTGTGAGGTGAATAGAGAGCCTACATCTTTACCCCTCACACGTCAGATAGAGCACTAATCTCTAGGGTACATAGAGAACTCAAAAAGCTGAACACACACACACACACACACACACACACAAATAAATAAACCAATCAATAAATGGGCCAAGGACCTGAACAGACACTTCTTAAAAGATGATGTATAATTAATTAACAAATATATGAAAAAATGCTCATCATCAGTAGAATTAGAGAAATGCAAATCAAAATCACTCTAAGATTTCATCTCACTCTAGTCAGAATGGCAGCTATTAAGAATACAAACAACAATAAGTGTTGGCAAGGATGTGGGGGGAAAGGTACATGCATTGCTGGTGGGACTGCAAATTGGTGCAGCCAATGTGGAAAGCAGTATGGAGATTTCTTGGAAAATTGGGAATGGAACTACCATTTGACCCAGCTATGCATCTCCTCGGTCTATACCCAAAGGACTTAAAAACAGCATACTACAGGTACACAGCTACATCCATGTTTATAGCAGCATAATTCACAATAGCTTAACTGTGGAACCAACCAAGATGCCCTTCAATAGATGAGTGGATTTTTTTAAATGTGGCATATATACACAATGGAATATTACTCAGCAATAAAAGATAATAAAATCAAGGCATCTGCTGATTAATGGATGGAGTTAGAGAAGACAATGCTAAGTGAAGTTAGCCAATCCCAAAAAACAAATGCAGAATCTTTTATCTGATATATAGTGGGGTAGGGAGAGGAAGCATGGGAGAAATAGATGAACTCTAGTTAGGGCAGATGGGTGGGAAGGGAAGGGAGGGAGCATGGGGTTAGAAATGATGGTGGAATGTGATGGACATTATTATCCAAAGTACATGTATGAAGACATGAGTTAGTGTGAATATACTTTGTATACAACAAGAGATATGAAAAATTGTGCTCTATATGAGTAATAGGAATTATAATGCATTCCACTGTCATGTATTTAAAAAACAAAATCAATTAAAAAATGAAATAAAGGATGTGGAAATAGGAAAATTTGGTTGTTAGTGAGGGAAGACAGTGATAAAGTGGAGACAGAGGGCCTAGAGCAGAGTATGAACAAACCAGGAACTTTAAGATCAAAACATCTTGAACCCAGGTATAATTATAACCCCACCTCAGACAAGTCAAGGCTAATAATAAGCAGGTACAGAAGGAAATAATTATTATGAAAGTACAGTTATATGAGTATACATATTTTTTAATCTGTCTATGTAATGAGTACGTACATAGCCAGACCCACATACTCACCTACATGCATACAAAATAATAAAGGAAAAGAGTGAAAAGTAATACAATACAATGACATGATGTTTGAAAAAAAATTTAGTAGCTAACAATTTTAAAAAGGAATAAAAAATAGATTTAAAATATGAAGATGAAGAAAAGAACAGAAGAAAAAAATGAGGAGAAAATAAAGAATAAAAAATGAAAAATCTTGCTAAGAAATAAAGTGTTTATTTCTTTTGAGGTAGTCAAAATTGTTGGCATGGATGGATAGTATTTGGGGTTTGCTTTGTACCCTTGGGTTGAAGAATGGGGGTTATTAAGCCCAACACCATTGTACCCCTCTCTTAATTGCCAGCCTTGAGGCCTAGAAGCAAAGTTGGTTATAGTAGATCTTAGCTTCCAGTCTCCTGGGTAGCACCATTTGGGTGTAGACAAATTGTGTTTCTGTGGTGGGGGTGTTGAAGAGTTCTCAACTGAAGCTTCCAGTAATTGGGGTTAGCCTAGATGGAACTTTGAAACTCTGGGGTGAGGATGGGATTGAGAATTGACATACACTCCTATTAAAGGAGGCATGCTGGTCTCTGCAAGATGTCTGAAACTCTAGGGTAGGTAAAATCCACTTTCGGGGCAGAGGGGCAAAACCTCCACAGGTTTCACCCTCACCACTATGAACTTGGAATGCCAGGTATCTGCCCTGGGGCGCAGATGCTCCTGGGTGTCTGCGGTAGTGCCCTGCCACAGCGGGAGCTTTCTCCATTGAGATCCAGATCCTGCAATGGTTCAGGCTAACTTTTGTGCCTACTTTAGTGTGTCTGGTTCAGGCAACTTCTGGAAATTTTGGTCATCTGCAGGGGTTCCGTTCTCTGGTCTCCTGCTCTCGGCGAGGGAGCCCAGGAGAATGCAGACGGCAGGGGTGTGGGCGTGACTTCCCCAGCCGCGGGCACTCAGGGGACAGTGCGCAACGGTGGCCACAGTCCGTGGTTGGGCGAGGGAGTGCTGCCCCGGCAGCCGGGAGCACCACCGGGAGCCGGGCAGCTGTTTTACTTGCCCAGCATATTTTCTTTCCCTCCAGTAGGAGTTATTTGGGGATTTGCTTTCTTTGATTTACCTTCCCGACTTGGTGTCTATTAAATTCAGCCTTCCTCCCTAATCCCCAGGTTACCCAAGTCAGTTGTTCTTTATTTTTTCTTTTCTCGCTCCTGCAGCCAGGCGTCTCCTCCGTTGGTCGGTGCTGCCCCTCCCCTTCTCTGCCGCAGGCTGCCCGCAGCCTATCTGACAAATTGTTTCTTCCGCGCGAGTTTGAGACTTCTGTGACTGTCTAGAATTTTGTTTGTTTGTCCTACAGTTCAGTATTAATTTCCAGTGAGATTCCCCAGTTACCCACCTCACTGACAGGCCTTGTTCCTGCCTTTAAGTTGATGTGGCTGGAACCAGTACCCTTTCTCCAGGGGGCCATCTTCCACCTCTCCAATAGGGCTCCCCCGCTTGAGTGGGGGGCGGTACAGCGCATTGAACTCAGAGGCGCCCGACCTCTGAGCTACACCCCCAGCCCTATTTTGTATTTTTTTTAGAGAGAGGGTCTTACTGATTTGCTTAGCTCCTTGCTTTTGCCGAGGCTGGCTTTGAACTCGTGATCCTTCTGCCTCAGCCTCTGGAGCCTCTGGGATTTCTGGCATGGGCACAGCCTCTGGCCAATATGGCTTTTAGTGGTATTTAATTGCTAGCAAAACCCAGCAGCAAATGTATGCATTAATACGAATATTTATTAAACACCTACTGTCTGGAAGATAATTTGGTAGGTACTAAAGATCCGGAGATGCAATATGAATACCTAGCTCAATGATCCTCAATGGAGGTGATTTTTGTCCCTCAGAGGACATTTTTCAGTATCTGGGGACATTTATGATTGTCATGACTGGGGTTGGAGTTGTTACTGGCATTTAGTGGTGGAGACTTGGGATGCTCTAAATATCCTACAAAGGCACAGGACAGCTCCTCACATCAAGTTATTTGATGCTAAATGTCAATAATGCTGGGGTTAAGAAACCCTGATCATAAGACACAATTTCTTTTTTACTTCTCTCAGCTTCAGTTTCTTCCTCTGTAAATTGTGCAAAATAAGTTACACTTGTGTTATAACAGAATGTATAAGTAGTACATATTATCCTTAAAGCAAGTGTCTGTATTTCTATTATTCTTTTACCATTGTGATTCAGGAAGATAAATGGGTTGCCAAAGGACATGCTGCTGGGAAGTGCTGGATTGAAGATTTTTAACCTGTCTATAGTCTGATTCATTCAACCAGTAATTTAAGAAATATGTCCTTGGCTAGGAAATAGTCACTTTATATTATAAAATATATGAACACTGTGATAAAATTTCTCTTTGTGTTATTCCTCTTCACTATTAAATTTCTGTAACTTGGGTAAGAGTCTGATTATGTGCCCTTTTTTTAATTGTAAAAAGAAGGAAACCTCTAAGTGATGTTACTCCTAAAGAAACTGCTTTGACCTTTACTTCTTCCATATATATTGAACTATTACATTTACAGTAACTATACAGAAGATTCCCCAAATCTCTTTATGGTTTGGGGAAAATAGCAAGCCTTATCTTGCATGATTCATCCAAAACATTACACCACAGAAATACAACATAACTTTTTCTTTTTCTTTTTCTTTCTTTCTTTCTTTCTTTTTTTCTTACTTTCTTTTTTCTGCCATGCTATGCTGAGTGTTGAATCTAGGGCCTCATACACACCACACAAGTGCTCTACCACTGAGCCATACCCAGCTCTTTTTAAATTATTCTTTTTGTAGTGCTAGGGATCTATCCCAGGGCCTTGCACATGCTAGTTAAGCATTCTGCCCCTGAGCTACATCCACAACCCAACACAATTTATTAATTACCTTCCTTTTCCATTGTGTTTGAATACATTGTAAAATTTTTAATCTCTTATTTGTCTTTTTAGGAGTCAGTGAGAGACTCATTGAAAAATTCATAATTTAAAGAGTAACAAAGTTGATAATGATTTCTTTTTGGTTGTTATTTGACTGGACAGTTAGAAATTCTATAATAGCTCCATTTCCAAATGATCAAAGCTTTTAAAGAAAAATTAATCCAGATGCATTATGAACTATGATGTTTCTAGTAATTTCCATCTAGACTTCACATTTTATGCATTTATATCTGAATACATTAAATAACTTACATTGTGTTTTAGTGGTTATGTTATGTGAATAATGCATGACATTCGGGTTGTAGGTAGAGAGGATACTACTGTCCTCATTTTGTAGTAGGTAAAAATGGTTATTATGAGAACAGATGATTGGTGCAAGGACCTACACATAGTGAAAAGGCAGAGCCAGGATTTAAATAGATTTCTGCTTAAAATAGGGCTTTAAATGAAATAGCTAGGATAGTCAGACTTTGTGGTATCTAGTATCTATTCTTTTCCTGATTATCTAACTGTGAAAGTTTTGCCAGTGTAGAATTTATAAGTTCCATGAAGATTGAAGAAGCCAAACTAGGCCTCATGAATAACTTTCTTCCTTCATATTTCTTTTCATAATACTCCCTTGTCACCACCTCTCCAAATAAAAAGCACAAATCAAATACAGTTATAACCAATGGCCACACTTAGGAACCCTGAAATCCAATGAAAATTTAGCAAACTCAATCTGTAACTGCATTTAGCTTGAGAAATTATTTTAGATTTTCTGATATTAAGAAAACAGGTCTACTAGGTGCATGCCTGTCATCCCAGTGGCTTGGGAAACTGAGACAAGAGGATCACGAGTTCAAAGCCAGCCTCAGCAATAGAGAGATGCTAAGCAACTCAGTGAGACCCTGTCTCTAAATAAAATACAGAATAGGCTGGGGATGTGGCTCAATGGTTGAATACGAAAGAAAAAAAGAAAACTGTTCTCCTTCCCCAGTATTTACCATTTGTCATTTTCCATAGGCTTAAGTTGACAGTGACAATTTTTATCTGTTTCTAATTTTAAGGTTGAATTCAAAGGTCTTCAGTAAAATGAAAGATCCCTAAAAGTTTTTCAACTTAGTGAGGCCCTGAGCAACTTAGTGAGACCCTGTTTCAAAACAAAAAATAAAAAGGACTGGGGATGTGGCTAGAAGTTGACTTTTTTTTTTAACTGACATCTTCAGTTCTAACTTCCTTGAACTCATATGTTAAGAAACTTTGGGCATTTTAGTCAGTGTTGAAAATTACTTAAAATATAATTTACAATGTAACTTTTCAAATAAGAGTTTTTGTTTAGTATACCTAAGGTATGTTTTTTGAAACATAAATTTGCATCTTATTTTTGTAATAATTTTGATATTTTAAAAATATGAGTGGATTTCCAGGAATGGAACCACAATATATGTATGTATAACCTTATGGCTGCTGGAAATAAAGGTCTGAGTTATAAAAATGTGTTCATCAGTTTTCTATTACTGTGACAAAATATCTAAAATAATCAAATTAAAAGGAGGAAGGGTTTATTTTGATTCACAGTTTCAAAGGTTTTAATCTATGGTCACTTGGCCATGCTACTTTTGGCCTGCAGAGGCATAGTGCAGCATGGTGGGGCATGTAGTGAAGGAGGTTTGTTCACCTCATGTGGCCAAGAAGCAAAAAGAAAGAGACAGCACACCTTCAAGGGCACTTTTCCTATGGCCTAACTTCTCCCTATGGCCTAAATTCTCCCTATGGCCGCACCTCCCAAAGGTTCTACTTCCTAATAGCACCACACTAAAGAGCAAGTCTTTAACACATGAGTCTTTGAGGGACAGTCAAGATCCAAATTACAGCAATGATCTTGATTTCTAACCATCAAGATGTAAAAAAGAGACGACCTATTCAAGTGATTCCAAACATTTGTCTCTGAATTGTTTTCACTAGTTACCTGAGATGGTTGGAGATTTGGTTTATTTTATTTTTTCCATTATCAGGCAATAAATAGCAAGGAACGTGGGCAGAAGCACTAAGAAAGAGCTGCAGTGAAGGATGGGCCTCTGGCCGTGAGGAGACCTATCAGGTAGAGCAATACCCTGTGTGTAAGTAGTCCTGGAATTATGATGTTACCAATATATGTGGCTTCTCTGTGTCCTGTGCACTCAAAGAATGAGACTGTTTGGGGTCCATTAGGCTAAGGGTGGGAACCTTCTGGCAAATTTCAGAAAAATTCCAGCAGTCTAAACCTTGGATCACCATAATGCTACTGCACAGATGTGACTAGCTTTTACAGATACTTTACTTTCCATATTATATGTGAGAATAGACACTTACTGGACATATTTCCCAGATCCACCCCTGGTACACCCAGCTGTGTGGACTGGAGAATCTATTCCAGTAATTATACATTTTTGGAGTGTCATGGATGTTTTCATATAGGTGTACATTGTGCGATGTTTAAATTAAATTAAATCTCCTCAAACATTTATCCTTTATTTATGGTGAAAATGTGCAAGGTCTTTTTTTTAGCTTTCTGAAGTATATAATAAAATTATCATTATCTGTAGTCATCCTACTGTTTAGTAGTACACCAGACCTTCCTTCTCCTATCTAACTGCAAACTACCACCCACTAATCAACTTCTTCTCAATCCTCTATACCCTCTTACTCTCCCTGACATCTGGTAACTACCCTCCTACTCTACTTTTATGACATCAACTTTTTAAATTCCACATATAAATAAAATCATGTGATACTTGTCTTTCTATTCCTGGCTTATGTCACCTAACATAATGTCCTCCAACTCTATCTATGTTGCTGCAGATAACAGTTTCCTCCTTTTTATGGCTGAGCAGTATCCATTCTGTATATTTATTCCACTTTCTTTATCCATCATCAATTTATGGACTCTTAGGTTATGTGAGAGTGCAGATGCCTCTTTGATGTACTGATTTCATTGTTTTGGGATATCCATCTGGGAATGGGATTGGTGGATAAGATGGTCAGTCTGTTTTTAATTTTTTTTAAAAACCTCCATACTGTTTTCCATAATGGCTGTACTAATTTGCATTCCCACCAACAATATGCAAGGGTTCCTTTTCCTCCGCATGCTTACCACCTCTGCTTATCTTTTATGTCTTTGATAATAGTCATTCCTTTCTTTTCAAAGTTTACTCAAAAGATTTAGTTATTTCTAGAAAGTCCAACTAAAGAAGAAATAAAATGTTAATGCTGTCATTTAATAATTTGAAATGACACAATGTTTTTTATTAAGAAAGTTTTTTTCATATTTTTTCGGTGCATTATAGTTGTGCACAATGGTGGGATTTGTTGTCACACATGTGTATGCGCACACAATACAACAACTTCATTTGGCCAATATTCTCCCTTGTTTCTCCATTCCCTCCCCCTTCTCTTTCCCTCTCATCCCTTTCATCTATTTTACTGATCTCCCTTCTATTTTCATGAGACCCACTCCCCCCAACCTTTATTTTCCTTTTTCTTTTCTAGCTTCCACTCCACATATGAGAGAAAAACATTCAAACCTTGACCTTCTTAATTTGGCTTTCTAAAGTGGTAGCTCTTTGTGGTTACTTAAATTTTTCATGTTGAATGCTTTAGTTCCTTATATATTCTGGATATGAACCTCTTGTCAGATGTGCAATTTGCAAATATTTTCTCCCACTCTGTAGCTTGTCTCTTTACTTTGTTGATTGTTTACTATGCAGAAACTTCATAGTTTGATGTAATCCCATTCATCTGTTTGTGCTTTTGTTTCCTGTGCTTTCGAGGTCTTGTGCAAAAAAAAAAAAAAAAAAAAAAATCTTGCCCATTCCAGTCCTATAGCATTTCTTCTAATACTTTCATATTTATTTTTGAAAATTAACTCCCTGAACTGGGTACAGTGTCACCTGCTTGTAATCCCATAACTTGGGAGGCCTAGGTGGGAGGATTGCAAATTCAAGTTCATCTTAGCAGTTTAGCCAGACCCTATGTAATTTAGCAAGACCCTGTCTGAAAATAAAACAAGGCGGGGATGTACCTCAGTGGTAGAGCACACCTGGGTTCAATCTCTAGCACTAAAAATATAAAATTAACTCCCAAGAGCTCACATCCAAAATGGAGTTGTTATGGCATATAAATATAATTGATAATCACATACTACTATTGTGTAGGATTTAAGTTTATTTAAAGATCCAGTGAAGAGTTTGGAAATTTAACAGGGTTTCAAGGAAATGGAGCTCAAATCCAATTTTGCCCTCTACTGGATGTAAGTTTTGAAAAGGTTCTTCATGACCTAGCAAATGTCATTTTAGGCTAATACTATTATAGCTAAGCTTCTTTGAGGTTTTGGATTCATTCTGAAAGTATTATGTCACTATTTTTGTACATAAAATGAATGATAGTGACCCTTGGAATATCCAAACAATATTTTACATGTAGGTCTCAAAATTGCAAAATAAATATGACTCAGAATTATAAGCATCAAAAGATTGATCAACAGTATTCCTGTTCTTTAAGGCCTTGAGGCCATACTGACAAAGTAGTTGGAAAAAACATGCCCCATGAGAAAAAGTAATGGTTGGATATGGAAGATGAGAGGAACTGTGATGGAGGAGGGGCAGTGATACACCTCATGTTATCTTTCTTGCTAAGCACTGAATATAATCTCTCATATTTCCTTACACCTCAAACTTCTCATTGGTTTTACCTAATTTAAAGCATTGCTTTATTCACATCCAACACAAACACTTAAAAAAAAAACAATGAATTCCCTTCTGCATATGCTATAAATTCATTTCCAGTGTAACATTTTGTGTAGATTACAAACTTTGCTTCACAAACGATGAGAGGCAGAAAGAACACAGCTTGAGTTTTCAGTTTGCAGGTTGAGCTTGCAGCAGAGGAGGTAGAACAAAACTTCATACTTTGAAATAAATCTGATCTGCAAATCACCAAGAAAAAAGGGAAGTTGAAATTTAATAATTAAACCTAACAGGGGTTAGCATGAGGAAAAAGCTGTGTAGTTTCAAACATGAAGATTTTTGTTCAGTTCATGTACTTCCTGACTCTTAATAGATCCTGCTTATAATCCTGCAAAGCATGTCTAACCCCTGGTACCATTCTTTTTTATTTGTTTGATCTTGTACCACTCCTTTTACAGATAACCCCTGCTAGCACCAATTTTCTAAGACCATATTTCTTCATCACACTCTCTGTTAGCACTATACACATTTCAGCGGTGGACTCAGACATTGTTATTTTTTTCTTAATGATACCCGACCATTACTTTTTTTCCCTGGGGCATGTTTCTTACAACTACTTTTGTCAGTACAGCCTCAGAGCATTAAGGAATAGAAAAATCGTAATGAATCTTTTGATGCTATAACTCTGAGTAATATTTATTATGCAATTTTGAGACCCAGAAGTAAAAATAGTATGAATATTCAAAGGGTCACTATAAAACAATTTTAAGTATAAAAACAGTGATATAACATTTTTCAGAACAAATCTAGCATCTTAAGGAAACTTAGTTATAGTAGTATTGGACTAAAATTAAACATGCCAGGAAATAAAGAACCTTTCCAAAACTTCCATCCAGTAAAGGGCAGTGCCATGCACAGACTTTAGCATTGGTGTATTGTTCAGGTCTGTTCTTGGGGTCAAGGGCAAAATTAGATCTGAGATCCATTTCCTTGAAACAAGAATTACAATGTCCAAGTCCACTGCTAAAATGCATATAGTGCTAACAGAGAGGGTGATGAAGAAATATGGTCTTAGAAAGTTGGTGCTAGCAGGAGTTATCTGCTATTCTGAAAGGGGTTGTTTCAGGTCAAACAGATAAAAAAGAATAGGATTATGAGCAGGATCTATTATGGGGGCAGGAGGAATATGACTGAACACAAATTTTCATGTTCAAAGTAATGCAGCTTTCCCTCAGGCTAGCCCCTGATAGGTTTAATTATTACCTTTCAATATTGTTTTTTTCATGATGATTTGTAATTAATTCTAGAATAGTGACATTGAACCTAAGATTTTCATTTTGTCAGGGAAAGGGAAAGAAATCCCAGGACATGTTGAAGGTAAAGAAATGAAAAGGAAGGATTTATCTCTGTCAATTCTCAATCATACTTGGTGGCAACCTACTTCATTTCCAGAGAACAGACAAAGTGTTAGACCAGGACGCAAGAAAAGACCACTGACTCCAATTAAAATCAAATTAAAGCAAGCTTATTATTTCGACCGGCCAGGCTGCCTCTCCCACCCAAAACCACAGGAACAAGAAAGCAGCCACAGCTTTCCTGCAGCCCAGCTTTATAGCCCAGAAAGTTACACAAAGGGGGGTTACAGATAATAGAACTCTGACGAGCATAACACTAATGGTAGTTTACATTTTTGCTGACCCCGACATCAGAATTTATGAAGGTCATTAGAACCTCAGAGAGGGTCGTTATCTGGCCAGGGAAGGCCAAGATTTGTGAGGCATCACTAAGGTTTCAGAGAGGGCTGCTCTCTGGTCAGAGAGCCAGGCATGGGTGAGTTCAAGGCACATGCAGGCATTCCAAGCAGGTTCAGAATTTGCAGTAATTTGTAGTGTAAGGGTCCGGCGGAGTGTTGGAGGAAGAGACCACACAAGAGACTGACTTCATGCAATTGGCATAGGGGATTTATTAATTCAGCATGCTGAGGTTCCAGGCTCACTCAGGAAGATAGAGCAGCCCAGAGCCCAGAGCAGAGGTCAAGCAGAGATTAAGTACACTTTTTGGAGAGGGCGGGGGGCTTTGCATACATCAGAACAAATCATCATGAGGCGCGGGAAAATTGAACAACAACTCTGAGACATGATTAGTACATTCATTGGTGGGAACAGTCTGGGCAGGGGTGATTGGTCACTTCTAAGCGGGGTACACATTTAAACTGATTGGTTTTGAGGCCTGGATGCCTACGTGCCGAGCTACTTGGAGCCCTTAGCTATTAAACAACCAGGGGACCAGGAGAAATATTTACTGGGCAGTTCAGGTATTGTCCTAACAGCTACAGGGATTACAGGTTCCCGGGGGTAGCAGAGGAATTTTAACAATACCTAGTCTTTTACTTTTTAGCCCAGGCCTTGCAATTTAGAAACTTTACAATGCCCAGTCTTTTACACTTTAACTCAGGCTTTTTCAGCTTAGAATCAGCTTTACAATAGTAAAGCCGAAATTATCTTTTCATGGCTTTGTGGCGAGATGGCTCCCAATTTTAAGAAAAGATCAGGTTGGGTCTATCAAAAGGAAGGAAATATGGAATAAATTTCTTGAGTCATTTTATGAATGACCTTTTTGTTGAGAAGAAAATAGATATTCGTTGTTATGCATAGCTCTACATCATAGTATAATCACATGCCTCTTACCTTCAATTTGCCCATAATTACCTAGTAAGTCTGATGATGAAATCGTTTATTATTTGAGAGATAATATGATTCAAAAATAAGAGGTGACATCCTTTACAGAGAAGTCAAGAGGTGTTCTAGATCCACTTGTTCTCTTAGCGCTAAACTATGTCAATTACCAAATTTCTCTGTGTGTCAGATCACTTTTTTGTAAAATTAAAATGAAAAAAAAATCTTCAATTGTTAGGAATCAAGTGGAAAAATCAACATGAAAGGGCTTTGCAAAATATAAAGTTCTACATTGATAAGTCATCATTTAATCCTGTTTCTGTCCCCAAAGGAAGTTAAATTTGCATTACACTAATTTATCTACTTCCTCTCAACCAGCCCTCCAAGAGAACAACTTTTGTCATTCATTTGTAAAATAGATGTCCTAAATTAGGGGTGTGGCAGACTAAAACTACTGTCAAAAAGAAGTGGATCTGTAATCACTTTGGTTAATGAGATCACATAAGGAAACAAGTGGTCTAACTGCCCTTATATTGTAGTCATTCCTCATTTTATTGAACTTCACTTATTGCACTTCACAGATACTGTGCTTTTTGAAAATGTTTTTATTAGGGAATTTTAGTTATACATAATGTTGGGGTTCATTTTAACATAATTATACAAGCATGAAATTTAATTTGCTCCAATTCAATCCCCAGGACTTTTCCTTTTCCTCCCTTCTCCTACCCCTTGTTCTCTTTCCTTTATTCTATCAGTCTTTTTTCAATTTATTAAGTTTTTTCAATTAGTCAGATTAACATTATAGATATGTTACAATGAATTTCACCTGTGTGTGTGTATCATGCACTGTTTTTTTAAACAAAGGATTTGTCTTGTTAGTGACTAATATAGCCAGTGACTTTAAGTTGAAGCTGAAAGCATATTTGTTCCTCCAAATACTCTAGGGCTTATGTGAATATTGAACCTATTCTACTTTTTCTCTATAAATGGATCAACAATGTCTAGATGATAGAAGATCTGTTAACAACATGGTTTGTTCACTATTGAGATTTACTGCTCTCAAAAAAAGATTCCTTTCAAAATATTTCTGCTCTTTAACAATACAACTGGTCACCCAAGAGCTCTGACAAAAGATGAACAATGAGGGCTGGGATTGTGGCACAGCAGCAGAGAGCTTTCCTGGCACAGTGGGGGGGGGGGCAGTGGGGGGTGGAATAGAGGACGGGAGCCTGGTTCAATCCTCAGCACCACATAAAAATAAAGGCATTGTGTTGTGTCCATCTACACCTAAAAAATAAATATTTTTAAAAATGAACAATGAGATTAATGTCTTCATGCCTGCTAACACAAGATCCATTCTTCAGCCCAGGGAACAAGGAGTCATTTTGACTTTCTGCATTTATGATTCATGGGGTCCGGTGTTAAAAAAAAGTCAACATCAACAAGTTTGAAAGAAGTTGATTCCAACTCTGATGAATGACTTTGAGGAGTTCAAGACTTCTGTGGAGGAAGTATCTGCATATGTGCTGGAAATAGCAAGGGGATTAGAATTACAAGCAATGCCTAAGATGTGACTACTCCTACAATCTCATGATAAAACATCTGTGCATAAGTAATTGTTTCTTATGGATAAATGAAGAAAATGGCTTCTTTAGATGAATTTACTCTGGAGAAGATGCTGTGAACATTGTTGAAATTACAATAACAAAAGATTCAGAATATTACTTAAAGTTAATTGATTAAGCCACTGCAGGGTTTGGGAGGATTGACTACAATTTTGAAAAAAAGTTCTGTGGATAAAATGCTACAGCATTGCATACTGCAGAGAAATCTTTCATGAAAGAGTCAAATGATGCAGCAACTTTATTGTTGCCTTATTTTAAGAAATTGCTGTAGCCACTCCAACCTTCAGCAACCACCTCTCTGATCAGTTAGAGCAGCTTCAACATGGAGGTACGCCCTCCACCAGGAAAAGGATTATGCTGCACTGAAGGCTCAGATGATCATTAGCAATTTTAACAGTAAAATATTTTTAAATTAAGGTGTTTATGTTTTTTTTTAGACAATGTTATTTTGCACTACAAAGACTATAGTGTAAATATAATTTTTGTATGCACCAAAACAACAACAACAAAAACTTATGAGACTCTCTTAATTGCAATATTCACTTTATTGCTGTCTGGAACGGAACCTTCAGTAGATATGCAGTATGCTTTTACAGGATTTGAATTGTATGAACACCTAGAGGTTCACTATTACCATCTTCTATGTCCAATCAGTTGATTCTAATTTCTGTAATGTCACTAGATTGATAGCATCTAATAGGTGCAAGAACTCAGTGTTGTCAAGAGTGAACAGATGTCTTACACCTGGGGGTTACCAGAGATACAAGGAAGAAAAATGAACTATTTTTATGTGGAATGAGCTCTGGTGATTCTAATATTGAAAACCATTCCATAGAGAAAATTTTCAAAGGATATACAGGGTGCTTACCAAAGACAAGATTAAAAATTCCATTGAAAATTTGAAAGGAAGAATTTGTTTAATTGAATGGTAGTATACTGAATTCACCTTTATAGTTAAAATCACATCTCTACACAATTTATAACTGGATCTCTAGTTTAACATATTGCCCATGATTACCATATTTATCTGTATTAATTAAGGTAAACGAATTACACCTATCCCCGGTTTGCCCCGTCCACATCTGCTAATAAGCCCCGCCTTCTGCTTCGGGATTCCAGCCAATCCTGTATTTCATAACATCCTTGAGCAGAGCTATCGCGAGACTCTCGCGGTAGCCTTAGATGGGCTTTAACTGAGTGGACTTGCGCAGAATTGACGCATGAAGCCAGAGCGGGACACAGGGGGCGGGGCGCTCCGACGTGCGCGTTCACTTTGACCCCACGCTCCAGCGCGCACCCGGCAGCCGGGCGCTGTGGTTTCTGGGCCCCCCTGTGAAAGCCGACGCTACCCAGCATACCGCGCGCGTGCCCACCTTAGGCGGATGTTCAGTGGGCGGCGAATGCCTGCTGGGGGTCTGCAAGGGCATTTGAGGGACCCGGGTCTAGTGCAGAGAGACTCGAGAGGCTTGGATAACCAGCCGAGGTAGGTGCTTGGGTGATAGAGGGTCAGGGGTCAGAGGTTGCGGAGGGAAGACGTCTCTGGCCTCCCAGGGCCACGGAGAGAGGACTTGGGTGTCCCGGACCTCGGGAAGCGCCAAGGGCTGAAGGGGAACGGCAGCGCGAGCCTCCCGGACCCCATCCTCTTCCCGGACTTGCGGGCCTCCGGACCGCAGCAGCTTTCTCGGGGGCTGGCGCGGGGCGTGGGAAAGGTGGCCATTCTTCTCACCGTGGATTGGGGCCTGCGGTGTGCGGTGTGGGGTCGAGACCACGCTTCACTGCCAGAGGGGCGGTAGTCGCGGTCGGCGGCCTCGGGGTGGCTTTTTGCCCAGCTTGCTAGGAATGGTCGGCTGCTTCCAGCGCCGCTCCAACTCCTGTAACCTCTTTTGCTTCTTTTGGGAGGATAACTGGGTATCTTCGGATACTTACCTATGCCCCCTGGAGGCTGGCACTGGGCAGCCTCCCGGCTTCTTGGTGTGCGGGATTGTGTAGAGTTAAAGGGGAGGCAGGGACTTCCAAGTTCGTCTGACTGAAAGCTCTGTTACCTTCTGGAGTTAGATTAATTACATTGCATTGAAAATCGCTCTTGTACATTGTGCATTTGTGTTAGCTAGGTTCATGAAGGAAGGTGTGATTGTATCTGATGATTGACGATCCCTGTCAGATATACATTATTATTAAATCGTGGCAAGTAAACCTGAGCTCTTTTCTCAAGCAGCTCGGCATTTGCATGAGGTAGGAACCCTAGATGTTTGATGTTTTCCTACTTGTACTTAAATTAACTTGAGACTGTCACTGAACAAAATAACATAATTTTGAAGTTGTTACTGCTATTTTTAGTTTTTCCAGTGGGCGATAGCAGGAATGATGACACTCCCTTGAGTAGAAGTGATCCATAATATCTGTACTGTCAAATTGTGGTAATACTGGATTATTAAGAGATTTCAAGTCCTTTGTAACAACTGGACTTTGTTTGCCTAAACCAACACCTTGGGCAGTGAAATGGCAAATGTATATTTCTAGTTGTCCTTGATAGCCTGAGTCATGGTCTGTTATGGATTTGTTGTAATTCAGGATTTGTTTATCATTGAATGAAGGAATAAATCATTTGGAGGGGAATTTTTTAAATTTAATACTCATTTGTTATGTTCTCTTAATAACAGTTTATTTACTTTTTTAGCAGTCCCTCTTATTTTTGTTAAAAGATACAATTTGTTCAGTTTTTTTTTAATTTTTCCTGTCTCATTCTGGGACAGAGATAGCAAAGAATAGTTTTTCTATTCTCTGAAGTCTGATAGAATGTGAATTAAAGAGACTTCTCAAAAAAGAAATGTGAATAAAGTACTGTAGATCCTTATAATGAAGGAAGATAGGAAGTTAGAGATCTTTGTTTCACCTTGTTTTTGTATATCATTTTTATCCTGGCACTGACCTGGCTTTGGAGGTAAAATACTGAATAAGATACTATTCTTAGTCAACTTTCAAGAAATTCATAGTGAACCCTGGAGCAATTAGAATGAAGCATGAGAGATCCTTAAGTCAATTTCCTCAGTCATACATGGCAGGAAGGCTTTCTGGAGAATATAGGACAGCCACTGGGAGGAAAGTGTGAGAGGGTGTTTACATCAAAAGGCTTTTTGCATTTAAATGCAGGACAGTAAAAGTGTGACCCATACAGAAAACTTCACATAATTACATTTTACCCAAATACTAATATTTATGGAGGGTGAAGAAGTAGAACAATCAAAGGTCTGATTCAAAAGGTATGAAGACACATGGAAAAGGAAATGGGATTGGGTTACAGATGTATAGAATTTCACCAGTACTTATTAGCTGATGATTATCTTTGACCAAAAAAAAATCTTTGGTTTAAGACATTATCTCTGGATAGAGATTCCTTAGGGAAAGAGTCAACCAGATATATATTTTTAAATCATGAATTTTGTTCCATTGAGAACTGAACAAAGGGAGAACATGCAAAAATGCCTAGTATTTACTTTTCTCCAATTTAATTATTATCGTTGATAAATAACTGAGACTCTAATGTTAGGGAAATCAGGTTGAAGTCAAACCTGTAAAGGAATGTACAAATTATATTGGCATACATGATTTCAAAGACACTGAATGGGTCTTACCAGAGAATGAATTAGTAGTTGAAGGAATGTGTTCTTGGTATACAAGTTTATTTTAAGAAATGTGGGCACAAAAAAGACAAAAATTTTAAAAATGACACATTGCTTCTATTCATATTCCATTGGCTGGAACTAGTTATGGTACCTTACTAAGCTGGGCAGCCATATCCCAACTAGTCTATACTTTGGAAGGAAAGAAATGGATTTCAACAGGCAACTAGTTATACCAAATAAGGTTTCTCCATTTTGGCAACTCAGTGGAATAGGAAGCCTAAAACAGTAATGAGGATAGTGCCTGTGTCTTATCCCCAGACATTCTGATTTAATTGATTGGGTTACAACCTAGGATTTTTTTTAAGAGTTCTAAATGTGCGGCTAAATTTAAGAAGCACTGATTTATGGTCCCCATCCAAATTCAGTTGTAGTAAAGTGTAGTTTAGAAGACTCTGAGGATGATAATGATAACATCTACCACATTGTGAATACGTGCTAAACTTCTGTTACTGTTCTGTTGTACTTCATTTATTTATAACTACAATCTTGCTGTCATCCCCATTTTAGAAATGAGAAACTGTCATAGAAAGGTTAGTTTACTATTTCAGTGACACATAGTTGGTAAATACCAAAGCTGGAATTAGAATCTAAGATTTCAAAACTCACATTTTTTTCTGTGAGCTATATTACTTTGCAGATGTCATTGTTTTTTGGACCTTCATAGTTTGGTTTCATAGTGTGTGATATGTTCTGTGAATGTTGGTTACATAACTGTATACCACCCATTTATCAAAACTCTTCAAATTGTACTCTTAAAATTTTATATGAAAATCATACCTAAAGTTGATTAACTTTATTAAGTGTGTGCGATACATTTTTGGTCCAGTTTCCTTCAACCCATATCCATGCTCTTTGCCGTATACAATTCCACCCAGTAAAGAAGTGCAATAGATTTCCCTACATCTTAATTTTGTATCCATCAATGTGATTTGTTTTAGGTCATGGAACCTTAGTGATTTTGATGTATGAAGCACTTTGAAAAGTACTTGTGTGACTGGATTTGTGTTCTTACACCTCAACCATTGCCATATAATTGTTCCTGAGGTACTTCTTCTATCTCAGGAGGAGAATAAAAACTACGTAAGCAGAGCCAGACTCCTCCTAGAAACCTATCTTACATCAGCCACCCTCAGGTAACCTATTGATCTGTGAGAAAAAATGATTTGCTGTTTCAAGGCATTGAACTTTGGGGTGTTGTGTTATATTGCATGTGTGTGGTGGCAGTAATTAACTGATAAGCTGGTATAACCAAACTTACTAGGGTTCTAGTTGAGTGACTCAGTTTCACATTTCAGCATGTGTTCTGAGGAGAATGTGACAACAATTAATGCTTAGGAAATTAGGGGCTTTCTATGTATTATTTCTCCAAGATAAAAGAAGATGGTAAAAAAGTCATTAACTATTGTCAGAGACTGATTATAATCCATCACTTGTGCATTCATAAACTAAGCATTGTCTAATGTGAATGACATTTTCATGATTGACTTAGATTAGCACTGTTTGATAAACTTTTTGCTATTTGAATGTTTTATGCCAGTAGTTACATTACATATGGCTACCAGGTACTTGAAGTGCGACTGGTGAGACTGAGGAGCTGAGTTTTTAATAATACTTTTATTTATTTTAAGTTGAATTCTACACATAGCTTGTGTTACTTAGCTGGGCTTGGTTTAGCCAATAGTAGACAAAAACTACTTCCTTGGAGCTGCTGTGGATACCATCCTTCTTTGAGTTACAGAGCCACTATGTTCCTAAATAAATGTTCTGTCAGCAAGGAAGTGGGGATAAATCAGGTAGATAATTACTTCTGATTCTTTTATGGTTATTGGTCTATTCAGATTTTCTGTTTCTTGGGCCGATTTGTTCATTGTAGATTGTTAGGAAATTATCTGTTTTATCTAGATTTTTTAAGTTTATTAGGAAAAAGCTGCTCTTAATATTCTCTGATAATTTTTAATTCCTGCATCTTTTTTTTTGCTTTTTAAATCAACTTTATTAAGATATAATTTACATATTATAAAATTTTATTTTAAGACTATAATTTGATGAGTTTTGATAAATATATATGCTATTTATATAACCACCATTCATAAAACATTTCTGTTATCCCAAATCTTTCCCTCCTGCTCCTTTGCTATCAGTTACCTCTTTCCAATTTCTGGCTCCTGGTAATCACTAATCTGCTTTATATCACTACATTTTAACATTTCTTGACTTTCATATAAGTGGAATCATACAGTATGTAGTCTTTGACAACTAGCTTCCTTTACCTTCTTTAATGCTTTGAAATTTTGCCCATACTGTTGTATACATCATAGTTTGTTTTATCCTTTAAGGCTACTGAAGATTGAACCTAGAGTCTTATATGTGCTAGATAAGGGCTCTACCGCTAGCCTTATCCCATCACAATTTGTTTATTTTTATCATAGAATAGCATTCCATTGAATGAATATGCCACAGTTTGTTATCTTCTTCAGCAGTTGATGGATATTTGGATCATTTCCAATTTTTTAGCTCATTTAACATTATTAGATTCTGACAAACTTTTCCAAAGTGACCATGTTATATTAAAATATTTGAGAGTTCAATTTCTCATATCTTCAGTCTTTTAAATTTGAACATTCTAGTATATAGTGGCATCTCATTGTGATTTTGTATTGATTTTATATTGTTGCAATGACTTAAGATGGTGAAAACAGTTTCATGTGCTTATTTGCTACTTTTAGATCATCTTTGGTGAAGTGTCTGTTCAAAATTTTTGCCCACTTTTTAAAGATAAAATGGTATTACTCCAATTTGTTTTATTGTTTATTTGCAGGAGTTCTTATATATTCTGTAAATAAATCCTTCATCAGATATTGTTTTGCTAATATCATCTCCCATCTGTGGCTTGTCTTATTTCCATAACAGTAACTTACGAAAAGCCAAAGTATTTAATTGTAATGAAGCTTAATTTATCATTTTTAATAGTCTCAGATTCTTTTTGTGTGTGTGTCCTTTTTAAAATATTGTGTCTTTTTTATTATTATTATTTTTACCTGACTCAATGTTACTTGATTTTCTACTAGGAGTTTTCTAGTTTTAGCTATTTATTCTAGTTTATCATCTATTTTGACTTAACTGTTACATATATTATGTAGTAAGCCTCTAGGTTCACTTTTTTTTTTTTTCATATGGATACTCATTTATTGAAAGGGATATACCTTCCCTTTTGATTGCCTTTGAACTTCTCTCAAAAATCAATTGACCATACATATGTGGGTCAGTTACTAAACATTTTGTCTTTATTCATGGGTATTATGTCTGTCTTTACACTATTACCACAAGACTTATTGTTGATATAAGTCTTGAAATAAGTGTAATTCATTCAACTTTATTCTTCTGTTCCAAAATTTTTGGTTCTTCTAGATGCTGGGCATTTCAGTATAATTTATAGAACCAGTTTGTCAGTTTTTTTCAAAGAAACTATTGGCATTCTGAATGGTATTACTCCAATTCAATAGATTAATATTAAGGAATTGATATGTTGATATTTTGAGCCTTTCAGTCCATGAACATAATATGTCATATGATAATTATATTACTGTACTCTTTTATCTATTTTTACGTTTGCTGGAAAGTTTTTAGAATAATTTTTTAGATTAAAAAGTCAGTTATATCTTAAGTTTGGAAACAAAAATTATAGTTACAGATACTTTTTATTTCTGCTTTTTGTTTTATTACGTAGACCTACATTTCTGTCTAATATCATGTTTCTTCTGACTGAAAACAACTTCTGACATTTCTTATAGTATAGGTCTGTAGGTAATCAATTCTTTTGGTTTTTGTCTTTTTTATCTTCATTTTTGAAATATATTTTGCTGGGTTTAGGATTCTAGGCTAGGAGAAATATCAAAAGCAGAGATAAGACTAATCTGGAGAGATGATGCTTTTCAGCAATTTAATTATGGTATACCCTGCTGCTATTGTAGTTTGTGCTTGTTGTTTTTAAGGTTCTTGTAATTTGCCCTTACTGGTTTTCATTAAGCCTTTTGATTTTCTGGGTTGATTGTGTTCTTATCAGATTTTGAAAATTTTCTTGCATGGTTTTTTTCAACTGTTTTTCTTACCTTCACTCCCTTTCCTGTTAGATTCCAATTGCATCAGTGTTAGACAGTTTTAACATTTTCTAGTAGGTCCAGGTGCTCTGTTTGTTGTTTTTAGTGTTTGTTTATGCCTTTAATTCATTTTCACTACTTGCTGCTGTTACTGTGTTTGAATCCACTCTGCTTTTTCCCCCATGTCTTTCTGCTATTGGCCTCTTTTCATTTCAGATGTAATTTTTCCATCTACATATCTTCCATTTCTCCTCATTATTGTCGTGTTTTCTTCTACTTTCTTGAACATATTCAGAATATTTAGATTAACTGAATGTTTATATCTGGTAATTGTATCATCTGTGTAATTTCTAGATCTTTTTTTCTTTCTTGTCATGGTTCTTAACTGTTTGTTTTGTTTTGTTTTATGCCTGGTGATTTTTTTTTTGACATTTTGTTCAATTTTATGTTTTGTTTTTAAAGTTTGTTAGACTAGATTCAGAATGAACTCATTTTTGTTTTGTTTTGTTTCTGGCTGTTAGTCTAAAGCTAACTTGGGACCACTTATAAGGCAATTCTTCTGAAAATTCTACATGTTACCTCCTGTATGAAAAGGGTATTTCTGTAAACTATCCCCGGTTATGTAGGGATTGTTCCACGTGTTTCTTTTTTTCTCTAAATACTTTTCAGTTGTAGGTAGACACATACCTTTATTTTATTTATTTATTTTTTATGTGGTCCTGAGGATTGAACTGAGCCACAACCCCAGCCCCTGTTCCACCTATTTCTAGTGGTCCTTTCTCCATCTTTGACTGTTTCCCTCATCCACAAATATAAATCATTAAATCATTATCATACATACTCAAGTGGTTCCTCTGTGTATCTTTAGAGCCCTCTGTGTGTGCACCTTCTATTTGATATTTTGTTGATGGGTTTCTGTTCTGGCGACTAAAAGGCTCAGGGGTTACTCCAGTTGAACTGGGCTGACTGGGCTGCGCAAAATAACCACACAAGAGACACAAATACCTTTTTCTTTGGAGTTGCTGTGACGGCTCCTCTGACTTTAAGGGTCCGCAGAAAGAGAGACAGCGAGAGCACACACTAACCCCTTTTATTGAGGAAAGCTATTCAAATGAGGCAAGGGGTCAGGTTTCAGGGGACTGAGTCTATCTTCATGATGTCCACTGTCAGCAGGTTGACTGACATTTGGGTAGGCCACATCCAAGGGCACAGTAAGAGAAGGGGACACACATACAAGGCACTTCCATGGAAGATTCTATCCTAAACTGGGCAAGGGGTTATATTACAAAGGAACAGGTGAGCATAGCTTCACCCATGGGGCTGTAGCAAGACACACCCATTCACGAGACACCAACCCTCCCACCCAAGAAGAGTGGGGAAAGCTCTGCCACATTTCTGTGACTGAGTGCCTCAGCACCTAACCGGGGAGTGTGACTCAGTCATGTGCAAGGTTGGTCTTCCTCATTTTGTCTTACAAATTCTAAAATGTTTCCTTAATTCAGAAGAGACCACTGAACTCTGATTTCCTCCTATTGTTTCTGGAAACTGTCTCCTTGTAATAATCGGGGAGAAGGGCCATCAAGAATCCTACTTCGCCTGGGATAGAGGGGTTTCCTGGGATTGACTGCTTTCAGAGATTGAATGGCAAAATTTCCAGGTAAACCAGGAAGAGTCAGTTAGGCGCTATGAGATAATTTACTTGTTTCAGGGATCATTTTGACATTTGTTCTGTAATTATATTCATTCTGCTATTACTGAATCATTGACCTCCTCTCTTTCCCTTATTTTTCTCCTTCTCTCGAATTTTAGCAATTTAATTTGCTTTTCCAAACATTTTTAACACCTTTTTAATAACCATATCTTTTTGGTGTTATTACTTACTGCTTCTGTTTCATGAAAACAGTATGTTTTCTCCCTAAGAATGTGATGTTATTGACCATCTAGATTGTAAAGTGACTCACATTGTCCCATCTATTTCTTAGGTGAAAATTTGTCTTTTTTGTTTTTGTTTTTTTTCTCCTGTTGGTAGTCTCTAAATGTTTGATTGATCCTTGTGAGCTTGTCTTTGCACTTCAAATTCCCTCCTTTACCTTTCATTGCTTCTGCAGCTTGCTTTAGGGGAGAATCCAACATAGCTGCTTCAACTTGTTTTCTACTGTGTTCAATGAGAGTGAGGACTGATGAAACCCATCCATAGGTAGAGTCCATTGCCATCGACCTTTTTTTCCTATAATCAGTAACAAAAGGACATCTCTTCAGTTTAGGCAATACTCTCACTGGAAAATAGATGTCCCCATTACAGCTGCATTACTTTAACAAGAGAGAAGGTTGATATTCCATGATTGTCTGTGTCTGTGACCCTGTATTCACTTGGGTTCCACTAATAGGTCCACCACCTGGGCCTGGGAACCCTCTGGATGATGCTCCCTAATACATTCCTGCTGTCACTAAGTTTTTCAGTCTTATTCCTTCTGTATTATTTTTTAGAAACTTCTCAAAGTTTCTGGTCAGCTAAGATTTTCCTAGTCACTTTGTTTTGTCTTATTTTAAACAGGGCAATGTGTTCTTGAATTGTTTCTTTAAAATACATTTTTCATTCTTTCCAGGATTTGGAGCACATAGTTAGGGATGGGAGTTAGTAGGAGTAGAGGACGATAGGCTGCTTTGTGTGCTCAGTTCATCAAGAAATCAAAACACAGTTTCTTTTCTGTTCCACATTAGTCCATAATTTGATTTGTGCTTATTTTATATCCTCCCCTGAAATACAGCACAGTGCTGAGTATTTAGTGGAGACTCAACAGATACCTGATAGGATATTTTATTTAACTTTTTTAATTGGTGCATATTAACTATACAGAATAATGGATTTTATTTTGGCTTATTTGTGCATGCATATAGCAATTCAAAAATAATATTTCTTTTGCTCTTAAAGCAAAATTTTAGTTGGTTTTGTTTGTTTATTTGTTTGTTTGTTTAATGCATCTTCCCTATCCCCACCTCAACTACTAGGCTGGAATAGGCATTAACCATCATTATGACTTTAATTATTTAATATTTGAGTGGTTTTATATTTGGCATAGGAATTGGCTTTTGAGTGAGGCTAGTGTACGTTTAGCCCTGGTTCCTCTTTTTGAAATCACCAGCATCTGTGCGCTTCTCCCTCCACTTCTTTTACTTCCGTTTTTTTTTCCTGCTTCTGTCTCATTTCTCCTGGTTGCCATCACTATCTTATTCCCAGTTATCCTTCTAATCCTGTTTTTCTGGTAATCCATAAAAAGAAATAGAGATTTGTATTTTTATTTTTCCCTTTTGGAAAAGAAGATAAATTTTTAAGGGGTTTTAAGCTATATTAGGTTCAGGTGATATTTGGTTAATGATTTGGAATCGTATAACAAAATTGAAATTCTGTAGCAATGATGTGAGTTTAAATATTAATAATCTATTTCAAATAAACATTTCCAAGCTATGTGAGAGATTAACCCTCACATATTGCTTATCAAATGTGGGTTTTTTAAAAATATTTTTTAGTTGTTGGTGGACCTTTATTTTTTTAATTTATATGTGGTGCTGAGAATCGAACCCAGTGCCTCATAAATGCTAGCCAAGCGCTCTACCACTGAGCCACAACCCCAGCTCCCTCAAATGTGTTTGTAGAACACATTTTACACAACAAATTGTCTTTACTAAATATATTCATTAAAGACCTGAAAAACAATTAGAATTTATTTGATACATGAGATTATGGTTAATATGTTCCTTAACTGTATTTGACTTAATAAATTTTTTTTGTTTCTCTCTGAAGATTTCATGTTAAATTTGTGGTCTTTGAGTTTATGTTGAATTTCTCATCAGGGAATACTTACATACTAAAATCCTCTCATGATATGTCTACTGGTTTTATTTGTCTTCTAGAGTTCACATTTACCAACCAAGAGAAGGTGAAAATGAGCAACCGACGGAAACGCGCTCTTCCAGTGAAGGTAGATGAAGAAAAGCAGCAGCAGCTTCGTTGGAACATGCATGAGGACAGAAGGAATGAACCACTCACCTTAACTGATGATGAGCAGCCCTGCCCAGGTGCAGAATCCTCTCTTGCTGATTGCATCATTCTGGATGAAAGCCCACAGGAAGAAGTGGTTTACAGAGACAAGAAGAGGTGTTCACAGTCTGGGAGTGTCTTGAAACTGACTAAAAAAGAAGAAACCATTGGTATTTTTTCCTCCTCTTCTGTAAAGTTGAGTATTGTGATTTCTCCCTATCATTTTGATAATTCTTGGAAAGCATTTCTGGGAGAAGTAACTCTTAAGCTTCTTCCTGAACAAAATTTAATTGAAAATTTTTCTGAAAGGAGTTTTACATTGATGAGTTCAGAGTTAAGCAATGAGTTCCTGATCTATGTTCATTCAGAATGTGAGGAGGTAAAGAAACAAGAAAAAGGCCTCAAAGAATCAATCAACATTTGTGACAAAAGTATTCGAGTACAATCATCCTTCACTGGTGAACTGTTAGAAGATTTGGGATGGCTGCAAAAGAAGAGAAGAATAAAACTTTACCAAAGACCAGAAGGAAATCACATTATCAAGGTATTCAGTTTCTGTGGTGTCTTTTAAAGTTCTTCTATATTAGCAGTTCATTTTAAAGTTCACTTGGAAAGTCTGAAAAACCAGCAATAAGTCTCTCATTATCAAGTTTCAAATACACTTTATTTGGGGCTTTCAGTAACTACAGAAAATGTATTATAGCTAATCCTTTCTGGACCACTTTTTTCAAGGAGATCCTCCTGATTCTTCTTTCCATCTGTCTTATTATCAATGTCTTCTTTGGGTCCTTATCATCTCTTCCTTACTATAACAATCATTTAACCATTTCTGTTTCCTGTTGTACCTTTTCAGATCCTTTATCTAGTTTCTGTACATGTATACCATGCATGCAGTTCTTTCCTGTCTGAAGAACTAAGTATAATTTTTCAAATCTGCTATACTAGTTTCTCCTTTGATATTTCTTTGAGCCTCATACTCCATCACTCTTTTTTTTTGTTGTTCCAGAAACTCCAAATTGATTTGCTTCCTACAAACACTCTTTCTGAATCTTTCCGTTTGCTCTCATAATTCCTTCTACCCGGATTGTTTCCTTTCCTTTCCCTAGTAACTCTTGGTCATTTGTTAATATTCTGTTTAGAGTTTATTTAATCCATTAGTGGGTTTTAAGAAAACCCCCCCTCCCAGAATCAATTTTTATTTTTATTTTTGCTTTGGTCATTTGTAGTACATTTACATTTTGGTTCACCACCCCCACCTGCCCATATTAGATATATTTTAGTGTTTGATCCAGTAATAAGGATTTCTAAACCTAACTTCATAAGAATTCTAGCATGTGTGTTAGAACCTTCTAAGGAAGTCTGTGCTTTTAATAAACTTCGGTGATTATTCTGATGCTCATCAAGTAAAGGAATTAATGACTTGGCAGGTAGAATTGGATGTTCTCATCACATTCTCCCAGGTTTGGTTTATGTTAAGGAAGTAGTTTTTTTCTAAAAGCTAGACTGGTGTATCTAGCATAATAGACACTTGCATTATTGAAAATGAAAATATCCAGAGGAGATCTGGTAGGTATTTAACTAGTACTTGTTGGGGCAAATACTGTGAATACCTTTAAAAGTGATGAAACTAAAAAAAGTTTTTTTTTTTTCTTATGTCCTCATAAAGAATTGTATATTCCAAGTAGAACTATTTTTTGTTAACAATTCTTTGTAGGTTGGAATTTATATTCTGGAAGCTGGCCTAGCAAAATTAGACTTTTTGAGTGATGCAAATTCAAGAATGAAAAAGTTTAATCAACTCATGAAGAGAGTGATGGAAAAGTTATACAATTTTATTATTCCAGGTAATTTTTAAAGTAAATTTTATATTGCTTTTGAATTGTGGATTTTTCTTTCAGCTCCTATACATTACAACCAGAAAATCAGGTAATGAAAATGATTTAAAAAATTTATATGACCTACATAAAACACTGTGTGGCAAAATTTTACTTATTCGAAATGCCCTTGCTGATATAATTTATTTTACTGTGTTTGCCAAAGTAATATGCAAGTTGAAAGGTAGTCTAAATGGATCTGAGGTAGTTGGATTTTTTGTTTTCTTGTGCACAATTTTATCACAGCCAGAGATTCTTGGCCAGCCTTTGTTCCACCTCTCCTTTGCAGTTGTCAAGAGCTTGGTTCCCATAAAGACCAGATGACTTCACTCTGTTTCTTGGCAGAACATTGTATCCTTGGTCAGAATTGCAGTTTCAGAATTATCTGCCATTGGTGGCCAAGGGAGAGTGTGGATGATTTGGTGCATCCAACAGCACTACTGCAAAACCGCTCAAATTTCTCTTTGAAGAATTGGTAGGGCAACATTATTTCAGTTGGAAATTTTAGAACATTTAGAACATACTGGAGTATTCTAGAAATCAGTTTCTAAGCTTCGTCAATGAGTTGATTCTATAGCATATTATTTCGTAATACTGCTACTAGTAAATTATTTTGCAAGTTAGAGATTTAGTGGGGAAAAATCTCTGGTTTCAGAATTAACAGGAATGCTTTCAAGTACATGTAGATTCTTTAAAGTTATGATAAAAATCTATAATTCTTATAAAAATAATGGATTTTGAATTTTTGGAGACATGGTTTCTAAGGAACAGTTCAAATTTAGATATTAGTACTAGATTGTAGAACTACCTAATTATACAATAATTGAAAATCCTATACAGTGTGTTCTTTTTACTGAAAACAAAAGTGAGCTGTATATTTTTGGTATAATCTTTTTGTTCTAGAGCATATTAGTATGTCCTATGAATTATATAGACCTCTTTGAAACCAATTCATACATAAATGGTTCACTTCACCTTGAAAGAATGACATTTTTGATAAGGAATCAGCTGAAAGAAGTTATAAATTTATCAACAGAGTTTTTATCGAATTGTTCATGTTAGAGTAAGCACAAGTCTTCTTGAATAGGACAGTTGTGCCAACTGAGTGAATCAAATGAATCAGATATTCCTCCCAAATTGACATTTAAGCACTTGTTTCCTAATTAGCAACTGCTTCTACCAAAAGTGTGTCCTTTTTTAGCATGAGAAATAGAATGGGAACTCTTGTCTTAACTTAATATACATAGAAAAATTAATATTTACATATATATATATATTTCCATATTTTAAACAATAATGGAGATTGGATTCAGGGTTGTCCACCACTGAGCTACATCCCCAGTTCTTTGATTTATTTTTTATTTTAAGACAGGGTCTTTTTAAATTTTCTAGACTGTCCTCAAACTTGTGACCACTTGCCTTAGCCTCCCAAGTCCTTGGGTTACAGGTGTGAGGCCCCGTGCCTGGCCTGTCCCATTCTCTTCCCCACTACCTCCCACCAATCCAGTTCAAATCTGAAATGATGTAAAAGTGAAATAAGTTATCATTTTGTAAACTTCAGAAGATATTCACAATCAGTTCCTGAGATGGTTATTACATACCCAAAATGGGCCAATATGTCAGCTTATCTGAAGAGTTATTAAAACAAGACCACCTTTTTTCCTCAGTGGTGAAGGGACAGATACACATAAATATTGCAATATACTGTTATACCAAAATCTTGTGTGGGCAGAGGACGTTAATTCCAGCCAGAGGAAACAAAAGAAAGTGCCATGGGAAAAGTGGATAGATTTTTGATGAATGAAGAATTAATAGGGATTTCCAGTTGTAAAACACACTGAACAAAACCTGAATTGAGTGAGTGCATAGTATATTTTTAGGATAAAAATTGTGTGTGGTTATAAAGGTAAATCAAGTTGTGACTACATTGTTTTTGAATATACAGATGTGTTAGAAGAAGATGATGAAGATTCAGAGAGTGAGCCAGAGGGACAGGACATCGATGAGCTCTATCACTTTGTGAAGCAAGCACATCAGCAAGAAGCACTGTCTGTACAAGTGGATGTCCAGCATCCTGCATTAATCCCTGTGTTGAGACCCTACCAGAGAGAGGCTGTCAACTGGATGCTACAACAAGAGCATTTCAGAAGCACTCCTACTGGTGGCAAGTATAAGATGCTTAACAAAAGGCACCTTGGTTAGAGGGATTGGTGGGGGTTGGCAGTAATCATTAAGCAAAGAACATTGAAAAGATAGGATAGAATGGGTATTATTATGAACAAAATAATTTCTTAAGAAATCCTTCAAAATTGAAATCGACAAAAGTTAATTTGTGGCTTTCCTCATTCAGAAAAGTTTGGGAAGTTTTTTCTTCCCAAAATGAACACAGTCTTGATTGGAATTTTTAAAAACCAAGAAATTTATTTACATAATTTATCAACTAATAGTTGCTTCTAAAATCTGATTAGATGAGAATTTTGCTATTCCTCTACAGGAAACTTCATAATTTGATGTTAAATATTAGGACAGAAAACAAATTTGTAGATGTGAGAGATACATGACTAATTTTCTTAGATTTGCATTTTATTCTTTGCCCCACAAAATAAAGAAAGAAATAAAATTTCACCTATTAAGTATTTTCATGAAAGTAATAGGTTTATGGGAGACACACACTTTATCACTACCTCAAGATGAGATTTTTACTTGATTATAGGAAGTGTATTAACTATTTAGAATTCTTCCTATATATATTTATTTTACTTAATGTCAAACAGCTGTAATTTCTTCCAGTGTTTAAATTTATACTTTTTAACAAACTTCTTTTTTTTTTTTTAACTTTTCATTTTGAATAACAAATAGCAATTCATTCCCACTACTCTGGTCCCATTCTCTTGTCCTCTACCTCCCACCTACCCAGTTCAAATCTGAAAAAAAATAACATCTGACATCGGAATTGGTTTCTGCTAAGATTCCTAATATGTGGGTTTTGTCTCCTCATTGTTTTTTTTTTTCTTTTAATTATTTGTTGAAGAAATTATAGTTCTATAAAGTTTCCCATGTACCATATTACTTTTTCTCTAAAATAAAATATTTTTTCTTTAATTAGTTTTATTAAGGTATAACTTTTATACATTAAATTGTACTGAACTTAAGGGCATAGTTTGATAAGTTTTAATAAATCTATACATCTGTATAGCCAGCAACCCAATTAAAATAAAGAACTAAAGGGTCCCCAAAGTAGCCACAAGCCACAAATGGCTCTTGAGAGTTGAAATATGATTGTTCAGATTCAGATGTACTGAGTTTAAATTCATACCAGATTTCAAATAGGAAGAATGTAAAATATCTTAATTTTAATATTGATTACATGTTAAAACATTTTTTTTAGTTATATTGGGGTAAATAAAATATGCTGTTAAAACTATTCCACCTGTTTCTTCTTTTTATTTATTAATAAAATTACAAATTAAAAATTACATGTGCAGTTCCCATTGTACCTCTATCAAACAGTCCTGATATAAAGTATTGCCATCATTCTGGAAAGTTTCCTCAAACCTCAGTCATTTTTCCTACTTCAACCCCATCAGGAGGCAACCACTGTGACCACAGTTCTGCTTATTTTTGAAACAATGAATGAAATTATAATAAACATACATTTGGGGGAGAAATACGCTTCTTTTGGCATAATGTTGGGATATATCCATCCTGTGTGAATCAATAATTCATTCTTTTTTACCATAGACCACATTTTGTTGATTAAATCCATGTGTACTATTTAGCAGCTCTTCTGTCAGTTATTCTCATTAAAATTTTTCATCTTTTAATCTTTTCATTGTATAAACACTTGTTGATCTGTGTTCCTACTTCATCTGTTAATCCCTTAGGAATGCAACAAAAGATTGCTTGAATTTTACTAATAGGTAGAGGCACACTCCCTCCTTGAAAGTTGGCTTTAACAAGTTAAAATATTAAGAAGAAAGATGGTGGAAGATTCTGATGAAAACAAACTTGAGTACTTCTATGTATTATAGTTTTAGATGTTTTTAACTTAAATAATCCTTTTCTGACTCTCTGACCCATGTAAGAGGTCAGGTAGGATTCAGATAAATGTACTAGTGTACTAGCATATGTCTGCTGAGTTATTTTAAAACAATGGAACTTCTTGAATGATTTATACAAGATAAGGAATTGGTTATATACAAGATAAGAATTGGTTATATACATTAGGTTTTTTTTCCTGTTAACCTTGTGTAATTTGCTACAGTTAACTTTTTCATTTTTTTTACTTGCTTATATGGATTTGTGCTCAAAACAAAAAAATTAAAGAATACTATTAGAAAAAAAGGCTTGGAGGGATCCTTAGTTTTTCACCCATGTGTTAATTATGTAGTTTTTCCTGATTGAGATTTCTCACCATGGGTCTCCAAAATGAGTATCCTAGGGTATCTGGACTTCTTACTAACAGAAAGAGAAACAGATTCATTCTTATGGTTATTTATTTATTTATTTATTTTAGATAGTTCCCTGCACTACTTATGGCGAGAGATTGTTACATCTGATGGTTTGAAACTCTTCTATAATCCCTACACAGGCTGGTAAGGCAAAATTTTATTTGTGTGCTTGATTTATAAATAAATGTAAAACTAGCTTGGCATGGTGGTACACAGCTGTAATCCCTGTGGCTCAGGAGCCTGAAGCAGGAAGATTGCAAGTTCAAAGACAGCTTCAGCAAAAGTGAGGTGCTAAACATCTCAGTGAGACACTTTTTCTAAATAAAATACAAAATAGGGTCCAGGATATGGCTCAGTGGCCAAATGCCCCTGAGTTCAATCCCTGGTACCTCCAAAAAATAAAAATAAAAATAATTAAATGTAAAACTATATGAAATAGTAACATATGTTCTCAGTTTTGGCAGTACCCAAAAGGTCTTATTAGACATTTTTATAGATAGGATATATGTAGAATTAATAGTACTTGTCATTTTTCAGTAAATGAATACAACATAGTAGACATAAGGAACTTAGTTATCAAGATTTAAAGAGACATTTTTATTTTAATAAAAGTTATTTTGTTTACTATGGGCCAGTTTTTAGATTTGTCATGAGATATATCAATTTATAAGAGTTTTAGGAATCATTAACATAATTAGTCAGTAGATATTGCCCTTTATTTATTTTTATTCACAGATTCATAAGGGTCACAAAAGGACATGTTTTCCTTTTAATTATAAAAGAAAAAATGATGAGTATTTACCAATACCACTTTTGTTTCTGTGAACTTATTTGTTAGCTCAGGCAGTTTTTATTACTATTATTATTTTTATTTATTTATTTATAGTTCTTACATTTTCTATTATTATTATTTTTTATTTATTTACAGTTCTTACATTTATGATCTATGAATTTGAGTTGTTACATGCTCAAATACAGCTTCAGTAAACTTAGGCTTTTATGCATCTCGCAGTTCTCATTAGAAACACTAATTAGGAAAGTGTAATTTTATATACATTACTATGATATATTTTGCTTGATTGTTTTTTTTTTTTTTTTCTCTTTAGCATCATCCGTGAGTACCCACATTCTGGGCCACAGTTGCTTGGTGGAATCTTAGCAGATGAGATGGGTCTTGGAAAGACAGTGGAGGTTTTGGCTCTTATTCTGACGCATACTAGACAAGATGTCAAACAAGATGCTCTCACTCTTCCTGAGGTAGGAGGAGTACTGTAGTGCTTTGGAAAGTGAGGGACATATGTTCTCAAAAGGCATCATTTGTTTAACATATGCTTGGCACTCAAATCAACACTTTCTGTTCGCTCTGTGGCTAATGATTTATATTAGTGGTTAGTTAACTTCAAGTGGGCACAGAGAATGGGATGTTTGTGACCTGGCAGGGTTTTCTCAAGTGATGTTGGCCAACTAGGAAGAGGATATGTGATCACTTACCAAGCATCCAAGCAGTTGGCAAGGAAACTACTACTGATTTCTTAAATATTTTGTTACTACTACAAAGATCCACATTAACATTAAATATCTTAAAATTGCTATTTTAAAAAGTTAATCAAATCTCAGATATGTAAATTTTAGAATTTAATAATTAGAACTTTGTTAAAAGATATAGGTAGCTTAGTAAATAGATTGTTAGATGAAATAAACTCTTAAGTTCTTGTCCCAAAATATGTACATATTTTTAAAAATAATGGCTAATTGTAGGTTCTGAAATAAAAAATAAGGTTTATATGTATGAATAGTGTATTTAGCCCTTTTTTTCATAATTATTTTCAGCTGTTTTGCATTTTCTTAATGGAAGGAGTATTAATTTTAATAAACACTTCAGAATACTGGAAGCAAATATGTGACTACTGAATGTTGTTTGTATCAGGGAAAAGTGGTGAATTATTTCATCCCATCACATTGTTTTGGAGGAAAAGTAAAAACCATGGAAACCCAGAATATGGAATTTGAACCAAAAGAAAAAGTTCATTGCCCCCGTAAGTATGGTATTTCTTAAAATGCCTTCTTAAAGTGATTTTCATTATAGTTCTTAGAGATATCTTGTAATTGTTACGAATAATTGTTTCTATAGTTGTTTATACATTGTATAAATGGGCTTAATTACAAGTCAGTATCTTAAGAAAAAATTTTAAAATATTAATTTGTTCGACTTGATCCAGGTAGTTCTTGCTTAGTCTCTTTTGCTTAAATTTCTTTAGCATACAATTTGAACCCAGCTTTGTTTATTCATAAGGATAGCTATATTAGGTTCTTGTTAGCAAATGAGTGTTTCCCTAACTAATGATAGCATATACTAAGTAATTATGAGAAAGTCAACACTTTCTGTTCTTTTATAATTTTGAATTGATTATTGTATTTTAAGACTAATAAATTAACCTTAGTAATTCTTCCCTACATTATTTCTGTTGCAGTGATTTTTTTCTTAGTATATTGAGATAAATTTTTTATTATATATTTTTCAGAGTATTACTGTATAGTAATAAATCTTTGATTTATATTTTTCTTAACACAGTCCTTAATGTAAATCAAGCTGAACTGAGTTTTGTTTCCCATTTCACTTTTATTTATTTTGACTGAGTTAGGATATTCTTTTGCATTTAGCTACGCGGGTAATGATCCTGACAGCTGTGAAAGAAATGAATGGGAAAAAAGGAGTTTCAATCCTTTCTATCTACAAGTATGTCAGTTCTATATATAGATATGATGTTCAGCGAAACAGAAGTCTTCTGAAACGGATGCTGAAGTGTTTAATTTTTGAAGGTCTTGTGAAACAGATTAAAGGCCATGGTTTCTCTGGGACTTTTACATTGGGAAAGAATTACAAGGAAGAGGACATATGTGATAAAACAAAAAAACAGGTACCGGAGCATTTATTAAATACATATATGTCTGTGTGATGTCTTATAGAATAAGTTGACAAATCTCCTCTTGACAATGACAAAGAAGCTCTCATAGTCTAAAGATTAAAAAAAAAAAAAAAAAAAAAGCTAGTTAAAAAAAAGTAGAAATTTGGTTTTGGTTATCATTAAATCCAGAGGAGAATTCTTAGCACATCACAAGTACTCAAGTAGGTGTGAATTATAAAATTGTTGATTAAACATAATACAGAGTTTTGGATCTCTTCTCATCATGCTGCTGTCATTGGTTAAAATGTTTGTGCATACTTTAAAAAATACTTATGATACCTAAAATTAACATATTACATTGTATACATTTCAAATCTTTTATATGAAATTCTCATTTCCATGTTATCATCTTATAATTTTTGCATTTGGTTATAAAGTTGATTTCATTGATCCAACAATTTCAATGTGATTTTAGGAAAATAGAGTATTTGCCAACAAATGAGTAAAAGACTAATGATAACAAGTCAAAATAAGCCATTGGCTTGGTTACTGTAAAAGAAAAAGTAGGAAAAAAATTTATTTCCTACAGTAGATAGTGTATAGTGTTACCCCCAAGTGGTATAGAAGACTGGAGTTAACTGCTTTTATCAGTCCTGCTGCCACCAGAAAAAAGAAAAAAAAAAAGTCCTCTAGTTAATACCATTGATTCTGTGTTAAGTATCCTAACTCATCTTTGATCTTAGTTCTGACACTGCTTGGAGGAAGCTATCTTGTCACCTACCTGTTTGTCACACTCCCCCTACCATGTATTATACACCCTTATAAGGCATTGCTATTGCATCTTTTTTTTTTTTTTTTTTTTTTTTTACTATCCTGAGACCTGTTAAGACCAGGGACCAAATAATTGCAAGATGACACAGGCAGAAAATGGAAAGGTAGAAGGAATTTATTTGTTAATTTTAATATTTAGTAGATTAACTTACTTTTTTTAGAACTTGGTTCTTTTGTAATTGCCTGAGTTTGGATATGTACATTTTATCAACTTAAATATACACATATTATAAGATATTAATATCAAAAAGTCACTAGCTCTCTTTATTCTTCTGTTCTTTATTCCTTGCAAATTATACTGTACAGGAGTAGATCCTCCTTCTTGATTCCCTGCAGACTACTGAAAAGTAGATTAGAAGCCATTTATCAGAAATGATTTCTCCTCAGGAAAAAAGACTAGCCACTGAATTTTTTTGTAAAGAATGTACATGAAGTTGTGAGTTTAATTTCAAAAATATAGCTGTGTTCAAATAAGGTAATTAAATTATATTTTATTCATAGACAGTAGGAAGTCCAAGGAAACTTCAGAAAGAATCCAGGAAATCAGGAAACAAGGACACAGATTCTGAATACTTGCCATCTAACACCTCTGATGATGATGATGATCCTTACTATTATTATTATAAAACCAGGAAAAATCGTACTAAATTGAGGAAAAAGCCTATTCCATCAAAAAAAGAAAAAAGTCAGCTTTACGTCAATCCTGATTCACAAAGTCACCGTCCAGCCTCTAGTGAATCTGTAATTACTGATATTACCATGTCTGAAAGTACATGTGTATCCGAAGTCAAGCAAGAACAAGAAACAGAGGACCATGCTCAATCTCTGAACCTTACTGATAATGAGATGCCACATTCTAATATTGTGATTCCCTATAATACCTCTGATTATCGCTTTGAGTGCATCTGTGGTGAACTTGATGAGATAGACCATAAACCTCGTGTGCAGTGCCTGAAATGCCACCTGTGGCAACATGCAAAATGTGTGAATTATGAAGAGAAGAATGTAAAGATTAAGCCGTTTTACTGCCCCCACTGCCTTGTTGCAATGGATCCAGTATCAACAAGGGCAACTCTGATCATTTCTCCAAGTTCCATCTGTCACCAGTGGGTGGAAGAGATAAACCGGCATGTGAGGTCATCATCTCTTCGAGTCTTGGTGAGGCAGTGTGGGCTAAAGAGGGATAGAAAGATGTAAACTTTTGTTCTTTGTAACAGTTTTTGTAATCTTTTTTTTTAATTTGTCTCTCAAATTAACTTATTGGTATATAATAGTAATATTAAATCAAAGCTTTAAAAGGAAACTGAAAATAAAATATAGAACAGGGGACTATCTTTCTGACCTAAGAATCTCCAGAGTCAGAAGCACTTTGAGAATGAAAATGTGAAAGCTTTTTAAAAATTTTTTGACCATATAAATGAAAAAGAGTTGGTTTAAGCATTTATACTTTCAGAGAGAAATACAACCCAGAGGCAGCATTATGTAATTGCAGCTATCTGTCTGATCTGTGACTTTTTAGCTCTGGAAACATTCTCTGAAGATTTTTTTTTACCTATGCAGAAAATATTTATTGAGCATCTATTATATGTCAAAAATTGTACTAAGTTCTGAAATGGTATGTCACAGACCTGATATGAAGATTAAATGATATGATCAAGTACAGACAAATAGTAAATAGGCATTTTGTTTACTAACAATAAGTACTCTTCTCTACCTTTGTTCTTTCCATGCAAATATTTTAGCTTTTTTATATTTCAGTCACTATCTAGGCATAGAAGAAAATACAGTAATAAAGAAAGCACAGTTTTTGCCATTGAGAAGCTCTGTTCTGTGTGGATAGGGAAAACTTTGGATTGAGTCTTACCTCTTATAGTTTTGAGTAAACCACTTAATGTTTCTATGTGTGGCATAGGAGTAAGAACAACAACTAATGGAATTGTTATTGAAGTTTGAAGATAATGCTTAGCATAGTGTCTGAAACATTAAAGGCATTTGGTAGATAATAGCTCTTACTTTTTCATACCATTATGTCCTCACACAGCTCTTGTTTCCTGCTACCTACCTATCATGTTATTCCTTTTTCTTTTTCCACCTGCAAGAACTCCTATATTTAGGAGTATACTCTTCAAAGTATACCTCAAATTTTAATTTCTCTGACTATAACTTCTCAGCCACAGAATAGTTATATAGTATATATTATATTATAATATATATTATATAATATTATATTATATAATAGAATAGCCACAGAACAGCACTGTGATGCTAACCCATTTACTTTTGTTATAGGTCCTTTTACATTGCTCATGTTATTTGTCTTCCACTACACTGAAATGTGTCCTTCTTTAGACAGGTATTCAAATCTGTCTCATAGCATGTATGATCTTTGGCAAATAGAAAGGGCTTGGTAAGGATATGAATAAATGAACATTTCATTTGTCTTCAAGTTTTTCTGCAATAACTGTGTTGGTGCTGATTGTTTCTTTAGGTATATCAAGGAGTGAAGAAACATGGCTTTTTACAACCTCATTTTTTGGCAGAGCAGGATATAGTTATCATTACCTATGATGTTCTTCGTTCAGAACTAAACTATGTTGATATCCCACATAGCAATAGTGAGGATGGGCGTCGCCTACGGAACCAGAAACGCTATATGGCCATTCCCAGCCCCCTAGTAGCTGTGGAGTGGTGGAGGATTTGTCTTGATGAAGCCCAGATGGTTGAATGTCCTGCAGTAAAAGTAAGAGTCTGCAAAATCATTTGAGGACTGGGGAAGAAAGGGAAACGGAATTAGGTGTACTTAAAAGTTTAAATCCTAATGTATAGTTAACCCACAGTATTGATATTAGTTGAGAGTTTGCTGTTAAACATCCTACATTTCTTTTTCTTATGTGCTAGAAACCTTTGGAATTATTTTAATACTCCATGAGTCATTGCTTTATATGAAAATATTCATAAATATTTGGATAAGATGTCAATCTGATGCAAATCAACTAAACTGTATTTAAGGACTTTTTAAAGAATTTCTCCTGACAGGAAAGTCTACCATACTGGTTCTGATAAGCCAAAGTTGACTTTGGCAGTTTGGTTTCACTTGTCAAGAGATCAGATATTTACAAAAATATTCTACTTCAGAGGTCAGAGTTTTGATTCCACCTTTATCATTTATCTTTATTCTGTCTGCTTTCTTTGACCAGTCTTTAGCCTGAGCTGAATTTATGTATCATATTCCCCTACCACAGGTTTACATTTGGAGTGTAGTGTAAGAGATGTATTAGTCTTAAGATTTTTAATTCTCTGCATACTTAAACTACCCCTGCAGTTTAGGGTGGCACCTGGCAACCTTCCATTCAAGACAACAACTGTATTGGAAGATGACCCATTGATGACATTCAACATTGAGCATGATAATTGTTAAATAAAAGCCAGTGTGTCCCACCTGAAGTATAGCTTTACTATGTTCATGAGTAAATGTATGCCTGACTTCTGCGTTGTTCCTGTGACTTTTTTCCTTTCTTTTTCTTTCCTATTTCTCTCTCACCAGGCTGCAGAAATGGCCCAGCGTTTGAGTGGAATTAATCGGTGGTGCATCAGTGGCACTCCGGTGCAGAGAGGATTGGAGGGTAGTGTATATCACACATTTTACATATATTTGAAAACTGTTTTTGAGGGGGAAAATATTATCATGCTTAAGTTTTGTTAAAATCTATACTTTAAGTGAATGTGTATTTAGAGTTCACTCCTAATAGCTTCAAGCATATATCTTTCAAATAGAACTTGAGTTATTTTTCTTATTTTAAAGAAATTGCTTTATTGCAACTATTGTACTTACATTACAAATATAGATACTGGTCTGAAGTGAGTTCCATAGTGGTAGGTAGAAAATAGAAAGGATCTGACCAAAAAGAAACCAGGGATAAAAATTAATTGCATTTGGCTGCCTTATTAAAATAGGAACCATAATGTTCATTGTCTGAATTCATAAGTAGTGAGATTAAAGTTATACTAATTGTAAAAGTTACAAAATACTAATAGCTTTATACTGCCATGGTATATTCATATACTATTATCCCCTCAACCATTCTTCTGTTTCTTCCCTTCCACACACACATTGTAATCTCACTCTTGTTTGTTCATAGAAAACCACCACATTATTGAAGTATTTATTCAAGTTGTGAATATTTAAATTTGAAATTTTAAGTAAATGTTATTTTATATAAGAAATTTCCTAAAAAGTTATCATTAAAATGTAGTAGAAAGGGCTGGGGATGTGGCTCAAGCGGTAGCGCGCTCGCCTGGTATGCGTGCGGCCCGGGTTCGATCCTCAGCACCACATACCAACAACAAAAAAAGATGTTGTGTCCGCCGAGAACTAAAAAATAAATATTAAAAATTCTCTCTCTCTCTCTCACTCTCTCTTTAAAAAAAATGTAGTAAAAATATAAAATTTAAATATACCTAGAGTCCAGTAATATTTATTCATCTTTGTTATGGTTTAGTGTTTTGATTTTGGTCTTCCCCAAAATCTCATGTGTGAAACTATGCAAAAAGGTTTAGAGGAAATGATGGGGTTCTAAGAGCTTTAACCCAGTCAGTGGATTAATCCCAGGATGGAATTAACTGAGAGGTAATTGAAAGCAGTAGGAGGTGGCTAAAGGAGGTGGATCATTGTGGGAGTGCCTTTGGGGTATATATTTTGTATCTGGCAAACAGCCTCTCTATGCTTCCCGGTCATCATGTGACCTGCTTCCCTCTGCCACAGTCTTCCACCTATGGACTTAGACCTCTGAAACAGTGAGCCCTCAAATTAACCTTTCCTCCTCTAAAGTTGTTCTTTTCAGGGCTTTTAGTCACAGCAGCAAAAAGGCTGACTAAAACAAACTTATCTTTCTGAAAATTCAGGGTTTCATATGTTGCATTTGATTTGAACTGTATAACTTTTTATTGTGCAAAAAAAAAAAAACTTCTATTACTATGACCTGGAAAAAAAGTGGGTTTTTTTTTTTTTTAGTATTTTGAATTTTATTGAGGTATAAATGACATATAATAAAACTGCTTAAAATGTAAAATTTGGAAAGTTTTTGTTTATGTACATACCCATGACTCTCTTATTTCCACAATAAAATAATTATACCCAAAGTATCCTCATGCCCCAAGTCACCTAAGAAAAAAGCAGCTTTTTTGAAACTTTCTGGAATTTTGCTTGTCTTTCCTCTTTGCTTTCATACTCTGTAGCTTCTTTAACTTGATATATTCTAAAAATCGTATTTTTTTTTTTTTAGTCGTTATATTGAGATTGCTAGTTTGCCCGTGACTTACTATGTTGTATCAGAGAGAGAGGAATAGAGAATTCCGCTCAACAGAACATAAACCCCAAAGACACATCCCTAGGAATCCATCTCCTCCAACCACTTCCTGCTTAGAGTAGTATTTGCATACTGATTGGGTTAAGGCTCTCTTAACCCAGTCATTCCACCTCTAAACCCTTTTGCATTGACTCACACATGAGCTTTTGGGGGGACACCTTACATCTAATCATAACAAATGTCTTCAGATGTTGCCAAGTATCCCTTGGGGAGCAAAATTGCACCCTTTCACGTCTGCCTCAGTTGAAAACCTAAACTCATAGAGATAAATTATACTTAATGATCTATTAATTAGCAATAACTAAGAAATCTTACAAATCTCAAATTGGCCACATATTGAACAAGGAAATGAAGGTAAAGTGTTTTCATTCCATAATTTGCCAGGCCTTTACTGTGTGACTGATAGCCAGCTGAAATACTGTCAATCTACTTGCAAAGTCAAGTAGGCAAGAAAACTGCCTACACTTCAAAGCTTTGGGAATATCTAAACCTAGGTTCACATCTTGACTTATTAATTATATGTTTATAAACAAATTGATTAAACAGTCAAATCTTTATTGTCCTCATTTGTAAAATAATGTGTTTTCCATACGAATTATAATGAAGAATACAAAGCACTTAGTACACAGTACCTGGCAGATGTTAAATATTCAGTGAATGATAGCTACTTCCACTTTTGCTTTTGTTTTTATTTTTGACTTATGTAGTCATTTATTTATTTTAGTTTCTTTGAAACTGTTGACTTTTGAATAAGTTCTTTGTAGTGCATTTATCATTTCATTTAGTTTCTGTAACGTATCATGGTGAACATAAACAGGCAAAGTCTCCCATATTATTGAGCTTATACCTTAGATGGGAAGATATGTTTATTAAATACTTACACAAAAATTAAACTGTAATCAAGATAACTTTCACCAATGAGAAAATTACAAAATTCTAACTAACACAGGTTTTATAAAGAAGATATCACGTGCTAAGGATGCAGAAGGGAGTAACAACTGATCTGAGATCCAAAACATAAGCTAGGTTTAGAGGCAAAGGAAGAATTCTCTGTTGTAGAGGAACAGGAAGAAAAAATATATGAAGATCATAAGGTAGCAGGAGACCAAAAGAGGATCAGTGTGGCTAGAATACAAACAGGGGGAAACATGTATTAAGATACTGAGTAGGTGGGTATAGATGGAATGGTAGAAAACCTTGTAAGCCATAATAAAGAACTTTACTCATTTAGTTTTCTTAAGAAAAAGAGGAGCTTTTGAAAGAATTCAACACAGTGGTTTAGGGTCTTTTGTGGCTAGTTTATATTTCAAAAGAACACTAGTTGCAATGTGGAGAATGGTTTAGAAGACTGGCAGAATGAATATTAGAATGTCAGTTGATTGGCTATAATAAATAACCTAGACAAGTTATGCTAGCACTTTGGATTTAGACTAAGGTTGTTCTTAAGAAATAATGAACAATAGATAAGGAAAAAAACAAGACTTGATGATAGATAAGGAGATGCTGAGATTTTTGACGTGTAAATCCACAGATGGAGACAATATTTACTTCTGAATAATACTAGAAGAAAGGCATATTTGGGTAATAGATTGCAAATTTGATCATGGCAAGTAGAATCCGAGACACTTTTTTATACCACAAAGAAGGAGTAGCAACATCTCTAGCAATTAGAGAAATGTAAACCAAAACTACTCTAAGATTTCATGTCGTTTCAGTCAGAATGGCAGCTATTAAGAATACAAACAGCAATAAGTGTTGGTAAGGATGTGGGGAGAAAAGCACACTCATATATTGCTGGTGGGATTGCAAATTGGTGCAACCAATGTGGAAAGCAGTATGGTGATTCCTTGGAAAATTTGAAATGGAACCACAGTTTGACCCAGCTATCCTATTCCTCGGTCTATACCCAAAGGACTCAAAAATAGTATACAGTAGTAATACATCCACATCAACGTTTATAGCAGCACAATTCACAATAGCTAAATTGTGGAACCAACCCAGAGCCCTTCAGTAGATGAATGGGTAAATAAACTATGGTATATATACACAATGGAATATTACTCAGCATTAAAAAAGAATAAAATCATGGCATTTGCAGCTAAATGGATGGAGTTGGAGGATATAATGCTAAGTGAAGTTAGCCAATCCCAAAAAACCAAATGCCGAATGTTTTCTATGATAGGAGGATGCTGATCCATAATGGGTATGGTGGGGGTGCATGAGAGGAATGGAGGAACTTTAGATAGGGAAAAGGGGGGGAAGGAGGGAAAAGGAGGTTGGACAGAGGTAGGAAAGACGGTGGAATGAGATGGACATCATTACCCCCAAGTACATGTGTGAAGACCTGAATGGTGTGACTCTATTTTGTGTACAACCAGAGCCGTGAAAAATTGTACTCTATATGTGTACTCTGAATTGAAATGCATTCTGCTGTCATATATAACAAATTAAAATAAGTAAAAAAGGAGTAGTAGCACATGGGTAATGGCATTGATTTGAGCTAAAATATAAATCTAGATTTCTGCATACAGACGGTGATATATCAATTCTTTCAGATGTTACTCATTCCCAAAAACCATGAAAGTAACTTGATTCAACTTAAATATTTGTTGCTTATCTTCAAAAAGATATTATAGGAAGGGTTATAGCATTTTTTTAAAGATAATTTTAATGTCCTTTGAAGAGAGTACATGCTCCTTGTTAAAAATATATGTATGTGCATGTATATACATATATATGTGTGTATATATGTATCTATCTATCCATATTTATAAAACAGAACAGAAAAGCATAAAGCAAATTACACTCACTCATACTCTTCATTTGAAGACAAAACCACATTTAGTATTTTCTATATAAATATTTTTATATTTGCATTCATTGATTGCATAATTTTTATGTTAGTTCCCCTGCCACACACCTGATATTTTATCCTAAGCAGTTTTTATATGTTAAAATATTCATCACAAATAGATAAGTGGAAAACTGCTTATTAGGATATATTAAGTAGGGGAAAATACAATACAATATTGAATGTGCCTAGTCAGGAGATATATAAGAATGACCATGCACTAAAGCTCATGAATGGAAGGCTTGCTAGATCAGAAAAGAACAATAGTTGTTTTATGAGGGTACTATGGTTTATTTATTTTTCTTTATTTTACATTTTTATTCTATAGATGTTGCTATGAATTACTGAGTAAGTCTCATCTGTATTTTTTATTATAGTCTTAGGCTTTTCTCTGAGATTAGGAGGAATTTTAGATAAGAGTGTTCTCTATGTCACCTATGTGTTTTAATTCATAGAAAATACTTTGAACTTTGTAATGTCTATGAGAGTACTTATTTAAAATAGTAACAAAAAAGTATTTAAAAGTTATTCTTAGTGTGCTTTTGGCTTTTTTCTTTTTAGATCTTTTTGGTTTAGTGGTCTTTCTTGGTATTGAACCTTACTGTGTCAAACACTGGTGGGTTCGCCTCCTCTATCGTCCTTACTGCAAGAAGAATCCTCAGCTCCTCTACAGCTTTATTGCCAAGATACTGTGGAGGTCTGCAAAGAAAGATGTGATTGACCAAGTATGTTTTCATCAGTTAAGGGTATTAGTTTAAAAAAAAAATGGAGTTGGGATGAAAAGTTTAATTTTCAGGTAAAGTCTTTTTATTTTTAACTCCTCATTACAGATCCAGATACCACCTCAGACCGAAGAAATACACTGGCTCCACTTTTCTCCAGTGGAAAGACATTTCTACCACCGTCAGCATGAAGTGTGCTGCCAGGATGCAGTGGTAAAACTCAGGAAGATTTCCGACTGGGCCCTAAAGCTCAGCAGCCTGGACAGAAGGACTGTCACCTCCATTCTGTATCCATTGCTGAGGCTCAGACAGGCCTGCTGCCATCCACAGGCTGTTCGTGGAGAGTTCTTGCCACTGCAAAAAAGGTTTTATTATCAATTTCCTTATCCTGTGGTTTATTAGATTGTAAAATAGACAATATTTAAGCAGTTATCACAGTTTTATTCAGGGACTTAAAATTGAGTTGTCAGTTATTTTTAGTCATATAGTGGTTTTTCTCTGTATGAAGTCTTATTTTTGAATGAGAATCTAATAAAAATGATTTTATGTTTTTTAAAATTTATTTTAGAATTAGGACCATTGTTGGGATTTTTTTAGTTGTTTTTTTTTTTTAATTGGAGTTCTTTTTGCAGTACTCCAGATTTAAAAGGCTTTTGTTTTAATTGTATTTCTTAGTTTCCCCACATCAGGGAATTACATTGCCATTGAATAGTTTCTTTATAATTGTGCTAGCTCTTTGATTTTTTTTTCCTTCCAAAATCATTAAGGAATTTGTGTCCATAATACTCTGTCACCCCAGAAATATTTTTGCAAATCAGACTGTACTTCAGAAATGGCCTATTTTTAGCACTGGCATAAAAAAGAAACTCTTTTAGGTGTCATAGAGATATAAAGAGGATGAGATTTTGTTCTTGCCTTTAAGTAAATTATAGACAAATAGGGAAAGTATCAAAGATTATAGAATCTTCAATATAAGGCATATATGATAAATATCATAAAAGATACATACAAAGTCCTATGGAAACAATTTTATTGCATGGTGAAAATTCAATAGCTTTCTGGTGGAAGTGACATTTGACCTTATTCTTGAAGGATTTTTTTAAATTACATACTAAAAGATATAAGGCTCAAGGAGATTAATTAATTTTAGAGATAGGGTGTCACTGAATTGCCTAGGGCCTTGCTAAGTTGCTGAGGCTGGCTTTCAACTCATGATGCTCCTGTCTCAGACTTCTGAGCCACTGGGATACAGACGTATGCCACGGCGCCTAGCATTCAAATATATCTATATCATATTCTATTTTATATTTGAGGAATATTTTTCTAGTTCCTTTCTCCCTTGACTAAATAGGGAAAATTTTAAAGAATGATGGGATCAGATATAAGAAAGTCTGCTTTTAGAGTACAAAATAATTAAATTAACAAGCTATAATGGTAAAATGGAGCTAAAGAGAAAAATGCTGTAATGGTATCATATAGACTCTTTTTAAGAGTCCTGTGATATTCATCTTGCATGATGTAACTCTCCCACTGAATTAATAGTTGGGATTTCATTTCTAGCTTTTAACAATCTGCCTTTTCTTTAAGTACGATGACAATGGAAGAGCTACTGACATCTTTGCAGAAGAAATGTGGAACCGAGTGTGAAGAAGCACATCGGCAACTAGTTTGTGCCCTCAATGGCTTAGCGGGCATCCACATTATTAAAGGTAGAAGGTGATTGCTTTGTTATTTCTGATTTTTCAGATACCTTCTGAGGAAGTTTAATTATAGCAGAACCCACCCCCCCCCAAAAAAAAATACACACTACTGATTGTAATTTAAATGTTCTCATTTAAGTTACAGAGAGCAGTTATGCAGGATGGTTCATAAACTTTAAACATTTACAAGTGTTTTGTCTGAACAATTCCACTTTTGCAAGTTTTTTCTTGTTTTTTTTACAGAAATTCAGATATGAAAAAAGATATGGCCATAAGTTGATAATCTTAGTCTTTTATAGTGAACAATTAAAAACAATCAAAATGTCTAGAAATAGAAGACTGGTTAAATTTTGACACATTCATAGGAGTATTGTTTATTGATTTTAAAATTTATAAATAAATTCAAAATTTATTTATAAATTTGTTTTTCCCATAAATATATGCCTACAAGGAATGATGGTGGTATATAAAGTGTCAGATGTTTTGGATCTTAAATTCGTTCAGAAGGTGACCAATATGTGCGCGTGTGCACACACTGACACAATGCATATAATAGAACTACAGTGAGAAATAGACAAATCCATAATTGTAGTTAAGGATTTCAGCATCTTTCTCTAAACGTTTACCAGAGTGTAGATAAAAAGTAAGTACATAGACAAAACTGTTATTCAGTTGACCTAATGAAGACTTATTTAACACTTTACCCAACCAAAGGGTTGCACATATTCTTTTTGGGTATACATAGAATGCTTACCAAGGTCAGCCATCTTCTGGGCTGTAAAACAAGTAAATAAGCCAAGGATTCAAAATCTTTCGTGCATACTCTATGACCACAGTGGAATTAAATTAGTTATCAGTAAGAGAAAAATAACTAGAAAGTCTTTAAATATTCGGAAACTAAATAACAACTTCTGAATAATCCATAGAGTAAAGATAAATCAAAAGCTAGACTAGGATGTATTTTGAAGTGAATGAAAATAAAATATCAAGGTTTGTGAGATGTAACAAATAAGTAATTAAATGGAAATTTGTAGCACTAAACGTTAAAATTTATTCTTGTTATATATTGTTATAGTTCTATTTTTTATTAGTTATCAATCTTTTATGTTTCCTAATTTATAAATTAAACTTTACCATAGGTATATATGTATCATAAATGTACAACATATATACATATACACATACATATATGTACACCATACGTGTCTGTGTGTGTGTGTGTAGTATTCTTAGGGCTCAGTGCTGTATGCCATTTCTACCCAGCACTAGAAGTGAGGGGCCAGGTGTCTTGGACTTATCACCAGCTGAAGAATGGAGAACAACTTCAGCATAGTGTTAAAGTTTGTTTTAAGGTATTTCATGATTAATGTTATTTCATTCAACTTTCCACCAGTAACCTTTTGTGTTAAATGTGAGGGTTCTCATACCCCAGTCTATTGAGTACACAGTCACAGAGAAAATTTACCATTACTCTCATTTACCCAGTAAGAAATAAATCATGCAGAGAAATTTATAATTTCTATAGAATACAAGTAATGTTCTAACTCTCTTTGATTAGCCTGTCCTTAGTTATTAGTTCTTCTGCATAATGGAAACAGAGCTGTGAAAGCGTCTATTATTAACTTTATTATTCTTTTGGTCCTAGGGATTTATCCCAGGGGCATTTTACCACTGAGCTACATCTCCTTTTTTTCGGAGACAGGGTCTCCCTAAGTTGCCTAGAGCCTCACTACTAAATTATTGAGGCTGGCCTCTAATTTGTGATCCTCCTGCCTCAGCCTTCCAAGCTGCTGCATGTGCCACCACACCTGGATAAATGTTTCTTGTTATCTTGCATTCTTGGGTAGAATTAGAAGGACTCTCCAAAGCTGTGTAGAAACAGTTCTAGACAAGAATTGAAAAAGATGTGGCTTCTTATCTGCTGCAATTGTAATCTGTGAACTTGGGCATATTTTTCAAAATTTCTGAACCTTAGTTTACTCAGTAAAATATAGATAATATAGTAAAACATAAATAGTATGACCTACATTGCCTCTCTCAGAAAGTATTGTTCTCAACCCATTAAGTCCCATTGTCCAGATGTGGGACACCCCTAAAAGCTTAAATTGAGCAACACATATTCCATTATGGTAACTTTTGAAGTAAATGATTTTAGAGTTATATTCTTTTGAGAAAAGTGATAGGTGAACGATTAGAGCGTTCATATGTGTGAAATATAAAGGATCTATAACCTCTACATTATGACTTCTAACCTAATTGAAAGCACTTATGTTGATTTCATTGAGATATTTGCAGAATTAAAAACTTTGGACCTAATAGATTAACACATACACCTTTGTAGCAAATCTTCCTTCTTGGACATTGACTAGAAAATCTTAAATTTATCAAGTGATTGCAAGTTTGTATTTTCTCTAGTAATTCTTAATCATTATCATCATCATTATTGCCAGCTCAATTGCTAATTTTGTCCTGTGGCTATTTGGTATTTCAGCCATCTATCTAAAATCATCTCTGCCTTAAAATTCATGGGGAAAGAGTAAATAAGGCAATTCATTATTTAAAAAGAATTGTTTTGAAAAACAATAAACTTTGCTTTACATCAACTTTGAAATAAATAGTCAAAAATAGGGAAAATATATGTTATATCTAATACTAGCTTTTCCCAGTGCCAAGTTACCTGAATAATTATAATTAAAACTTTCAAATTTCATGACTATCACAGATGAGGAGTTATGTGTGCTCATCTTTGAAAATATATGAATAATTAATGTACTGTTTAAAATATTTTTAGATCATCAAAATCTGGCATCACATCTGACAAGTGATTGTTTTTCTACTTGCAAATCATATTACACATTATATTTGCCAATCAATTAATATACACACACACACGCATATATATGCTATTTGATTCTTATAATTGCTCAATGATTAGAGTATTACCTTCATTTTACTTAAGAAAACATTCAGATAACCTTAGTTGCTTTCTCAACATTATAGTTAATCACTCACAGAATGAGCCCTGGACTTTTTATTTCAAACCAAGCAATAATTTATTATTATGCTAACATCTCGCCTTTCTTATAAAAAGAATATTTATAAATTTCACTATTATGCTCTCTATAGTAGGTTGAAACTCACAGCCAAATTTTTTTAATTGCAGTGATATAGTACTTACAGATTGTTACAGTAGTGAAAATAAACTTCAGCTTTCCCATCTTCATTTTAAAATTACTTTCCTTATTCTGTGTTATTATAATTAAAAAACTTAGTGAATGAATTTCTTCTCTTTGCCTTTTTGCTTGGCTCCCTCTCCGATTTTATTATTGCCTTTCCCTGGTTTGAACTTAGGGCTATAAAAAGAAAAAAAAAAAAAAAAAGTTCTTCATCTGATCATTTCAAACAGTCAGGATTTAGCAAGATCAGTATGTAGTTGTATCCTGCTCCGCGAAATACGGTACTGTTGCTAGACAGAAATGACTCTACTACTCCTTTCAGTTTTTACTGCATTCTCTCTGGAGTTCCTTGTGTTTCTTTGTATGAAATTATAACATATTAATGCTAATTATTAAGAGAAATCCCTATCAGAAAGTTCATTAACATAGGATATATCCATTGAATTTTATTATGAAAACTGAATTATAACAAATTTTCTGCTTTTAGTTTGTATTACTTAATAGTATGTTGTAAACAATATCCTTTTTTAAAAGAGCATTTCATATTTAACTGACATGATTTAGACTTTTCTAATATAGAGATGTCAGCAAAGATTTCACTTTTTAAAATGTGAAAAAAATGTAAAATTAATTTCAAATTCTAGAAAGATTTGCATGTATTATATGCAGTCATACATAATAATATATAATGCATTTTCTTAGGTTCTCATTGACTATCGTATTTAACATCAGATGTTATTCCCATAATGTGCTTTCTACAAATATTTTTTGGAGAAAATGAACTTGACCAGTATGAAATCTTCTAGTGTGTTTACTAAGAAATGTTAGTGCCATCATGTGGCTATGAATAAATCAACTTAAATTTGTATAATATATTGAGTATGACATGTTATGTATGTTCTTCATAAAGAAAGTATATCATTTTAATAAACAAAAGGTATTATAGTGAATAGTTCAAATTTAGCAGATTATATTATAATCTAGTCACTATACCTTCTTTAAAAAGTATAATTATGAAGAAAGAATTATGAAGGAAGGATACCATAAATGATATTATCAATACTAATTGAATCTGTATACCCATTGACTCTTAAAAAATAAAAAAATTAAAATTAAAACCTCACTGAAAGAATGATTACTCCTACACTATATGACTTTACTATTATAAAAATAGTCTTGCTCATTGAAGGGAATAGAAATTGGTAGACTCTGCAGTACTATGAAAATAATGTTTTGGAAAGCTTTATGTTAAGTAACTGCTAGAACTAGATATAAAGCAACAGCTTAAAAGCAAATGTTTTGCTTAGCACTGTGTATGTATATAATACACTGAACTATTCACTTAAAACTTGTTAAAATGATAAACTTTATATTAACAATGTATATTTTACAACAATTAAAACATATTTATCAGCTTTAACAACAACAAAAAAAGAGAACCAACTAAAAAAATCATTGAAGTGTATATATCTCTATAGGAAGCTTGTGGCTAGCCTATGTTCATATATGAATACATGACCAGTGTAACTCCACATCATGTACAACCACAGAATGGGAAGTTATACTCCATGTATATGTAATATGTCAAAATACTCTCTATTGTCATATGTAACTAAAAAGAACAAAAACAAAAAATCTTTTTTAAAAAGCCTAAGTCAGAAAAAAAAAGAAAAGCTTGTGGCTACGAAGACATCCTAAATATATGATATACATAAAAATAGTTCAAAGTTTTAGGCAGAAAATGCTAGTATATGTCATAATCAGGGGAAAAAACATTCTTGGCAAACAACTGGAACAGGTGGAGAGATTCCACCTTTTTTTCTACTTTATCATTTTGCCACTTAGATTTTTATTTTAATTGTATTTAGTTCACCAATTCTAAATCCCCAAGCAGCAAATAAGTTATATTTTTTTATTCAAGCTACCAGAAATGTTTTATCTTTCCTTTTAATGTCAACAGTTTTTCTGTAAAGAGCCAGACTGAATATTGTAGGCTTTGAGAACTCAGCTTTACTATTATAGTGCAAAAGCAGCCTTGGACAGTACGTGAGTGAGTATGGTGGGGTTCCAATAAAACTTTATTCATGGACCCTGAAATTTAATTGCACTTAATTTTCATACATCACAAAATATTAACAATTTGATTTTTTTTTAACTGCTTAAAACTGTGAAGATCAGTCTGGGATGTAGCTCAGTGGTAGAGTAACTGCCTGGCATGCACAAGGTTTGATCCCCTCATCGTAAAGTATTTTTTAAAAATTGAAGTGTAAAAATTATTCTTACCTAATAGATCCTATAAAAATGCAGAAGGTTAACTATAACCATGGACTATATTTTACCATCCTATCCTTCTATAGATACTTTTTGAATTTCATTATTTGAATGAGCTGCTGATTATAAACAAAAGAAAACTAACATATATGTCAGACTTAAGTGACCAAAATTGGAAAGATCTTTAAGTTTAATTGCAGATTATTTTGACCTAATACTGAAAACAACAGTATCGAGAGGAGGATAGTTTTTCCTGAAAATTATGTGTGGATTGATCATAGTATTTGATGTATTTGTTTATAAATGCATTATTACTAGAAATTTGTCCTCAATTTCAAATCATATTGACTTTTAATTGGCATCCCTAACTTAAGAAGAAGAATATTATTTGTCTAAATTAAATGTTAATCCAGACTTTGTTTATCAGTGTAATTTTTAAAAACATTGTGAATACATTTGTTTTTCTTTCTTTTTTAATACTGGGACTATCATTCATGCCAGTTTCCTTTAGTTAAAAAAATGTGTTATAGGACTATTATGTGGCTTAATGAGAAAGCACTTGCCTAACATGCTCAAGGCTCTGGGTTCAATCCCCAGAACACACACACAAAATTATAATTATTAAACTATATATTTTAAAATAGATGTTTTTAGATGATAGTTAACCAGATGACACTGGGAATTAAATATGTGACTTTGTTGTTTTAAATATATTTTAATTCTTTAGGTGAGTATGCCTTGGCAGCAGAACTATACAGAGAAGTGTTGCGTTCGTCTGAGGAACACAAAGGAAAACTCAAAACAGATTCACTCCAAGTGAGTAAAATTAAAGGTTTCAAACATATATTCTATTTATTTATTATACAGATTAAGTTTCTGAATGTTTTAAGTCATAATCATTATAGATGAAGCTCACAATTCATTTCATTTAATGAGCACCAAGGTGATTTCTGTTTATATGAAAGCTTGAGAATCACTACTATGCCATCTGCTTGGGCCAATTTTTGACTGAAATCTGACTGAAAAATCTATAACTTCTATCAGAAAAATAGCTCAAATTATAAATCTGAGTAGGTCAGATTTATCATTTTCACATATCAGCATCAACATATTTATTCACAGGCTCTTTACTTGTGAATAAAAAAGAAAGAAAAGGAGTTACACTCATCAGTGGAACTGACAGTATTAAAAATTTATCCAGTAATCTTTTAATTTTTCGAGGCCTTTTAGGGGGATTTGGATATTTCAGTTATTACATTATTTCTCTTTATTGGTTCTGTCCAGTGAATCTTAGATAAGTTTATCTAGTTGACTGGGAATAAAAAACCTCTTTTATTAATCATGGCAAATTTGGGCTTGAGTCCTAGGCATATTGACTTCTTTGTAATACAGAATAAAGACCTTGGGACTTACATGTTCACATTCCATGCACTGAGAGGCATTTGGAGAAATGTGTGGAGTATAGGGGGGAAAGAAAAAATTAAAGTCTACTTATATTCCACATGGATAAGATTACAGAAAGCAGGACCTGGGCCTTGAGCATGTGTGTTTACCTCTTGAGAGAAGGAGAAAATATAAAGATATTCTCCTCCTGAATAAAGAAAATAAAAGTAGGGCTGGGATTGTGGCTCAGTGGCAGAGCACTTGCCTAGCATATGTGAGTCACTGGGTTTGATTCTCAGCACCACGAATCAATAAATAAAATAAAGGTCCATTGACAACTAAAAAATATATATATAAAAAAATTAAAAAATAAAATAAAGAGTGAGGAAGAAGTTAACAAAAATTTATACCATCACCTATAATCTGAGCCAGACAGAATGAACCTTTTTAAAGTCTCCAATTACCAGCACCAAATCAGTTTTCCTTTAGCTGTCATCCCAAGTGAAATGAGAACTTAGCAGCTAGGAGCTGCCTTCACTTTTATTTCTTCTCAGAGCCTTTGTCTAACTAGACCTAGACTCCATATAATCATGGGAAGTGTATAACATATAATATAGTTTTCTTCTTATCTTTGTAACATCTTCACTTCCAGCTCTTCTCCTTTTTAGCCCTTAAGCTCAACATGTCCAGGTCACAACCCTGTTTTCTTATGTGTTTTATTATCCTTATTTTTATCATACTATAATTGCAAGACTCATTCAGAATGATTTTTCAGGAGAAAAGGAACCAAGTTAGTACAGTTGACTTTTTTATTCTCCTGAACATTTTACACTTCCCTGTATAGACAAATGCATGTATAATAGGAAAAAAAAAATACCTGCAATACATATTCTACTAAATGTATAGCTATACTGCATGAAACATTTTTTTTGGGGGGGGGGGTAACCAGGAATTAAATCCAGGGGTGGGGGGAGTTTAACCACTGAGCCACATCCCCAGCCCTTTTTTAAATTTTATTTAGAGACAAAAGTCTCACTGAATTGCTTAGGGCCTCACTAAGTTGCTGAGGCTGGCTTTGAACTTGTGATCCTCTTGCCTCAGCCTCAGGCATACGCTACCTCACCCAGCTGAGACTTTTTTTAATTATATAAAATTAATGACATTATTATTTAAAACTGATATAATTTTTCTCAGGAAAAAAAATTGTACTCAGATTGTTTTTAGAAGGAAAGTAGATGATGTGATCTTAATGTGGTATTAGTACCTGTTTACCATATAAATAGTAGGTCCACTGCATTATGTGTTGTTGTGTGTTTATAGAGACTTCATGCTACCCATAACTTGATGGAATTGTTGGTAGCTAAGCACCCAGGAATACCTCCTACCTTACGAGATGGAAGGCTTGAAGAAGAGGTAATTAGTATTCTGAGTTTTTTTTCTTCAAACTTTCTGCTCTATCTGGTTGATACTCCTAGGGCATGCAACATTTAAATAAATGAAATCATTTTTCCTTTGCTTCAGTGTTAAAAATTTTATGACAGTGACTGCATGTGGCAGAGAATGGCAAAATTTCAAAGTATTTTTCTTCTCTGCTTTATCTGCTTGCAGATTATGTAACAAGGTAACTTTCTTACAAGCTTGTCATAGAAAGAGCATTGACAAAAAATAAAGAACACTTGATCTCATGACATCTACAGTATAGTATATATAAAAACTTTTGTTCTTTCTCTACTTTGTATATTATCGTTTTTTTATTTTTACTTGTAATTTTTTAATTTATTTTAATTAGTTATACATGACAGTAGAATGCATTTATGGACTTTGATATATCATACATAAATCGGGTATAATTTCTCATTTTTCTGACTGTTCATGTTGTAAAATCACTGTGGTCATGCACATGTAAAGTAATAGTGTCTGTTTCATTCTACTAACCTTCCTATTCTCATATTCCCTTCCCTTTCTTCACTCCCCTCTACCTAATCTAAAGTAACTCTATTCTTCCCTACCATCCTCACTCCTGTATTGTGAATTAGTATCTGCATATGGTTTTTTTTCTGATTGGCTCTTTTCACTTAGTATGATATTCTCCAACACTATCCATTTACTGGCAAATTCCATGATTTCATTCATACACACACACACACACAAATATATATGAATATTACGTTTTCTTTATCCATTCATCTGTTGAAGGGCATTTAGGTTGGTTCCATAGTTTAGCTATTGTGAACTGAGCTGCTATAAACACTTGGCATAGCCACATCACTATAGTATGCTAATTCTAAGTTCTTTGGGTATAAGCCAAGAAGTTGGATAACTGGGTCAAATGGTGGTTCCATTCCAGGTTTTCTGAGGAATCTCCATACTGCTTTGCAGAGTGTAGTTGCATCAATTTACAGTCCCATCAGCAATGTATGAGTGTATATTTTTCCCCACATCCTTATGGTTGCCTGTATCTTAATGATTGCCATTCTGACTGGAGTGAGGTAAAATCATAGTGTAGTTTTGATTTGCATTTCTCTAATTACTAGAGATGTTGAACATTTTTTCATCGATATTTGTTCATTGATTTTATTTCTTCTTCTGTGAAGTGTCTGTTCAGTTCCTTAACCCATTATTGATTGGGTTATTTGGTTTTTTGGTTTTAAGTTTTTTGATTCTTTATATATCCTAGAGATTAATGCTTTATCTGAGGTGCATGTGATAAAGATTTTCTCCCATTCTGTAGGCTCTCTCTTCACATTATTGTTTCTTTTTCTGAGAAGACACTTTTTAGTTTGAATCCATCCCATTTATTGATTCTTAATTTTTCTACTTGTGCTTTAGGGTTCTTGTTAAGGAAGTCAGATCCTAAGCCAACATGATGAAGATTTGGGCCTAGTTTTTCTCCTGATAGATGTAGGGTCTCTCTTCTAGTGCCTCTGTCTTTGATCCACTTTGAGTTGAGTTTTATGCAGAGTGAGAAATTTAAGTTTAATTTCATTTTGTTACATATCACTTTCATTTTTCCCAGCACCATTTGTTTTATAGGCTATCTTTTCTTCAGTGAATGTTTGTGGTACCTTTGTCTAGTATGAGGTAATTGTATTTGTGTGAGTTTGTCTCTTTGTCTTCTGTTATAGAACAGAAGACAAACCCTAACCCTAACCATTGGTTTACGTGTCTGTTTTGATGCCAATACCATGCTGTTTTTGCTACTGTAGCTCTGTAGTATAGTTTAGGCTCTGGTATTGTGATGCCTTCTGCTTCACTTTTCTTACTGAGGATTGCTTTGGTTATTCTGGGCCCCTTATTTTTCCAAATGAATTTTATGATTGCTTTTTCTATTTCTATGAAGAATGTTGTTGTGATTTTAATAGGAATTGCATTGAATCTGTATGTCATTTTGGTAGTATGGCATGGCTACTTTGACAGTGTTAATTCTGCCTATCCAAGAGCATGGGAGATCTTTCTGTCTTCTAAGATCTTCTATTTTTTTTTCTTTAGTGTTCTATAGTTTTCATTGTAGAGGTCATTCACCTTTTTGGTTAAGTTGTTAGAAATCAATGGTAAAATAAAAAATAGAAGCTATTCTAACAAACGGAGACTAAATAATACACTATTGAATGATGAATGGATAGTAGAAGAAATCAAGGATGAAATTTAAAAATCTTAGGTAAATGAAAAAATGACCTAACATTACATCTGAAAGCCCTAGAAAAAGAACAACAAATCAACATCAAAAGCAGAAGGTAGGAAATAATTAAAATCAGAGCTGAAATTGAAACAAAAGAAATAATTGAAAAAATTGACAAAACAAAAAATTGGTTCTTGGCCAGGGACTGGGGCTCAGTGGTAGAGTGCTTGCCCAGCACGTGTGAGGCACTGGCTTTGATTCTTGGCACCACATAAAATAAATAAGTAAATAAAATAAAGGTATTGAGTCCATCTACAACTAAAAAACTATTTTTACAAAATTGGTTCTTTGAAAAAATAAATAAAATAGATAAACCAATGGCCAGGCTAACAAAGAGAAAAAGAGAGAAACCTCAAATTACTAAAATACTTGATAAAAAAGGAAATATCACACAGACATGTCTGAAATACAGAAGATAATTAGAAACTATCTTAAAAATTAATTCTCCAATAATGTAGAAAACATCAAAGACATTGACAAATTTCTAGAGACATATGATGTACCCAAACTGAATGAAGAGGTCATGCATACATGATTTAAACAAATCACTATCAAGTAATGAAATAGAAAACACCATCAAAACCTACTAATCAAGAAAAGCTCAGGACCAGACAGATTCTCAGTGGAGTTCTAAAGACCTTCCAAGAAAAATTAACACCAGTACTCCTCAAAGTATTCCATGATATAGAAAAGGAGGGAACCCTTCAAACTCATTCTGAGGCTAATATCACTCTGATACCAAAACCAGACAAAGACACATCAATGAAAGAAAACTTCAGACCAATACCCCTGATGAATATAGATGCAAAAATTCTCAATAAAATTCTGGCAAATCACATATAAAAACATATTAAAAAGATAGTGCACAATAATAAAGTGGGGTTCATCCCAGGGATACAAGGTTGGTCCAACATACAGAAATCAATAAACATAATTCATCATATCAATAGACTTAAGAATCATATAATCTCTCAATAGATGCAGAAAAAGCATCTGCCAAAATACAGCACCCCTTCATGTTCAAAACACTAGAAAAACTAGGGATAATAGGAATGTACCTCAACATTGTAAAAGCTATATATGCTAAACCCAAGATCAACAGCATTCTAAATGGAGAAAAATTGAAAACATTCCCTCTAAAAATGAACAAGACAAGGATGCCCTCTTTTACCACTTTTTTTCACCATCATCCTTGAAATTGTAACCAAAGCAATTAGACAAAAGAAAGAAATTAAAGGGATGCAAATAGGTAAAGAGGAACTCAAATTATCACTATTTGCCAATGACATGATTCTATATTTAGAAGTTCAAAAAAGTTCCACCAGAAAACTTCTAGAATTAGTAAATGAATTTAGCAAAGTAGCATGATATAAAATCAAACATGTTCCTATGCCTCAGCGATGAATCCACTGAAAGAGAAATTAGGAAAACTACCTCATTCACAATAGCCTAAAAAAATCACTTAGGAATCAATCTGCTTTATATTTTATTTAAGGTAGTAAATAAACTCAAAATTTTCAATGGTGTTTCTCTGAAGTTCCACCATAACAACTGTTGCCTTTCATTCAAAGCAGTGATATTATAGATTATTCCATGGTAGCTCATTAATAGCTTATTATGCTAATTCTTCCAGAGACTTTTGACTTTTGTCTCCAGTCCCAGCAAATATCATCCTATTCTCTCTTCTGTGAATTTGATTTTTTAGATTCCACATGTGATATCATGGCACTTATCTTTCTGTGTCTGGCTTATTTCATTTAATAAGCCAGGTTCTTTAATATCATGTCCTCCAGGTTCATCTGTGTTGTAAAAACAGAATTCCATCTTTTTGAAGTTCTGAATAATATTCCATTGGGTGTATATATATGCATCATATTTTCTTCATCCATTCATTGGTAAATAGACATTTAATTGATTCCATGTCTTAAGTGTTCTGAATAATGCTTACTGTGAACATGAAAATGCACATCTCTTTGAGCTACTAATTTCTTCTCCTTTGAATGCATACCTAAAAGTAGAATTTCTAGGTCACATGGAGTTCTGTTTTTAATTTTTTTAGGAATCTTCATCCTGTTTTCTGTTATGGCTATACTAATTTTTATTCCCCCCAACAGTGTGCAAGGGTTCCCTTTTCTGCATATCCTCAGTAATATTTACTTTCTTAACTTATTGATAATAGCCATCCTAACAGAAATGAGGTAATACCTCATTAAATGTTTTTAATTTGTATTTCCCAGGTGATTAGTAAAATTAAACACCTTTTTCATAGACCTGTTAGCCATTTGTTTGTCTTTTTTTGAGAAGGTTCTTAGCTATTTTATTTTTTAAAGAGAGAGAGAGAGAAAGAGAATTTTAATATTTATTTTTTAGTTTTCAGTGGACACAACATCTTTGTATGTGGTGCTGAGGATCGAACCCAGGCCACACACATGCCAGGCAAGCGCGCTACCACTTGAGCCACATCCCCAGCCCTATTTTTTAAATTTTTTTTCTTCTTGCTATTAAGTTGTTTGCCTTTCTCATGTTTTGGATATTAACACCCTATCAGTTGTACATTTAGCACATATTTTCTTCCAATCTGTAGAGTGTGTCTTCACATTGTTTCCTTTGCTATATTTTTGACTATTCTGTTTTAATGTTTGATGGTAGTCTAAGTGTTGAAAATTTTCAAATGAAATATCATTTGCAGCACAAACATCTAATCCTTGTACATAATTAGTCACTCTTCATCTAAATGCCTTCAGTGACAGGAAGCTATTACAGGGAGAAAGCCCATTCTGTTAGTAGGCAGCTCTAATGGCCAAATAATTATAGCCAAGGAATTATAATAAAAATTAATCAAAGGGTTTTGACAGGGAAAGGAAAAAATGCATAAGGAGGAGCATTCTTACTTTAACTGTATTTCTAAGGAAGCTACATTATTACTCTGTCTTACTCTTACTGAATATGAAGCCATAGTATTTCAAAGCTGGACAAGATTTTAGAAATTCATCTGCTTTAGCACCTGTTGTGCAAATGAAGTAACTGAAACTAGAGAAGTGAAATGGCTAATCCAAAAAGATTATTCAGTTGAGCCATATGAAATTGCCATTTTGTTTTAAAAATGGTCAAGTATTGGTAATTTCTAGTGGCTCAACCCTTTACTGAGTGAAGCATTAGAATTTCAATTTAGTCATCTTTTCAGTTTTCCTACCACTACCCTTTATACTACCCTTTGATAGTATTTGAATACAAGAAAATGAAAAATTTTCACAAGTTTTTTCATGTTGAGTTTATAAGAATAGAACTTTTCTATTTATAAGAACAAAATATATTGATTACTTATGAATTATTCTCTTGAAAAGGTAAGAAGTTTTAATCCCTTGTGTGTTGGTCTGCTGAGACTTCCATTACAGAATACCACATATTGGAAAACTTGAACAGCATAATTTTATGTTTTCTTAGTTCTGAAGATTGGAAGTTAAAAAACAAGATATTGGCGGGTTTCTTTTTTCCTGATGCTCCTTTCTTTGGCTTTCAGAAGGCTTCCTTCTCACTACATCCTTGCATGACCTTTTCTTCTTGCTTATAAATCCTTCGTATATCTCTCTTTTGACATAGGAACACCACTGGTCATATTGGATTGGGGTCCCAGCCTTATGGCCTTCTTTAACCTTCCTTGCCTTCCTCCAAATGCAACCACATTGAGAGTTAGTCCTTCAGCATTTGAATGTGAGAGTAACACAGTTCAGTTCCATAATACCTTTGCTACAGTATATTTTCAAGTTTTATTTTTAAACTGTAGAAGCTAAGAAACTTTAATATTAAAACAGATAAATAATTCTGAAAGGTGTCCTTTGCCTCATACTTTGAAATATTAATGCCCTCTCCTTTTTTTCTAATTAAAAAAAAATATTTTTTGAGGGAAAAGTCTTTTGGGACTTTTTTAAGAAAATTAAATTCACCATAGTAAGTTATTATTTTTTTGAGACCTAGTTTTTATCTATTTTCTTTTTTAACACAGGCCAAACAGCTACGAGAGCATTATATGAGCAAGTGTAATACAGAAGTTGCCGAAGCCCAGCAAGCTTTACAACCTGTGCAGCAGACCATACGAGAGCTCCAAAGAAAAGTACACTTACAAAAATGCAGTGTTTCTTGCTTGTGTTTGTCTTCAGATATCATTTGGGTTTATGTTTTGTTTAGGGAGAAACTTGAACTTTCTTATTCACTTTGGAACTCCTAGCACTTTGTACCGTGACTCATATACCTTATTTTACAGTTAGTATGTCTTTGTTGAATGAACTGATACATAGATAAATCGATTATTTTGAGGTTCTGTTTTGTTTCTTTTAATCTCTAGTGGGTTTTCTCTTACCTTGATATCTAAGAAGTTATCGTTTAGGGAAAGTAAGGAATTCTATAACCCCATTTTGATCTTAGATGTGTATTTCCAAAATCTTTTAAGATGTTAGAGTATTAGAACCACAGATATTTTTCTCATACACTATGTGCCATTTGTCCTTTCTAAAGTTTCACTATTATAAAATCAGTAGCAAAGTCAGAAGAGAAGTCTACACAGATATATTTTTACTTATCAATTCTTTAATCAGTTGTTCCACATTTTATTTTTCCTAATAATTATTTGATATTCAGGCATATAATTTTGTTAGCTACAGTCATTGTAGATTATTTATTCAGCAGAATCTAGTTCAATTAGTCAAAGAGTAGAATGAAGGTTTTCTTTGTTATGCTAAGAAAGAGACCCCTGACCTTTTCATTTATATAGAATACATACTTGATTTTCATTTTGGTAAAGTATTTTTTTTTTAAACTCAGCTTTGTTATACAAGTATATTGTATAAATTCTCATTCATCCAGGGTAGTCAAGGAACAGTTGTTATTTTTCTATATTCAAAAGAGGCATTTACCCAATGTGTATAGATTATGCATATTAGTCTCCTCTTTTGTAATTCCTTTGAGAATAGCATTTATTATGGCTTCCTTTGAATTTTTCACATCAGCCTTTCCAGGGATGGAAACATAATGAATATTTTTTTAAAAATTAATTGATCAATATTATGATTTTTACAGATTCATTCTAATTCTCCTTGGTGGCTGAATGTAATCCACAGAGCAATAGAATTTTCTATTGACGAGGAACTTGCTCAGCGAGTACGAAATGAAATAAACAGCAACTACAAACAACAAACTGGAAAGCTTTCAATGTCAGAAAAGTAAGAAAATGGTATAAAATAGAATAATTATATGAGTAATCACCCCAGCTGTTCAGATCATTTGGTGTTAGGAGATGCATTTAAATATCAGAACATATTGTGGTTATAGCATCTGGTTTTACATTTTGTTAGGAGTACATTTTAAACAAAAATTAGTTATGTCTAAAATAGAGACCTTTTTTCCCATATCTTAGTCATTTTTTAAATGCTCTCTTTTTATAGTGTTTTAAAAATCTTCTTAAAATATTTTCTTTGGATATACCCAAAGCCAGATTCAAGCAAAATTCTGAAATAGAATTTTGTTTTGGAAAATTTCATTCTTGATGTCATGATTTCCCTGTGTGATTCACGGTGCATCAAGTGCCATGGTGGGCCCCGGTTTTATATTATGGAATGACTTGTTCCTCCCTTTCTTCCTGTCAACATGTACTATTCTTTAAGGTCTTCAGAGATAAGTCAGCCTATTAATCTAATGATTCTTTCTAAAGTTTCTCTTTATCAAAAACACCTTCAGTGGTTTTAATCCAAAAAATGTGTCCCTCTAATGTGGGAAAAGTGTTTGTTGTGGGCAGAACCTTTCTGGCACCTTTTGTATAGACAACCTAACATTCTTATATCTTGAGTATTAGTAGATACCATTGAGTATATTCCTACAGAAATCTCAACCAAGTGTGACGGGTAAATGTTACACGCAATTTTCTTAATACTTTGCTGGCAACTGTTTTCTGAATTTAAGAAAATTGACCTTTCATTCTGTCTTTGTGTTTGATGTGATGCTGGTGATGGGAATCAGATTCCATGACTGCAGAGGTCTTCAGTTCTTACTTACAACCCAAATGGAAGAGCTGAATAAATTCCAGAAACTTGTAAGAGAAGCTGTAAAAAACCTGGAGAAACCTCCATCTCGAAATGTCATTGAGTCTGCAACAATCTGCCACCTCCGACCAACCAGACTTCCTCTGAACTGGTAAGTAATTAAAGAAATCATACAGTAAATGACATTGTTCCATGAAGCTAGAGTTTATTAAGACAATAATGAATCATAAAAATAAAGATTGTTCATTTTAATTCAGACAAAAGTAGAAGGAGATGTGTTATTAAGAAAAATAAGGACCATGCACTAAAAGCCATCTAATTTTTTTCTAAAATAGCACAAAATGATAATAAAGAAAAATTGAAGTACAAATACCAAGCTTCTTTTAGAAATTATCTGATCACCTATTATGTTTTTGAATTTTTCTCTGATAATCTGTTTTTCAGTTGTGTCTTTTGTAAGGCTGATGAATTGTTCACAGAGTATGAATCGAAGCTATTTTCTAACACGTAAGTTTTCTGTTTGATTATTACCCATCAGAAAATTGAAACATTTTATGAGATTTAGTATTTGGTTATAAGGCTATATTTCTACTATGACTTTTCTTATATTTTTTCTTTTATTTAATCAATGTAGTAAACCTTTAGCATTTGATCCTTTGAGCATGCTGATGCTCAGTTTTACCTAGGTAGGTATTACTTGTTAGTATTCATGTCATGTAGCAATGTGTAATTAATAGAGGGGCAGATGAGGGGGGTGGTAAGATTCCAAACTGTGGAGTATAATGAATTTGAACTCAAATTCCTGCCCACTATTATGAGTAAATTATTTCTCTAGACCTCAGTAGACTCATTCATGAAATGAAAATACCGACAACTCTTCCTTCATTGTATTTTATGAATATTAAATATAATGAACATAACTGTTTAGCAAAGTGCTTAGTACATTTTTATAGGTTAGGAAGTATCTTATTAAAATGTTAACTCTCATTATTAATACCCTTTCTTCAGCAGAGCCTTTATTCTTGTATTGGGGATTAAGCTCCTTAATACATCTAGCCCTGGCATTAGCAAATTTAACCATCTATCCTTTTTAAACAGGAAAATTAAGGAAAGGATAAGTTCTGATTTGATTGACAATATATTTTTAGATCATATTGGTTTGTTTTGTGTCTTTTTCTATGTCAGTGGTAGGTCAGTTTATGTTTTAATTCTCAGAAGGAAGCTTATAACCTGGAATTTAGAGACATTTTTATTATTCCAGGTTATTCTCAAGAAACACTGGACAAATTTGATTCTTCCAGGATTTTTAGAGTTGCTGTTATTTTTCCAGAGACATTCAAGCATGATCTTGTAGATAAGACATTGAGAGTTATAGAAAAATTACAGACCTTGCTTCCCTATTCGTTCTGCCAATTTTACTGATCTATAATGCTTACAACCCATTGACAATAGTTGCTATTTTTTTTGTTATATATATTTTCAGAGTCAAAGGTCAGACTGCAATATTTGAGGAGATGATAGAAGATGAAGAAGGACTTGTGGATGATCGAGTACCTACCACCACCAGAGGTCTTTGGGCAATAAGTGAGACAGAACGTTCTATGAAAGCAATACTATCCTTTGCAAAATCACATAGATTTGATGTTGAATTCATTGATGAAGGAAGTACTTCAATGGATCTCTTTGAAGCATGGAAGAAGGAATATAAGGTACAGTATTTAAAACTATACTTATAACTTTTAAACTAGACCCTAAAACTTGCTCCCAACTTAAAAATTCTTCTCTACAATAATAGTATGTGCTACTTTTCTTTTTCCTTCTCCTCAGTTTTTCTGAGTTTGCTTTAGAGACTGGAGGTTAATCATAATTTCTCTTTCCCTAAGATGTAATTATTATAATATAGAATAATAAGTAACTCCTAAATTCTTCTTACTAGATTATTAAACTAAAACTTATATGAAACCTTTTATTTAGCTGTAAAAGTATTTCATTCTATTCTTGGCTTGATCTTCTTCTGCTATTCTATGAAACTAGAGTAGTGGGATTTATGTTTTTTGTTTTGTTTCATTTTGTTTTGTTTTTGCTTTGCTCTGAATAACCAGCAGCAGCATCAACTTTGAATATTAGGAGACATAGTAGATGTGTTTCAAGCTACAAGGTTGGAAACCATTCTTATGGATAGAGTATAAATATGTCTTTTGTGTACATATTTTAATAATTTCATTATATTAAAACTCCATACTTGATATTCTAGAGTTCATTGATTTTGAATTATTCTTTATATTGAATTTGCTACTCATTATCTTACTTTGCAGGTGATGTAAGTAAGGAAAGGAAAAGTGTTTCATTTATTTATAATGTTATATTTCCATGTTATCTATTTTTTTAATCTAAAGTTCCTGATTTTTAAAGCAGAATGCAAAGTTTTATACAGAAAGAGAAATTTGAAATATCTGTTCATGCATTTGAAAAGTTGGGGAATGGTTGTGTTTTTTTTTTAACAATTATCAGTTTAATAATTTTCCTCACACATTATTACTATAAATGCAAAGCACATTAATGGTTAATTATGGTAAGCCATGGAAGAACACATTATTATACAGTGTCTGACTACTTGCTGTACTCTTTCCTTTGGGCCCGTTTGGCCTCATGTTCTGTGTCCAGAGGACTGCTTATCATGCATATCTTCAGATCTTTGTGTATATTTCCTTCATAAGTTTGTAGAATAAACCATTTCACAAAAAAGTAAATGGATGAACTACTGTTAAACACATCAAACAGGATCTTACCTCAAAATGTTACTAAAAAAGCATGTCAAAATTTTTATACTTATTGATGTCATTTCTATTAATTTGAGAAATGTATATAACCAGATTTCAGGAATACATATTTATAGTATTATTTTAGTGGAAAGTCAGGAATAATAATCTTCTTAATGAAGAGTGATTATTCCATTGTTTGGTATTGAAAGAGGAATATATAAGGGAAAAGTGATACATTTAAGGCTTTCCAAGGAACTTGCATTATTTTTTTTTCTTAAATTGAATGGAAGATACTCAATTGTATATTTTATTTTTCTTATTACCATATATAGATATTATTTTGAATATGTGAATATAATGAAAATATTTTTTAATTTAAAAAAAGGTAGATTTTATCAGTCTAATTTTGATCTATAAAGCCCTTTGGTCTTATCAAGAAATCTGAATATTCTGTTCCTAAGAATTTGAAGAAACAGCGTCACGGAGATTATTCAGTCATCCTTTCTTATTCTAGATAACTAAAAGAATTTCTTTATCCTTAGACACTTAATGAAACAATGATGATGTCTTAAGGTCTCATTGAGGGCTTTCTACTCAAGGCACATCTTGATATTTTTAACCAATCTTATTATATGATTTAGCACTATCTTCGTCTTTTTTTTTCTTTCAGTTGCTTCATGAATATTGGATGACTCTAAGGAATCGTGTATCCGCTGTTGATGAACTTGCAATGGCTACAGAAAGACTAAGAGTTCGAGATCCTAGAGAGCCAAAACCAAACCCACCAGTTCATCATATCATTGAACCACATGAGGTAAAGTGCGAGTAAATCCCAGAAAATGGTACAACAAATTGATGTCATAATAGTCTTAAGACCCACAGAAGAGATATAATCAGAGCAGTGATCTCTGAGTATATATTTAATCTGTATTCAGTTTGTACAATATGAAGTTGCTTTGTAGGTCAAAATGATCAAACATTAGCAATTTTACATTTGATACATGGTTAATAGTCACTATTTTGGGGCATTTTATTTCTCTCAAAGTTGTGCATTCATCTCTTTTTGAGCACTTGCTCTGTGTCATATCCTATGGGTATTCTTGGTCACTTTTTGTATGTTTTATACTACCTCACTTTTATTAGAACTAGAAAAATCTTCCTTAGTGTTTTAGTCCTCCTGACTTTGTTGTGACCAAAATACCTGACAAAAACAACTTCAAAAAATAAAGTTTATTTTTGCTCACATTTTCAGAGGTTAGTCCATGATGGGCTGACTCCATTGCATTGCTCTGGGCTCAATGGAGGCAGAACATTATGACAGAAGGTGTGGTGGAAGAGCACTACTCTCTGTTCATGGCAGCCCAGAAGCAGAGAGAGGAAGGGGCTGCCGGGAACGTGAACCCTTTCATCATATGCCCCCAGTAACCCACCACCTCCAGCCACTCCTCACCTGCCTATAGTTACCACCCAGTTAGCACCTTCAAACTAGCATAGACTAATTAGGTTATAGCTCTCATAATCTAATCACTTCACCTCTGAATATGCCTTCCTTAATACAGGAGCTTTGGTGGATTACCTCATATACAAATCATAAAACTCAACAATAACTTAAAACTTTCTTTTGCAGTGCTTTCTTTTACTAATAATAGATGGATATTTACAACTTATCCTCTAATTAAAGTCCCTCCTTATATCTCAGGATTCTCATAACTCCACTAGTCTTTTCTATTTCCCATTAAAAATATTCTTTTCTATATAATTTATTTTTATCCCTTGTATGTGTTTCTATAAAACTTGGAGATTCTAACTTAGTAAATCTTTAAAATAATCATTATTATAATCTCTCCTTTAAATATGAATTCTCAGTAAGATTTTGCTTAGAAACAAATTCCCTGTTATTTGAATTCTCCTTTCTGTCTACTATATTTTATTTGGAGGCAGGAGTTGGAGATTTTTCCCTGCATATCCCTCCATGTAAACCAATGTATTATTTAATTTTTTTTCATTCCATGAACGTATTACTTAAAAAATACACCTAAGTAAAATTTGGGTTGGTTTCCATCTAACTTCAGTATCTTGTCAGTAATTTTGTGTTTTGTTTGTTTGTTTTTTAATATTTATTTTTTAATTGTAGTTGGAGACAATACCTTTATTCTACTTATTTTTATGTGTGCTGAGGAATATCCAGGGCCTCACACGTGCTAGGTGCACACTCTACTGCTGAGCCACAACCTCAGTCCCAGTAATTTTGTTTTATATAGCAAAAATGAAGTCCTTTCAAAATACATTATCTAGAATACTTTTTGTATATTTGAGTTTAAATACATAAATGGGTTTTCTAAAACAGGATATGTTTATATTATTGAGAAGATTTGTACATCATGTTTAATAGTTTAATTAACTTTCTGAGAGAGAACAAAGCAGCTTTTCTGTTATTTGTTTTCAGGTAGAACAAAATCGCATTAAACTACTAAATGATAAAGCCGTTGCTACATCACAGCTTCAGAAAAAACTTGGTCAGCTTCTTTACCTAACTAATTTGGAGAAGGTATTGTTTTTAAAAGATTCTATTTTTTCCTCATACTATATTATTATAAATTATTTTAGTGACTCTTTCCATTTAAAATATTAGTCCTGTTAATTAATAGTACAGCTTTTCTAAAATTCATCTTTTGTTTATGTTACTTATGAGTTGAAACACTAGCTATCTTGGCAGTAGCTTCACAGATCGTCAAAGAAGATTATATCTATGGGAATTATAATTAATACAGGGGATTTGAAATACACTATGTGGTGAAAAGCAATGTACAGAGACTATGGTTGAAAGCCTTGAATAGAAGTGTTACAACATAACTTCTCAATGAAAATTTTTATCATATAACATTTATATCCATTCATTGATACTTAATATATATTTTTAGTTTATTTGAAACTGTGAAATAAGTTTAAAAAGCTAATATCATAAGACATGGTAATACTGGTAAAGTTCAATTATTTGGTATATGGCGTAGCATTTTATGAATTGGAGTCCAAGTATTATATCAAACATTGATGACTTGATAGGTCATTGATAAATATAATTTTTGATAATATTAATTCAAGAATTCATGGTTTTCAGTAGACAAGCACCTATCAGAACTGGTAACTGAATAAAAATGCTTTTCTTTCAGTACTAAAACAGTGACATGACATCTTTAAAATGCTGAAAGAAGAACCTGCCAACTTAAAATTCTATAGCTTAGAGAAAATATCCTATAAAAAAATTGTGAAGTAAAGTATTTTCAGTTAAATAAAAACTAAAAGAATTTATTGCCAGTAGATTCACATTACAACAAACATTAAAGGAGATTCTTTAGGCTAACGACAAATTATCTAAGTCTGAAGGATGGAACTTTCAGGAGGAAGGAAAAGCAAGGGAAAGCTTAAATATGTAAGTAAACATAAAAGAATATTAACTAAAACAACAGGGCTGTTGTGGGATATGTGGCATATAGAACAAATGATAGCACAAAGGAAGGAGATAAGAAGAGGTAAACTATCATAAGATTCTTATACACTTTAAAGAAGTGGCCAAAATATCTCTAAGAATATCAAATATGGCCAGTTGACACAGACTGCCACACCCAACAACTACAGAATACACCTTTTTTTTTTTTTTTTAGGTGTGCTTGGAACATTTTACTAAAGTTGACTTAATTCTGATTCAAAACAACTCTTAAAATTTTCAAAGAATAAGAAGTATGCAAGGATATATTTTCTAACCAAGGAGAAATTCAACTAGAAATTAATAATGGAAAGGTGACTAGATAAATCCCCAAATTGGAAATTAACAAAATTCTAAATAACTCATGGCTCAAAGAAGTTCAATGGAAATTAGAAATTATTCTGAACTAATTGAAGGTGAAAATATGTGACAATATGCACCTAAGGTATTCTTAGAGGAAAATTTCTAATTATTTGTTTTTTTATTTTAATTGATAAATAAAAGGGAAACTTACAACTTTAAATCAGAGATCTGCAAACTACCACACATATGACAAATCCAAACCAGTACTTGTTTTTATAAGTAAAGTTTTACTGGAACACAGCCACAGTTTGCTCATTGTCTATGGCTGTATTTCACACTGTGGTAGCAGTGTTGAGCAGTTGCAATACAGACCATATTGGCCTATAAAGCCAAAAATATTTACAATCCAGCTCCTTACACAAAATTATGCCAACTCTTTCTTCAAATATATTAGAAAAGAAGTGACATCATGAGTTATGGTAGATTGCTTACAAATTGCTACAGTAAAATGTTCTACATTATATATGCCCTTAGCAATCCCTTCCCATATTGACTCTAGATTAGTCATCTTACTTTTGACCTGAAACATAAGCAGAGACTTAAAAATTCCATGCACATCAGGGTTCCCCAATCTTCTTGCTCTTTGCAACACGGAGACCATGTGAAGAAGCCCAGATTAACTTCCTTGAGGAGCTGAGCCCACAGTTCTGCGTTCCCCCAGGCAGCTAATCCACCAGCTGCCAGAAATGAGGATGAGGCCATCCAGGACTATTCAGCACAAGCCAAGCTACCACATCCCCAAAGTACCCAGGTGGCCTGTGGAGTCATAAGAATTACATGTTTATTTTAAGCCTCTGCATTCTCAGGTGGTTTGTTACAGGTTATGTGACACAGAGATTATCAGGTAATAATTCAGCTCTTCACCTTTGATAAATGCCTGCATACTCTCATTTTATTTAGTGGAGTTATTTTGAATCCTTAGAGATACTGAATCTACACAATTTAGATTTTTGTTGTTGTTATTGCTTCACTACTTGTAAGCCAAAGGATGATTATTATAAACATTTAAATATGTGGTTTTTGAAACCACATATAAAAACTGGTGATCTTTCTAATTTACTTTTCTTTTATGTTTTTCTCAGTTTTATAATTTGTCCATTTTGTAACTTTTTGAAATTTTTTCACTTTTTATAATAATTTTAAGAAAATTTTGAAAAGCTATTATATTTTGATATAATTTCCAAGCATAGAGATCTCACATCATTAATATTTCTGTTTTTCACAACATATAAGTGTCTTATATATGGGCTGCCAGAACATAATGGGTTAAGGCAACTAGAAAAAGGATGCTGAGAAACATGTAGTATTAGTAAGGGGTTTTGTTATATAACTATGTGCTGCCTCTTCCCATGTCTCTGATCCTATGCCAAGTGGATATGCATTACAAGTGCACATTTTCTTCATAATTTTTAAAGAGGATTTATTTCAAAAATCTAAATTATATATTTTTAAATAATTCATATTTCTTTATAACAAAATCTAAAACTAAAGTTTTGAAAATTTAGTTACATCATATTTTGCCTTTATGTTCTACCATAATCACAAATATAGTAACATTTCTTCAACTGTAATAAAAAATTGTTTCTTTTTTTTGTTCATACCTTAAATAAATTTTTTTGGTAAATCCTAGGAATGATAGTGTTAGGTAATATATAAAATATTAGATAGTCTCAATTAGATTATTTTATTGCATTTGCCAGCATTTACTTCTAGAAATGAATTGAAAAGCATCTATCAGGTAGGTTTTAAGTCTAAAAATGTCACTAATGTATTTTTGGATTCTTTTCTTGCATAGTCTCAAGACAAAACATCAGGAGGTGTTAATCCAGAACCTTGTCCAATCTGTGCTCGACAGCTGGGAAAACAGGTGAAATGTCACATACACTTATAAAAATGATTATGATTTTCAATGGTTTCTATATGCAATCAGTCAATCAGTCTTTCTTTCATGATTACTGTGTGAAAGACAAGTATTACCCATCTCTTTAAGGTTAGGGTATTAAAGTTTCATGATTTTGAACATATTTCCAAACACGAAATTGTTTCCAAGTCATTTAATTTTGCTGGATGACCATAGTTATTTGGTAATTGTACAGAAATATAATGCATCGCAGATAAATTTACTTATGAACGTAGTCCCGAGGTTTAGTAACATAGCTGTTACTTAATATTGTTAATATCTTATAATCCAGGCTTTAAAGTGCAAATAATATCACTTCTACAGGAATTTAGATGTGCTTTTTAGAAGGCAGCCATAGTAATTAAGTACATTTCTTTGTGACTATTACAAACAAATATGTATAGACATGATGGCACCATATAATTATTTTCTAGGAGGCTCAAATTTTTATCCTAAGTAGGATAAATCACTGTATAAAATATCAGAAGGTTCATTGCTTTTCAACATTTTAAACATAAGCCTATTACCTTTAACAAATAAAAGTATCCTCCACTGTCCTCCCCTTTATGGAACTTTGGAACTGAAATTAAATATATAAATTCCATGTTCTAAGCAGGAATAATCAGGAATAAGGACCTTTTAGTTTTCAAGATTTAAGTAGAAGCTAGATTCTCAAAGGAAACTTTAATTATAAATCTTAATAGGATAGGTATAACATTGGAAACTTGTAATACTATACAGATATTGATGACTTCTGACAAAAATCAGTGATAAAAATACTATGAATAAAAGTGAAAGAGGCTGAGCAAAGTGACACACTTCTATAATCCCAGCAACTCTGGGGGCAGAGGCAGGAGGATTGCAAGTTCAAGGCCAGTTTCAGCAATGTAGCGGTACCTGTGTCAAGATAAATAATAAAAAGTTTGGGAATGTAGCTCAGTAGTAAAGTACCTTCAGTTCTATCCCCAGTACCAAAAAAAAAAAAAAAGATGGGGGGAATATAGGGATGGGGTACAGGGTAGTGGTAGAGGATATGCCTAGCATGTGCAAGGCCCTAGGTTCAATCCCCAGCACCCAAGAAAGAAACGGGGAATGATAGGGAACATAACATAGAGCAGTCTTTTTTGTTTTTAGTTTTTGATGATATTCATGCAATTGTATTATCTACAAAAATTTATTTCCTTTTTAATCTTTAACATTTTCAGTTTTTAAATTCTTTCACATTCATTATTCCATTCACTTCCTGTGAAAGTCAGGCCTCCTACACCTAGAAGAACATATTGGATTGCAAAACTGTTACATTTCGAACTCTGTTCATACCCACAATCTGTGGGAACTCTATCCTTTCCTCTTAGTTTCCCAGTTCTCCTCCCTCTGTAATTTAGGTCTATTCAATTAGAATCTGTCCGAGATAGCTCATCTGTATCTGCTGATTCAGGAAGTATTGCCATTTATCTGTTCTTATGTTTCAGATACTTCAGTCAGTCTCATGACTCCTAATGTGGGTGTCTCTTTGATTGCTCTGTTACTTATTTATTCTGAGCTCTCAAGAGTCACAAAAGTTCTCTCAAGTATCCTTTCTTGCCAGTGGCACTACAGATACATAAGGTACTGGATAGTGCTGCTGTGTATCAAGCAGAAGTCGTAGTGAGATAGCTCCTTAATTTTGTCCCAGCCTCCTGAGGAGTCTGACACAACCCCTTGAGAGCAGAGGTACAGCTGAAAAGCAATGAGAACAGTATCAGCCAACCAAACACAAAATAATCCCTTTTCTTTTCTATTATTGTTTTAGAAACCAGGCTTATCTCCCTCAATTTTTTTTCCCCCCTTGGTTTGACTCTTTTCCAAGAAGCTTCTTAGACCTTCTACAAAGTATGTTGGGGAAACCTAGCCACGTATTTTCTTTCTATGCAGATTCATACATATCTATATCTTAGAAAAAAACAACTAAGAACTAAGGAGCCTTGTACTCATGAACCCCGTTTTTGTTGTTTTTGTTTTTACTTGGTGAAAAAAGAAGTTAAATAAATTGCATAAAATACTGTAGCTTCTGGAGTTGACGCCTAGATTAAATCTAATGCTCTTCTACAGCACTAAAGAGGTACATATACTTTATGGCATTCTCCGGAGATTCAGAGAGTATTATTTTTCTTTTCTTTAAATAGGATAAGGATTTTCTGAAAAATATTTTTTTTTCTTTGGATCTTTTTTTTTTTAATGTATCCAGAACCACTTTTAAAATTAATCGGAGATGTTAATCTCATTTTCTATATAAATTCTTTAATATACAAAACTATAAATCTTATTAATAAATTGAAAAGGATATATTAAGTACTTTGTCTTCTAATTAATGTTGTTCCACTGTAATATCTGCTCTTAGATTGGTAAGAATAATTTGCATTTTTTCTAAATCTGAAATGAGTACCAGTTTATTACAAAATAATGGTAATTGACTAGGGTCAGTAGAACTAAACACTATAAAAGCTTACTCCCTTGTGACAAAAAATAATTAATTCTAAAGTACAACTTGGATTTTATATTTATAGAATGTTAATATTGTAGAATATTTAGGAAGCAAAATCATGAGTCACTTCATTTGTTGTATTTATAGATTGAAAACATGTTTAATAGCATCTTACAAAGGTTTTTTTGTGTGTTTTCTGTTTTAGTGGGCAGTACTAACTTGTGGACACTGTTTCTGTAATGAATGCATTTCTATTATTATTGAACAATACAGCGTGGGGTCTCACAGAAGCTCCATTAAATGTGCCATCTGCCGCCAGAACACATCTCACAAAGAAATTTCCTATGTCTTTACCTCTGAGCAAGCAAGCCAAGAAGAGGACATTCCTGTGAAGGTAACGTAGGTCAAGAGCATGTGGAAGCATAGTTAGAGCAATAGAATATGAATCAATATCTGATCAAGGTGAGCATTAAAATCAGAGTGTGGTGGATATGTAGAAACCACTGTTATCCATAAATCTACTGCCTAAAACTTCAGCTTTGCCACCTACATTTTTGTTGTGGAAGGAACACAACAATACTTATTAAAACATGGTTAGCAGTAGTCCTCACACCCACTATGGCAGACAAGAATTCCAGTTCCCTATTTTATCTACACTATTTCCATTCACTACATATGAGATAGAACTCTGGTTAAATTTGAAATTTATTCAAAGAAGGTTTTTTTCTTCATTCTTTTATTTAACTGTGGATACCAGAAAAAAAAGCATGTGCTCAACCACATTAAAGGAAAAAATAGATTTGTTATTGATGGCAATTGTTGCTATGGGAAAGATATAGTATGTTTTTAAACACCATGGATGGATATTTCAGAGTACAACCAAAATTTGACTTTATTTTCCTAATTTTTTCTCATTCTTCCTTCAGAATATTTTTTATAAATTACTAATTTGGGATACAAACAGAATCTGTAATTGAACTTTCTTTGTAGAATGCTTATTTAATGAAAAACCTTTACTAGACATTTTGTTCCTTGTTTTTGTAAAGTATACTTTTTCAGTTTTTTCTAACTTGGACAAAGGGCAAATCAATTTGTAAATAAACCGAGGAATAGGAGCCTCAAGGATTAGTTTAGAGAATGCTGGAACTAACTCTAGCAAGAAGTTAAATTTTGTTCATTAATTCCTTCTCCTTCAAGGTTCTTGATACTCTCTTCTCACAGATTTTTGAGGATGTGTTTTGTGAATAGTTAATTACAAATTGAACTTTACTGCCAGGAGTTAGCCAGTTCTTAAGAGTGCTCCCTCCTAAGAAAACTACAATTGAATTAAACAATTTTTAATTGCTGGGGTTTCTTTTTTGTTGTTTTTGTTGTTATTTTTTCCCTACTTCTATTTGTGTAAAACCTGAAACTATCATTAACAATGCTCTTTACTGTGTTGGAATAAACAGAATCCCAGGGTTGGAATGAAATTTTTATTCCTTCATTTATTTATTCATTCTACACATATTTATTAGATACATACTGCATGCCAAGCAGTGTGCTGGACCTTACAGATGCAGTATTACATGTGTGAATAAAACAGATGGTGTTGCTGCTCTCATGGATTTAACAGTTTAGCAGTATGGGGGAAGGTTTGAGTTGGGGCAAGAAGCACTGACATTAAAACAGATTATTCATGTATTACACTTATGATAAACACTAAAAAAGAAAAGCAAATCTGGCTTTTCTGGGGGAATAACTTAATCAAATAATAAATGATAAATGATACAATATAAATGGATTAGCTAACATTGGAAGAGGTAGGGAGTGATCTTATGGGGAGGAGACTCCCAAATAGGAAAAAAAAAAAAAAATGTGTGCGTGCGTGTGCACACACACACACACACAATATATGAAAAGACCTGAGAAAAGAATGACTCAAATAAACTAAAGACTGCAGTGCAGAAAACAAGAATGAAAATTTGAATGGCCCAAGCAGGGCGAGGGGTTGAAAGGTCATTTGAAGGTTTGAGAATTTTATTTCCATATAAAGCCATTAAATGTTACAAGCAAGAAAGTATAATGATTGGATTTAGATTTTTAAGGGATCCTTCTTGCTGAATATGGAAAATAGACTATCAGGGATAGAAAAGATTAGAGTAGGAAAAATTGGGGGACACCAGTTTATGAAGTCACAGTAGTCATATTGGTGATTTCAATGGATTGATGGTAGTGGACATAGAGAAAAATAAGTATATTCAAGGGATACTTAAAGTTAGTTAGTAAAATAGAATGTTGTAGGCATTGGTAAAGAAAGAAATTTAATAAATGATCCCCCAGTTGCTCATGTGAAAAATAGGTGACTAAAGTTATAGTTTCTAATAAGGTATTTAGACACTTTATATTTGAGGTTTCTAACGTAGAAGCTGAAGTTTGAATGGGATATGGTGGTACATAATCCCAGAGGCTTGGGAGGCTGAGGCTAGAGGATTGCAAGTTCAAGGCCAGCCTTGGCAATTTAGTGAGGCTCTAAGCAATTTAGCAAGATACTTCTTATCTCAAAAAGGTCTAGGAATGTGGCTCAGTGGGGAAGCATCCCTGGGTTCAATACCTAATACTAAAAACAAATAAATAAAATATGAATAAAGAGATGAAAGTCTGAAAAAGCCTGAGCAAGAAATAGAGACACAGGCAATCCCAGAGTATGTGCTGTTTACAGAGACCTCAGGAACGCACTGCTTCAGTAAAGAGATCACCTGTGTCCAATGGTAATGAAAATGGATCATCTGCTTATAATATGGATTTAAAAAGCTAGTGGAGGTCATTGGTGATTTCTAAAAGAACTCAATATGGTGAGGGGCAGATGGGGAGAGATTGATGAGTGAACAGGAGGTAAATAAATGGAAAGAGAAAATGCCCACTATTTTATACATTTAGCTGTAAGAATTGTAAGCAAAGATATTTCTTTTGTTTGTTTTGTTAAATATTTTTCAGCATGTTTAATCTTCAGTTTAAAAAAAAAGAAGGCTGAAGATAGAAAAAGAATAATGTGTAGTATAAGTTTTGTGAAAAGATAGGTAGTGGCCAGGCACAGTGGCACATACCTGTAATTCCAGTGGGTTGGGAGGCTGAGGCAGGAGAACTGCAAGTTCAAAGCCAGCCTCAGCAAAATTGAAGCACTAAGCAACTCAGTGAGAGTTTGTCTTTAAATAAAATACAAAATAGGGTTGGGGATGTGGCTCAGTGGTTGAACGCCCCTGGGTTCTATTCCTGGTACCCCAGAAAAAGAAAAAAGATAGGGAGTGTGTTGATATATAAGAGAGAAGGCAGAGATCTCTTTGAAGTCAGATAACAGCCATTGGTTAAGCTGTTGAATAAAAAAAAAACTACTAGGGTAGGAGTCCTTATCTGAGGAGGGGAGAGTTGAATTAGTCATTTCAGAGAGAACGGGTATTAAATACCATGAATGTGATAGTGGAAGTAAGTGACCCAAGTGAGGTAAAGGGAAAAAAGGGGGGGAGGGTCTAGAAAATAAAGTGGTGAGACTTGGATGTTGGATGGGTTACAACCCAAGTATATAGTATATAATATCTAGAGTTCAGAGAGCTGAAGATTATAAGTTAGGCACCAGAGTTCTTCAGCGAATGAAAGGTAGTGTTCAGTAGTAAATGGTATCAAAGATGAGAAAGTTTGTTGATCTTAAAGCACAGGTTCCATGGGGCACCAACAAAAGGTTCAGGGATAGAAACAGAACAGGGTGTAAAAGAGGTAAATAAGCAGGGGGAACTGGAGAACAATAAGGGAAAAACCACATGGGCAAGTTTTATATTTAAATGAGAGGATCATGACTTCAGAATCATCTAGTCCTGTTCTCTGTGAACCGCCTAGATAAGTGTGTATTTTTAAGGCACATGACAAAGAGTTTCAGAGTGAAGAATCCACTGATCAGCCCTTTGGCCTTTGGTGGTGCGTTTGTCTCATTCACCACACATAGAACTACTCTCCTGCCCAGTCCCCCCTACCACTTTCTTCCCACTCCTATAGTTTTCTTTTCTTTCCTTCCCCTAAAGATAATCTGTCTCAGCTCTGTCTTTCTTTTCTGTCTCTTCAGCTGGCTGCAGGCATCCCAAGGGCCTCAGATGGCTTTCATGGCTAAGAAGCAGCAGTTCACCTTTGGGTGATGAAAGCTTTCATCACAGTTCAAGGAACTAGCATGAAGCAGAACTGCTGTGTCAGGATTCACTGAGTTTGAGGAAGTAATTGCTATATCTACCAGTAAACATCACAACCTCTGAACTGAGTCACTGAGCCCATCAAACCCAAACACCTGTTCACTTGTGGCAGGTTTCCTAGACACCCAGAAGAGATCAGGACAGTTATATTTGTTGTCCTGTTGGGACAGGGATATGAGTATTGAAATCTACTTCTTGTGCTCTCACTTCTTCCTGTCTTTTCTGGGTATTAGTGAACACATGAATTAATAGAAGCATCTTACTAAAAAAAAATAGAAGATTTAGAGTTTATACTAGATTTAATAATTTCCCTCTTGTCGTAGATGGATATGTACTTGCATTTCCTTTTTATTAATGCATCACTGAATGTTGTACCATTATGCAAACAAGTTTTATCCCTCCTCCACTTTTTCACATTGCTTTTCACCACGTTTGTGTTTGCTGCTTATTGCCTGTTCTGTCACCATTCATGTCTGCCACTTCTGCCATCTGCTGTCACCTCCTCTGACTTCTGTCACATTTCTGCCCTACTGTCTGTCACTTTCTCCTTGAAGCATCTGTTTATTGTATTTTCAGACTTCGCCTCACTCTTCTTTCTGAAACTTCTTCATTAAATGGTCATCACTCTTAAAGTTGAGGAAGAAGTGATTATGTATGTAAAATAAACACGAAACTATATAAATAATTAAGGCAGTATTTTCACATTTTAGAACTATTGGTTCAGACTCTTCCGAAACCTAAATAAGAGTATTTTTCGTTTATACTATTGTTAATTACCATATTCCTGTAATTCAATAAACTAAGAAGTAATTTTTTTTATTTCATTGAAATTTTTGTTTTATTTGAAATGTTTATTTTACAATAAGTATTCCTGTCAAGATTCTTGGACATAACAAACGATCACATACAGTGCATAATCATATAGTTGACATCAGGTAAAAGATATTTGGAGACAATAAACAGTATTAGGGCTAGGGTCATAGCTCAATGGTAGAGCGCTTGCCTAGCATGTGTGAGGCACTGGGTTCAATTCTCAGCACCACATATAGATAGATAAATAAAATAAAATAAAGGTCCATTGACAACTAAAAAAAAAATTTTTTTAAATAATATTAAGTAGTATTCCTCTTTTTTTCCTAATGGTATTTTTGGAAATTAGAAATTTCACAATGTAAGGAATTTTATTGATTGACCAGAAATAAAATAAATATTGAGATAAAAAATGTCCCTTTGGTGAATACATTTCACTTAAAGAACCTGTCTTTCCTAACCATTAGTATGACAATATTCCTAAGTGACCTTTGGAACCTACTGGGCATTTCACAAAGTAAACAAAATTCCCCTTGCAAGTTCTGACAACTGCCAGGCATTTTGGATGCTGAAGTAGGTCTCTTGGCAGAACATATACCCCACGTGGCATGTTCTCTGTGTCCTGTGTTTGGCTAGGTTTCATACAAATAATTTTGCCAGTGAAAAACCTGACTCCATAATGGATATGATTCTTACGGCATAAGAAGTTTCATCCAGGAGAAAATAGATATAGCCACAACAATACACAACTTTCCCCCCAACACACCTCTACCACACACATGCACAATTACTTTATCTTCTTAAACATTAGAGTATGATAATCAACCAGCTTGCTCTTGAAAATAGAGTTTTTTCAGGCCCCACATTGATAAATTTTGACTCATTACGTGTAGGATATGATCCAGGAATCTGCTTTTAATAAGAAATCTGTTGAAAAGGAGATATCTTGTAGTCTGTTTGTAGAGAAAATATTGTATCTACATTCAAACTCCCAGAAAAGCCTAGCAATACTGTGTATAGTATTCCACTATATGTAGAATCCTATTCCTCCCCCCCTTTTTTTTTAAATTAGTGCTTTTTCAGTTAACTCATGACATGTATCTCGTATTTCTTGAAATATAATTAAACATCAGGATAGAAAAAACAATTATGAAATCTTACTGAGTTTAGATATAAAATAATTAAGTAAATGTAATTCCTAAATAATTTATTTAAATCTAAATAATCTATACATTAACATTAACTGGTCAATTCAGAATGCAATTGTGTGTTTCTGTTAGAGTACAACATGACTAAATATGTTTACAAGAAAACAATTTCTATTTACTGGCCAACTTAACCACTTGAAATGCTGAACTGTTGGTAAGTTTTCAGTGGAAATTGGTCATAGCTTGCAGTAATTTAAACATACAGTAAAGACTTTGAAGACATAAACTATAAAGTGCCTTTGGGAAAAATTTAATTGTATAGTGTAAGCTTCTTTATAATGTGGAAACATTAGGGACTTTGTTTTATTCACTGCTATATCCTAAGTACAAAACAATTCCTGGTATATAATGGGCACTCAGTAAGTATTTGGATAGATGCTGAATGGATAAACAATTCAACAGTATTTACATGTACATCCATAAGAGCATTTGAATCCAAATTAAATTTTTACTTGCTAACTCTGAGTTCAAAACAATTTTGCAAAATGTTTAAAATGATACTATTTTTGTTACTGAGTGCACTTGTGTAAGATTTCTCTCCCCCTAGGTGGGGTTTCCATTTTGTTTCATTCAAGTAAGGTGTGACTGGACAATGGATACAGAACCCAGCAATTGCCTGAGGCATGTGCTTGAAAAGTATTCCTATTCTGTGGAACCAATCAGACAAACTTCATAACTGTCCTAAGTTGCATATGCCACTATAGCATGAGTGTTTACCATGAACAGATAATAAAATAATGTTGACTGGTCTTACTTAGCTAAAACTACTATGGAATATACAGGTACTTTGAAGGAGGTAGCTTTATTTCAAAAAGAAAAGTCCAGAATGAAAGTGGGAAATTAATCAAAATAGGAACTCTATTCTGAACAATAATAGTAACATCCAAGTTATTTGCAAATTTAAAGCCACTAAGGAAAACCAAAGAAAAATCTATTACCTTTCACCAGTACAATCCTATGGTGCTCATATTACCTATTAGAGAATTTCATTCTCTTTCCTGGGGAGGTGGGGAAGGGAAATTGTGTGAATCTGTCTTCGTTAAAGTGATGTTTCTCAGTTTCGTGAAATCTTCGAAGTCTGTAGTCTCCAGACCTTTGATTTTTGTAATAAAAATAATTAAAATATTGCAAAAATTATTCCAACTAGTAACTGGAAGGTTATTATCTGTGCTCTGTTCCAGATGTGATTGCCCCACCTCTGACAAAGCTGAAACTCCTCATCTGTGGCAGGTTGTATAGACTAGGCATGCACTTGACCCTAGGGCAGTAAGAGGCATTACAGGAACAGCACTGAGTGACGACATGATTTGCAGAACTAGTTCACTTGTGATAATATTCTGTTGGTATCCTTGAAGTTTAAGTTAAAAGTCCCAGAACTACAGTCCTTCCTTTCATCTCCCTAAAATCCTTATTTAACTGTAAGAAATAAAAGTAGAAGAAAAGGTTGTTATTTATTTTTTAATAGAAATAATTTCACCAAAAAGAAAAAACAAATTACTTCAGAATAATACAGAACGTCACACCGTGGAAAATAATGCTCTCCATTCTCCCTTTTTTACCTTACCACTGTGAACAGTTTCTGTTTTGAATTCTAGGAACCATTTATATCACTTTTAGTGATTTATGTAAATTTTTTCTTGAAGTACTAGCTTTAGGTATAATCTGTGGACTTTTCACTTTAAAATATGAAGAAATAAGTATATATGTTTCTTCTTCAATCCTTCTCTTCACTACATCTTAATTTTTATAGTATCACTTTTACATTGTAATGCATATAAATAGTCACACTTTAACTACACATGTGTTTTCCATTTGGAAAAAAATGGTAAACAGTGTGTACAATATTACTGTATAAATACTACTTATAATAGAACCAAGTAAAATGAAAGAAATCATGCAGAAAATAATGTAATACAAATTTTACATTATTTAAACTTTGCCTTTCAAAAAAGAATCTCATTGTAACTTCTTTTTTTTTTTTATTGTTGGTCATTCAAAACATTACATAGTTCTTAATACATCATATTTCACAGTTTGGTTCAAGTGGGTTATGAACTCCCAATTTTACCCCGTATACAGATTGCTGTATCACATCAGTTTCATTGTAACTTCTAATTATTTTTCTAACTAGCTTTCTTCATTTCTCTGTTGACTTTATTTGACACTATTACCCATGAAATTTTCTATAATTCCCTTTTTCATTATGCTATACTGCATCGAGAAATTTACCATAATGAGCATGTGAATAACAAATTTTCAAGTTCTTAACACTTCTGAAAGTGAATTCATTTGGCTTTCACTTTACAGTGCTAAGTGACTGACAGCCCCCCTACTGTAAGACTTCACTAGAAGTGTTTCATGTTTTAGTGTGTTTATTTCATATATAGGAAATATAAATCTATGGATATATAATATATATAAAAGCTCCAAAGATATGGCTTGACTGTTGACGTAGTCTCTAAGCATAAATGTTCTTCTGTTTGATAAAAAAATAGGACTAAGTACATTCGTCATCTCCATTATGTTGACTTTTCTTAATGTTCTTCGGGATTCAGCAGCCACCTTAGCCCTTAACTCTTCAAATAGAACTTAGCAAGACCATGGGAATCCACAGACACACTGCACAGAAAAAGGAGTGACAGAAAGATGTGAACAGATTAGGTAAATAGAAAAAAATAGAAGGTGACATAGGAAGGAGGAGGACTATACTGGTGATAGACAAAGAAATATATTGGCAACAACTTCCTGATTCAGGGTTATGGATTGGCATGGCTTGTTTTAAATTGTGCCGTAAATACTCACTTTTATTGTAAAGTCATTAAAGAAAAATACAAAGCCTTCCTGTTACAGAGCACAGTTTATTTGTTATATAAGTTAAATGCAAGTAACTTAATGCTGCAGCAGGGAGATCTATCTGTCCTCTTTGTTTTCTTCCCTTAAGTAATGGATCTCAGCAGATAGGACATGGATGTGAAGGAAATAGAATGAAGCCAACAATAGTGTACCTTTCTACACTGTACTGAAATATTTTTAATAGTATTGTTTCCTCCCTTTTTTCCAGTAATAAGACTTCAGGAAATGAAAGGCACTGCTTACTCTAATATTCCATTGGTAAATAGTCTTATCCTAAAGGGGAGAAAATGATCAAATTCTAAATTGCATACTGTTTTTGATTGCTTTATTACTAGAATTATTTAACTCTACTAAATACAAGGCAAAGAAATAAAACTGAATTTTCTTTCCATTTTCTTATACCGTTTAATTCTCAGAATTTTGCAGCTGGATCCTATAACTGATTACCCAGCACACTTTTCCAATCAGATTTAACTCTGTAATAAAATTAAGTTAGTTCCTAGAATAGCTAGGAAGTTTCACAGCATTTCTGGACCTTAATCTGTGCTACTAGATGACTTCTAGTCTGAACTTCATAAGAAATATTGTTTATTGACCTTTAGTGGTAATAGTATCACCCATATTTTAAGTGCCTTAACTTGCTACCACAAAGTCTAGAGTTTTTAACTTTGTACTTTATTTTCCAGAAAGTTAAAGACTACAGTTCACTTCTTCATTGTTGAATTAATGTTTTGGGTGCTGGCTTTTTCTCTTGATTGGGAAAACAGTAGAAACAACAGGCTTGAGCTGAGTGATCGTGCTTTGTTATCCAGTTCTGTAGTTGACCTTAATGCACCAGAGAGAAAAATGACAGTCAACTAAAGGCTGGAAACAGATGTTATATCTTCTTTCCAGAGCTGGATCTTGGCCATTAATGTTTCAGAAACATGGAAAAGAACCAAGAGTTGAACAAATTTAGGGTTGTTGCATATATACCTGGGAAAACTGAAGAGATTGATGAAAAAGGGGTAGAATGAGGAAAGGAACAAGAGCTTCAGAAGAGGACAGAGGTACTTATAATTAAATGCAGCTTTATCAGCCTAGTATGTTTAAAACTGATCTAGCAGTTTCATGGGATTTTTATTCCCGTGCTCACTACTCCTAATACATATCATTCCAGACTAACTTTGCACCTGTATGTTTACTGCTATTTCTAAAAAATAAGCTCAGTTGGACTGAAGCTACTAATTTATTTGTCTTGATAATATCAAACTCTTAACACCTTGCATGTTTATTCATCCTAATCTCTTTTTCTATCCAGCTTATCTACATATAACCCATCCACTTTTTCCTATTTTAACATTTTTTAACAAAACAAATAATCCATAGCAGTGACCACATTTAATAATCTCTGAAACTGGAAGATTTGAGTCCAAGTTCATTTACATATTTTAGATGGAAATATTAAAAAGAGTAGTAGAATGTGTATATTATTCATTAAGACAGTTAATAAAGCATCCATTTAAATGCTTTCAGGTCAAAGCAGCAGTATAATCCTTTTTAGGTTTTCCTCATATTCTATAACAAGCAGTAGACTGCATGTATTTGCAGATAAGAAAGTTATCTTTTCATCATATGTACTGTATGATGTAGTTCTTTTTTTAACTGACAAGTGAAAACATTTATGGTATACAATGTTTTCATATATGTAGACATTGTAGAATGATTAAGTTAATCTTATTATATAATATTACCTCTCATACTTTTGTAGTGAGAACACTTAAAATCTATCCTCTTAGCAGTTTTCAATAATACATTTTTACTTACTTTATTCACCATATTGTGTAATATTATCTCAAAAACAGATTCTTTCTGCTTAAAATCCTTATATCCTTTACTTAACATTTTTCCAATGATTCCCACTCTCCCTGGTTCACCCACATTGATGCAAATGACAGAATTTCCTTCTTTATTAAGGTTAAACAGTATTCCATTCTGTGTAGATATCACATTTTTCTTTCTATCAGTTGATAAACATTTAAGTTGATTCCATTTCTTGGCTATTCTGAATAATCCTGCAACATTGTGACTAACACTGCAGTGAACATAGGAGTGCAGTATCTCCTTGACATACTGATTTCATTTCCTTTGGATATATACCCAGAAGTGGAATTTCTAGATCACTTAGTAGTTCTGTTATTAATTTTTTTAGGGACATTCATCTCATTTTCTGTTAATGGCTATACTAATTTACAATGTCACCAATATTGTACAAGGGCCTTTTTTCTCTACATTCTCACCCCCACTAGTTTTCTCTTGTTTATTGATGCTAGCCATCCTTGAGGTGATAGTCATTATGATTTTAACTTCCATTTCCCTGATGGTTAGTGTTAGTGAGCCCTTTTCATAATCTGCTACCCATTTGTATGTCTTCTTTTTAAAAATGTCTTTTCAGTTTCTTGGTTCTTTTTAAATTGTATTCTTTCTTGCCATTTAGTTGTTTGAGTTTCTTATATGTTTTGGATATTAACCCCTTATCAGGTAGATGGTTAGCAAACATTTTCTCCTGTTTCACAGATTGTCTCATTACCCTGTTAATTTATTTTATTTATTGTGCAGAATCTTTTTCATGTAATGAATTCCCATTGATCTATGTTTGTTTTGTTGCCTGTGCTTTTCAGATCATATCAAAACAACTTTGCTATAATCAGTGTTAATAAGGCTTTTCCCTGCAATTTTTTTTCTAGTAGCTTTGCAGTTTCAGATCTTACATTTAAGTTGTTTAATCCATTCTGAGTTGATTCTTGAGAATGGGGTGAGATAAAGGCCCATTTTTTTGCATGTGGATAATGAATTTTCCCAGAACTGTAAGTGAACGGATTGTCCTTGTTAAAGATCAACTGACTGTGTGTGTTTGTGGGTGGGGGTTATTTCTAGGTTTTCCTATTCCATTTCTCATTGTGGCTATTTTTAATGTCAGTACCTTACTGTTTTGATTACTCTAGCTTTGTAATGTGTTTTAAAATGAGGGAATGTGATACCTCTAGCATTGTTCTTTTTACCCATAATTGTGTTGGCTGTTCAGATTTTTTGTGGTTTCATCATTGTTTTAGTTTTCAATGTACAGACTTTCACCTTCTTGATAAAAATTTATCCCTATATATTTTAATTTTGTGAAATTATAAATGAGATTTTCTTCAGGTAGTTTATTGTTTACCTATAGAAAACACTACTGATTTTTGTGTTGTTTTTGTATCCTGCAACATTAGTGCATTCATTTGTCAGATTTTATAGTACAGTCTTTAGAGTTTTCTATGGGTAAAATTGCTTTATTAGCAAAGATAGTTAGATAGTTTCACTTGATCCTTTCCTATTAAGATATCATTTATTTCTTTCTCTTACCTCACTGTCACTGTTTTAGTCAACTTTTTCACCACTGTCACCAAAAGACCTGATGAGAACAATTTTAGAGGAGGAAATTTTTATTTGGTGCTCACAGTTCCTGAAATTCCAGTCCATAGACAGCCAGCTATGTACACTGCTCTATGCCCAAGATGAGGCAGAATATCAGGGCAGAAGGACAGGGTGGAGGAAAGCAAATAGGACGTGGCAATCAGGAAGCAGAGAAAGGGCCTCACTCACTAGGAACGTAATATATATCCCAGAGGGTTGCCCCCAATGCGCCACCTTCTCTAGCCACACCTTACCTGCCTACAGTTACTACCCAGTTAATCCCTATCAGCAGATTAATGCACCAATTAGGTTAAAGCTCTTATAATGCAATCATTTTACGTTATTTAATTTGAATTTTTTTGCATTTTCTAACACATGAACTTTCGGGGAACACCTCATATCTAAACCATAGCATTAACCCAATTGCCCTTCCTACGACTTCTAGTATTATGTTTAAAGAAATTATAAGACTGGGAATCCTTGTCTTGTTCTTGATCTTAGAAAAAAAGCTTTCAATTTTTCACCATTGAATATGATGTTATCTGTGGGTTTGTCATATATGACCTGTATAATGTTGAGGTACAGTTTATTGTCCACCTAATCTGTTGAGTTTTGTCATAAAAGGACATTAAGTTTTGTCACATGCTTTTCCTGCATCTCTTGAGGTGATCATATGCTTTTAATTCTTTACTCTGTTAATATGGTATATCATATTTATTGATTTGTGTTGTGTTGAATCATCATTGGATACCAGGGATAAATCCCACCTGATCATAGTGAATGATCCTTTTAATGTGTTTTATTGAATGAATTGACTATTTGAATAATCAAACTAACTTACTTGAAATTTTGAAGACGGGACTTGTGTGATGTGGGAATGGGTATGAATATAGAAAAAAGTCTTCCCTTTCATTGACTCTGCTTGTAGACCAAACATTGTCCTTTCAATATTGGTTATGGATAAGGATTTATGATTCTAAAGATTAGAAATAAAACCCCACAAGTTTGCTGACTTTGTTGACCTCCACTATAGTTGCTGATAGGTGAAAAAAAGTCAGCATTGATAAATGTGAGTAAGATGGTTACTACCTCTCCAATTGTTGGCCTCTTTTAATACTAGTTCCAGTGGTTTCATTAAAAATATCTAACAAAATCCTCCATAGAGCCTGCTTTGTGTAAAGTCAAATGGTTTTCTTTCATGGCTGCTCTTGTCAGCTTTTATGAGCGGGAAAGCAAGATTTGATCTTAGAAAAAAAGCTTTCAATTTTCACCATTGAATGTGATGTTAACTGTGAGTTTGTCATAAATTGCCTCTATAGTTTTGAGGTACAGTTTATTGTCTACCTAATCTGTTGAGACTAATTGCAAGGTTTGATTTGCATATTGTTTAAAAAATGAAAAATATGTTAGAAGTTTCAAATTGTATTCTGATCCCCTTTTATTTTATTTTGTTTTTAAATGTGTTTTACTTAACATATTTGGAATTTAAAAGTCTAAATATATGTAAATATTAGGGTTTTTGGCATTAAATTAACTGATTGTATACTGTTTACAGAGTTCCAGGGTAAGCTCTGAGTGATATAAAAGTAAATGCCATTTGATTTTTTTTCATACTTTGAGGTATGAATAATAAATTATATCTTATGTAGAACCATGGTAAAACAATTAATTGAGAAAAATGCTATTCTTCTCCAAATAAAATCCCTCACCTTTTCCTTATGAAAGAATAATTCAGCTGAGTGCAGTGGCATATACCTGTAATCCCAGTGGCTTGAGAGACTGAGGTAGGAGGATTGAAAGTTTAGAGCCAGTCTCAGCAACTTATCAAGGCCCTAAGCAACTTGGTGAGACCCTGTCTCAGAATTTAAAAAATAATAAAAAGGGCTGGGGAAGTAGCTCAGTGGTTAAGCACACCTGGGTTAAATCCAGTAACAACAACAACAACAAAAAGACTAATTTGGAAGTCTAGCCAAAAAAAAATTCAATAAAATACTTAAGGAATAATAGTGTTAAATTCAAATGTCATTCATCGAGCATTTTGTGAGTTACCATAGCTTGAATAATGTATCAGTTTAACACTTTTGCTTGTATCATTGCTTTTTTTTTCTTTTTTTAATTTTTATTGGTTGTTCACAACATTACAAAGCTCTTGACATATCATATTTCATACATTAGATTGAAGTGGGTTATGAACTCCCAATTTTACCCCAAATGCAGATTGCAGAATCACGTCGGTTACACATCCACAATTTTACATAATGCCCAATTAGTAATTGTTGTATTCTGCTACCTGTATCATTGCTTTTAACACAGATAAATGTGAACTGTGGGTGAATGAAGTAGTAGGAAAACATGTACAATCTAAGTTTAACATCTACATTATATGAAGATCTGAATATCAGTAGCAAAAGATAATGCAATTTTTAAAATTAGTTAAAGTATATGAATATACAATTTATAGAAAAGGAATTCTAATTGCCCAGCAGATGATATTCATACTTACTCTCAGGGAAATGCAGACTAAATACAAATTTGCTTCCTCATTTCACCTATCAGATTGGCAAAAAAATTAAACTTTAATAAGTATTGGAAGAAGCAAGCACATTGAACTATTGATAGCTTAAAATTGTAGTATTTTCAGCTAGGCATGGTATTGCACATCTGTAAGCCTAGCAGCTCGGAATACTGAGGCAAGAGGATTGCAAGTTCAAAGCCAGTCTCAGCAAAAATGAGGCACTAAACAACTTAGACCCTGTCTCAAAATAAAAAATATTAAAAAGGGCTGCCAATGTGGCTCACTGGTTGAGTGTCCTGTGTTCAGTCCTGGTACCAATTAAAAAAAAAAAAAAAAGTTTTACTATTTTCAGAGGGCAGATTGATAGGGAATCTTTTAGAATCCAAATATCTAAAAAGTTCTTTATCTTTTAACCAGCAATTTTGTTTTCCTACAAGAATTTTCATACATGCACCTAAAGTTGTAAATAAAAGCATAACCACTAAAGTGTTGTTTGTAATAGCAAAGCACAATATAATCAATGTAATTATGTGTCAATGAGCAAATATTTATAAATTTTGTATACTGGAATATCATGCAGCTGTCAAAGTAAGGTAAATATATGGGTCCTGTATAACACAGTTGCTAGATACAATGTTAAATAAAAGGACCATGTTGCAAATATATTTAAAAATATTTGTAAAGTATAGTGCATTTTAATGTAGGTTTCTAAAATGCATAGAATCTAGAAAGATAATTGTCAGATCCTTAATAGTGTTTAGAGAAAGTTACACATAAAAAATATTTATCCTGTAAATTTCTGTTTGCTTATTTGCTCAATAAATACATATTGCTTTATTGTAACTTATAAAAAATGATCCAAAAAGTGCTTGTAATATATTTAGCAAAACAGACAGAAATCAGGTTTTTATCTTAACTGCTATTCAGTTTTGTTACTATGGTATGTGTTCCATGTTGTTTCTGTGTTGTCAACAGCATTTTCATTTAACAACAAATTATGAGTTCATATTTCAAAAAAATAGACAGTGATTTTTTAATGTGCCATCTTAAAATTTGAACCAACATTTTTATGATAATTTATAATGTAAATGTCAAGTAGTCTAAAATATGAAATCTTTCACCTTGAGGGGAGTTAATGGAGGACATTAGCCTAGCATAAAGACTATGCATTTTGCCGGCTTTGTTTTCAAAAGTTGTGCAGGGTGTGCATAATCAGATACATACAGGCCACAGCTTCTTTCTTTATTGTTCTCTCTTTCAGTGACCACTTTTTGTCCATTTGGAAAGAAGAGGGTATAAATTCATTTCACTTCTTGTGTAGCTCTCTGCCAAGCAGAACTTTTAATTTCTAAGCTTTCTTATCGTTCTTCTTTTATAATGAGAAGTAACTAGCCTGGGCCCAAGTGGTTGAGAACTATTGCACTTGGAAGGGATTACTGAGAGCTACCACTAAACCCAGTAAACTTCCATAAAAAGAGAATGTATTAGTCTTTTCCTACAAGGATTTAACACACCAGTTTGGAATGTTGCTTATAAAAAATTATTCCTTGTATATCTAGAGAAATAAATGTAAAATTGTGATTTTAGCATGAAGATTTTAAAACATTTTCCATGATTCTATCTTGCCAACTTAAAATTAGTAGAACTTTAAAACTTTAAACATACACACACACACATAAATTTTTTCAACATATGTGTAGGAACATACATAATACATACGTACATACATTTATTTATTTATTTATTTATTTATTTATTTATTGGCCTTTAAGTATTTTTCCATGCGAAAACATATTGAGGCCTGGTTCAATGGCACTGAACTGTAATCTTAGCAGCTCAGGAGGTTGAGGCAGGAGGATCATGAGTTCAAAGCCAACCTCAGCACTTAGTGAGGCACTAAGCAACTCAGTGAGATCCTGTCTCTAAATAAAATACAAAATAGGGCTAGGGATGTGACTCAGTAGCCAAGTGCCCCTGGGTTAAATCCCCTGTGCTCAAAAAAAAAAAATGAAGGTATTTAGGAGAGGGCTAATGTTGCTATGGAAATATGTTTGCTTCTTTTTGGTTACATCTGCCCCCCTATGGTATATTCTAGGTCATAGTCTTGTATTATGATTTCAAAAAGATAAAAATTATTGAGTTAGTTTACTCTTTGCCAGGTGTTAGGCTGAAAACTGTGTGTGTTTTTTCATGGAATTGTCAAACCAGTTTTGGAAATAGATAAAATTATCATCCTTGTCAGATAAGGAAAAGAAGGTTTAGGAAGGTTAGAATCCATATAACTTGTGGGTTGAAACTTAGATATGCCTAATTTGAAACCCCATGCCTTTAATCTTTGTCAAACTCTAAGAGGAAAACTTTCTCAGAACTATAGAAACACTTGTAGTTTCATCCTATTCTTATTTGTCTACTTTTAATCATTTTTTTCTCATTTTCATCTTTTTATGGTAGAATGGTTATGAAAGATGCAAAAAAGCACTTTTACATGGTTAACTTTGTATGAATTTGCTTCAGTTTAAGTAAACATAATTTGTACCTCTCTTTTTATGCTTGTTCATGCAAGAAAATATTCTTTCTTTGTTGGCTTCTTCCCTGTTTGCTAGCTAGCATTAGAATTTTGATTTCTTATATTTGTAACAGTTCTAATCCATAATATCTGGAATAAGAGACTAATGTGGCAAAATTTTATAACTCTAAAACCAAATTGCCTAACTAAAAAATCTTACTAAAATATCTTTAGTGTCATATCACTGCATGACTCTCTGGTGTGCCTTTATATTCAGTTCTCTCTGGATGTAAATTCCATGACTTCTACAATTTGAAACTAAAGAAAATTTCCAGCAAACACAAAATAAAAAATAGTAAACATATGTACCTGTTTTGGTTTTGATACATACATAGTTTTGCAAATAAACAGTATTTTTTATGATTTTCCTTTCTATTCTTAACTAGATTTTATTTGATTGTGATGTGTTTTCTTATTTTTATTCAAAGGGCAGCCATTCTACAAAAGTGGAAGCTGTGGTCAGAACTCTGATGAAAATACAGCTTAGAGACCCAGGAGCTAAAGCACTTGTTTTCTCCACGGTATAATCAACATTTTCACCCTCAATATTAACTCAGACTGGTTTTCTTTTTCTGATCCATTTATATCTGAAAACTAATGTGTAATGTCTAATATAATTTAGTTAAGATTTAGTTTTATTGTTAGACTTTTTTTCCCCATATCCTTAAGGTAGAATTTTTTTCTAGAGAAATCTGATGCTTCTTCACAGTGCCATTCTTATGATAACATTTTATGATTTTATGTTAATTTCATTTGGAGATTTTCTTATTTGAACATTTTAAAAATTGAAACCCATAATCTTGAAAATCTTATTTCACAAATTAAGAAAAAGCAAATTACAGACTATAAAGTTCTAGTTTTTATTTTTGGGAAATTTTCATTTTGAGGAGATAAGTAATTACATCCATTAAACATTCCATATTTATTTTCTGTTATTTATCTTAATTAATTTTTAAAGACCCTTGTGTTTTTTATCCTTTCAGCCAGCATTTTATACAAAAAAAGTGTGTTTGTACATATATATATATATAAAACATATATAATTTAATTTCATGATAGAACTAAATAATATTAATGGTAGTGCACTTGAAGATTTTGTTTTTGATCACTTTGAGGTATAAAAGTTACTGTGCTTTAATCCTCTCTCAGATCCTCTTTGAAAGCTCCGTGTAAATACCAATTTTCATACGTTTCCTGTGTTTCAGTGGCAAGATGTATTAGATATTATTTCAAAAGCTCTCACTGACAACAACATAGAATTTGCACAAATCAGTCGTGTGAAGACATTTCAGGTATGTCAAGGTGTTACTCCTGCTTTTTAAAAGTACATTCAGTTGTAAACTAAAATTGCTATTAAATTACTAACATTTTTTGTCATATGTCATATAAGTTTCATACGCAGATTTGAGGTTTGATTAATTATGAATTAGAATTTTAAAGCAAAGTAGAGAAGATAGAGGTATTTTATGTCTCTTCACTGTCTATTTTCAGTTATACTCCTCAAAGGATCTCTGTATAGATCTTCTTACTTGAAGTCCTTTCTTTAATATGGGAAAAGATTGCCTATGATATGCCTTTTGAATGGGGCCTTATGCCCTGGAATTAATTTTTGCAGATTCTATATCAGGCAAAACTACATATGGTTAACATTGTCCTGGTATCACACTTAGCACAATGACATACCTCGAGATACACACATACACAAAACCAAATGAAAATTTATTAGATTCATGCCTCTGTTTCACATTCACTCTTGCATATTTTTTACTTTCCTTCTCTCTTTTTCCTATAAACTCATACAGTTTAATTTACATACATTACATTCTTTATCTTGTGATTCCACTATATTTTGTAAAGAACAAGAAAGGTTACATGATGCTTTTCCTTATAAGTAGATAAGCAACAAGTTTCTATTTCCTAAAATTAGTGATTTTACATTTAAATTTCTTAGTTCTTAAGTGTCACAGTGACCTAATGGATACCATTAGCATTTTTAACTGAGCTATAACATACTGCTCTTATTTTACCTGATCCAGCTAAAATTAAAATGTACCTTTCTTTTTTAGGAGAACCTTTCAGCATTTAAACGTGATCCCCAAATCAATATTTTGCTGCTGCCCCTGCATACAGGTTCTAATGGATTAACTATCATTGAAGCAACTCATGTTCTTTTGGTGGAGCCCATATTGAACCCTGCCCATGAGCTTCAGGCCATAGGGAGGGTGCACCGAATTGGACAGACAAAGTAAGAACTAAAATTAGTTTCAGTCACTTTGCCTCAGGTCTCAGATACCAAAGCGGCATTTAAATTCTTCATTTATGTTCATTATAGCCTAATTATTTTTAATCACAGGTTGAGTATCTCTTATTTGAAAATGTGTGATACCACAAGAATTTCAGATTTTTTTAAGATTTAGGAATATTTGCATATACATAATGAGATTTCTTAGGGATAGGACCTAAGTCTAAACATGAAATTCATTTATATTTCACCTCATATACATAGTATAAAGGTGATTTTATATGCTATGTATAGTATGCCTGGGTTTTAACTACAATCCATCACTGAGGTCAGGTGTAGAAATTTACACTTAAAGTACCATGTCTGTGTAAGAAGTTTTGGATTTTTTGATTAGGATTGCTCAGCCTGTATTTCCTTATTTGATTATTAAGCATTACTGTGTGACCAAAGGATATGAAATTTCCAACCATTCTTCCTTCAAGCAGCAACCCCTGAATTCTAGATTTCTTTCATCCCTTCAACAGAAACCTGGTCATTTCATTTAAAAAGCTTATTAGGAATACATAACAACAGCTGCAGTGTTGAAGGTATCCATCTTGACTTTGAGATGAATTGATCTTTGATTGTCTAAATTAGCCTATGTTTAAGAGAAGACACAACTCATGCATGACTGAAAACAGATGGCTCCTTTTTAAATTCTTACCCTAAGAAAAGACATCACCCTGGTTCAACTCAAAGATAATTACATTTAGTTTCGGACCCAAAACAAATCTAATAGGAAATATCATGTGGTTGGTATGTATTACCTCTTCTCAAATATCAGAATGAATGTTTATGTTTGATAAGGCCTCCTAGATAAACTTCTGGATATTACATGTATTGAATGTTTAAAAAAATACATATCCTTACCAAGAACTCATTGAATAATAAGTATATACCGAGTAACTAATGTTACATCAGACCCCTGAGGAGTCTGTCTTCAGTCCTCTGTAACTTCCTCCTCTGTGCTGATGATGATCTTAGTCAGATTAGAAGTCCATCATCAGCTAGAACAATCTACCTACATCAATCCCCACATACTTCATTCAATAGACTTTAAATTTTTTATTTTTTGGTAGTGGACTTAAACTCAGGGCACTTTACCATGAAGATACAAACTTCCAAGTCCCTGGGATTGCAAGCATACACCATCAAACCCAGCTATTTAGTAGATTTTTATTGAGCACTTTCTATTTGCCAAGCACTGTCTAACACTTGAGATGCCCTAATGAAACTTATATTCTAGTTGTAAAGGACTTAGGAGTTGGTTGAGAGACAACTGGTAAACAATAAGCATAATAAGTAAATGATATACTGTGTTAGGACCAAGAAAAGTAGAGCAGGGTAAGGAAGATTAAGTGCTTCATTAGAAGATAGCATTTGAGTAAAGACTTAAAAGAAATGAGAAAGTTCATTATGTTGTTTTTAAACTTACAATTGTTATGTACCTTCTAGACCTACTATTGTACACAGATTCTTAATTAAAGCAACAATAGAAGAAAGAATGCAGACAATGCTGAAAACTGCTGAAAGAAGGTAAGTAACAATTTAAGTAGATGGGGGAAATTTTCCTGTTTATTGAGTATGTGTTTGGAATGTCTTCACTTAGATGACAATAAAAGATATAAACATACTATTTTTAGAGCAAGAAATAACAGTTTACATTCAGTATTCCCGAATCAATTCTTTTGGACATTTTGTATTTGGTTCATTTTATTAATAGGTTGTCATTTCTAAAAATATTTAAACCATGTGACTTTTGTTTGCCACATTGGATTACTTTTTAAATGAAATAATCATTATACCTTGTTTAAGCAAGACTTAATCTGATCTGTGTAAAACTAAATTTGCTTTACAGATACTTGTCTTACACAGATACTTGTAAGATACTATCTCATACTTGTTGGTCACATGCAGATAGGAATATCTGAATTCAAAAACTTGGCTACTGATAATGTTTTGAAAGCATTAAACTTCCTAATATTTATACCTTAATTTTTCTTTTAATCCATTCTAAAACAAACCAATACCTTTTTAATTCCTGTGAAGTAGGTAGAATTGAAAGACACCCAAGAAGAAGTATTACTTTTTAGAAGGGATTGTTTCCCTAAAGGTACTTTGCATAGCAAATAAACTGCTTGAACCAGAAAACTTCTTCAATCAGTGGTGTTTGAAAAGGGAGGAGACTAGCTACCCTAAAGGTTTTATACCTAAAACACAAATGCTTTTTATTGTTTCCATGTATTCCATGTATGACAGAATTCAGTGATTTCCATATAAGCTGCCTAAATAAAATAGTAGTTGGAAGAACTGTTGAAATTTTCTTTAAACAAATTAGCTTTAGATGGTAAGAATGTAATTTGTAAGGTTAAAGCTGTAGCAGCTGCTCTCAGGGGACCTTCTTTCTTATTAATTGTTTAGAGAAAAAAAATATTTTATGTCAAAACCTGAAAATAATATATACAAGTCTTTATTAATTTTTGATACATTATAATAATAAATCTCATCTCCTACTTTCTTCTGGAAGTTTCTTATGGCCGAATTCTAACAATTTAGGAACAAATATATGTTTGGTTTTTGTTACTATAAATGTAATCACTGATTCCTTGGGGTTTCCTCCTGGTTGTGCCCATTTGGAAAACTGCAGTCACACGAATTCATCAGGAAAGCATTCCGAGGCCTCTGTCTTGACTGTGGCTGATCTGGCAGACCTGTTCACCAAAGAAACGGAAGAGCTTGAATGAACTACATCTGATTCATTCCACAGACTAATGTATTAATAAACTTTTATAGCTGTAGAGCAAAGTTATAAGTTTAAACAGTCCAGTAGATGTCAGTAAACACTGTTCCTATTTGAATGAATTTGTTTCCTTTTTTGATTTTACATTGGCCAAGTACTTACTGAGCCCTTTTCAATATACTGTTTTCAAATGGTCTATAAAGATTCTTAATTTTACACTCCTGATAAAACATTTATTTTTGTTCCAAAGACTATATCTGTATCTGATGAGGCATGGGAATTAAGAGAGGTAATGTGTACTTTTTGATATTATTAATTGTAAAAAGAGTTGGAATAAGAGAAAAGTAAACTAGTCTAGTTTTATATAACCTGATATATTCAACCAACATATATCTCCTTTTTGAAAGGCCTTTAATATCTTAAGCACGTGATTCACTAATATCGTGTCAGTAATATTTTAAGTAAATGCTTAACTATAAGAACTCCTAGTTATTTGAATAACTTTAAATTATAACACCATGATAACTTTACAGTAATACAACCCCTAACAGTAAGTTAATCCTAGGCAATTATTTGTTTTCACTGCATCTTGCTACTAAAATCAAAACACTGTAAGCTTTTCATTAAGTTTTTATATGTCTTAAGATTGATATATCTATAAATATTGCACTTTTTATAATTTTTGTTCTTTATATAGAAATATGGCAGGGTTTTTTTTTTAATCATTGTTATACTGATGTCTTAGATTGTTCTCCTTTCCTGTGTTCTTGTGTAACTAGCCATTTTAGCACTGATACCTAAATTTATGATAGACTTTGTTATTTCATTGTAGTCATTCTTCCTTAAGGACTAGTATTCGATCTTTTGAATAAGAGAATCCATTTTCACATTAACAAATAATTGCAAGTGATAAAAACTAAGCATTTCTTCTTTTATGAAGAATTAATGGACTTTGAAATCACTAAATTAAGGAATAGCATGTTGTAGCTATTAGACATAATATAAATGTACTTATTTTGTTTTCTTCAAGCCTTCCAAGTTTTAAATGACCCTCAGGACTCATTAGCTCCTACTTACCTGCCCAGAAAACTGTAATAGAAATATCCCCAGGATCTTATTCATCCAGGAGGCTTTGGTGCTTAGCTAAGGTGCATTTTCTTACTCTAGGTTTATAGGGTGACATAATGCAGCTGAAGAAAACACACATTTTTTGGTGCTTATTCTTCAGTTGAAGAGAGATATGCATTGGTTCTTTTATATGAAATTAAACAGAATTATTACTTTGTAGCTCTTTGTACATAATAAAGAGCTTTTCTTTATGCTCGTATGTTTAATTTTCCTAGCAGTCCTGTGAAATGGATGTTATTAATATTCCTGTTTTAAAGATAGAGAACTAAGATTCAGAAATTGAGAAACTTGCCTATGACACATAGCAAATAAACAGTGGAGGCCAGGCTCCCTGACTCCAAATCTAATGTTCTTCCACGAAATCATATATCGTACTGAGGTTCAGAAGGCCCATGGCTATAATTTAATAATGAGACTATTTCAGCATTTCTTTTTGTTTCCTGGTATTCCTTTATGTGCTGTTTTAGGAAACTGTTTGATATGCTACAAATTTTGTAAAAAAAAGGAAATATATATATATATTTACACAAACACACTTATCTGTATTAGAAAATACTACTCTTATTTATTTCTGTAAAATATCTTTAATTAAATAAATATTTTAGTGGAAATTGAAACTAGAATCACTTAATTTCTAAATCATAGAACATATGGATTTTCTTTGTTTTTTCTCAAAAGATGATAAAATTATTGCTACTACAGAATCCCATGTATTATATACTTTTTTTTTTTCAAAATAATTGTGACAGTTCTTCCACTTATTCAAAACAAATACATGTCCCCACATCTTGGCTACAGCAAAGAAATTTTAAGTTGCCTTCCTCTACGATTTTATATTCTCTGAAATATCACTGTTGTACTAAGGAACCACTGAGAAAAAAAAAAACTGGATACCCCAAACTTTAGTATAGCCCAAATCTTTAAATGTGTTTGTGTGTTCTTCAGAATGATTCCAGATGAGTTTACTAAGACCAAAAAAAATATTGTTATACAGTGTAAACTATATAGACCTAGTTCCTTAGCCTGTTTCTTCAAACCCAGATAGCTTTAGTATGTTTATAACAGCTTCAACTTTTCTCTTTGTATATAACTCTTAGCAAAAAAAGGTTATGCATTTAGTTTTAGATAACAGTCCCTTTCAATTCATTAATACAACAAACTGAATATCTTTGTCGTAAGTCAACATGTAGCTACTAATATTTTACAAATAATAGTAATTGGATATAAAATCAACTATTATCAAAACATTTAGAAATTTAATTTAGCCATGCAGGATTAAGCATCAACTCAAACTATGTTTTCAAGAGGGCAAAAGAAGAAATAATGTCTTTTACATATGCCGCTCTCACTAACCCTCCCATGACTTAGTGTGCTTGAGTTCTGTGTATTACACTACAGGATAATCTTTTTATAAATGCAGAAATCACCTTGCTAAATGACCAAAGTATGTGGTGTTGCCTCTGAGTAATAAAACAAATAGTATCACAGAACATAGCACAAGAGCTTAGCAGGAACCAAAGTTGCAATCTCTAGCCTCACTCTGCTTTCAGACAGCCTTTCAGGAGCACATGTAACTCTAAAGGCTGTGGTCCCAAGCATAACTTTAGTCTTATTTCATTGTTTACTGCCCTTGATTTGACTGATTTTGTTTGTTGAAACCTACTTTGTTATATTGAAACTAAATCCTTCATATTGCAATGAATGCTTCTTTTCTTGCAAAATGTAAATACAATGTAAATAATCTCCATTATCTGTATAATGATCCTTTATATGGAAAACTGTTGTTATTAAAATCAGTTAACTCTGTCCTCCTATCAAGTGATCCATCCCTACCACCTTATCTTAATAGTCTTCCTCTACAACCCATCTATTTGGACTCTTAAAATTGTTTTTAAGACCAGTTTAGAAATTATTCAAATTTTCATAACTTGATGACATTTTGTTTTGTTTTCTAACCATAAAATGATATTTTTTTCTCTTTTGATTATATCACTTAAAACCAGGCTTTGCTCTATAGAGTATGTATGCTTTCTGAAATGTTTTATATTTTTAATTAGTCTTATAATTTTCATTCATGGGCCAAAAATTGTGAAGGAAAGATGTGACATAAATTACATTAAATAATTTATTACATGTACTATTAAATAATACATTTATTCTAATTCTTTTCAGTCAAAAAATACTTGTAGCATCCATTTTATGCTTAATAATAGATGGTTTATTCTCATGAAATTTCTGAAGTTTCTGTAAGTAACATGATGAGTAATAAATATTCTGTTTTTAGAACTTTTAAACATTGGTAAAATTAATATTTTCAACAAATATCTGTTTAGTCTTCGGCCTTCCATTATTTTTCTGCTTATTTTCTTCTTGCTCTGTGTCAGACAAAGTAGGTGTAAGAAGAACTATTTGATTCTCATCCTTTGATTTTATTATCAGTAGCTGATTACCTAATAGCAGGGAGGTAGTCGGTGTCTTCTCTGTGTTCTCACACAGTCTCTCGGTGCATACATACCCCTGCTGTCTCTTTTATAAGGACACCAGTCATACTGGATTATGGCCCCATGCTAACAATGTCATTTTAACTTAATCACTTTCTTTAGGAGCCTTCTTTCTAAATATAATTACATTCTGAGATACTAGGGGTTGGAATTTTAGCACATGAATTGGGGGTCTGGGAGCACAGTTCAGCTCATGATACTTGAGAGAAATGAAAACATCCATCCACATAAGAACTTGTACATAAATATTTATAGTAGCAATGTTAATAATATGTAAGAGAAAAACAACCACCTGTTCATCAAATGGTATACAACTGGTACAACTGACACATAAAAATAGTATATATTTATTTAAATGTGATATGTATTTCCAGTGAAATTTATTTGAACATGAAATGAAGTACTGATACATGTTACCACCAGATGAACCTTGAAAGCATGCTAGCTAAAAACGCCAGCCACAAAATACGTTTATATTTCCATTTGTATGAAAAGACTAGGATAATAAAATCTTTAGCAATAGAAAGTATGTTAGAGGAGTTGTGATGACTACTAATGGATATGGGGCTTCTTATGGGGTAATGAAAGTTTTCTAACCTTAAATTGTAATGATAGTTACACAACTTTGAGTATACTAAAAATCATTGACATGCGCACTTTAAATGGCTTCATTTTATGGTGTGTATATTATATCTCAGTATAGGTATTCCTCAAATGTTTTTTAATATAAAAGCTTTTACTTAAAAAGTCTTGAAGCATGCAAATTCTTTGGCAGAGCCTCTTAGACAAATATGAAACAGATGGTCTTCAAAATATGAGGCACATATTGTAGACAATATTGTACTCAGGGTCTGTGAATCTTATTAATTTCTGGCAACGAGGTTAAAATGTAGCATCTGGACTTGGTAGCAGTAATTGACATGCAACTGAAGAGCTTGCAGTAGAACTGAAATGACCAGTGCATAGATGAAGTTCTTAAACATGAAACAAAGCTATTAGGTTAAACTCTCTCATTAACCCTCTCTATTCTTAGGCAAAGCCTTCATCTGACACACTTGCCTATTTCTAGTAATGGCTGACTATAAAACATGTAACCTCAAGTAGGGTATTCTCCCCATCCCAGAAATATAACTCTATAGTGCCAGTCTTTCTTATTAAATTAAATAGTTACGCTTAAAATTTCCATTAAAAAAATACAGTTGTGGCTTGAGCTGTGGAATGAACTATAGGCTCTGACATAGTGGAGAATTCTCAACCACAGCGTGTCGACATTTTGGACCAGATATTTTTTTCTTGTGGAGACTGTCCTGTGTATTGTGAAATGCTGAGCAATATCCATGACCTCTTCCCACTAGATCACAGTATATCCCACCCCAAGTTGTGACAAATAAAAACATTCCCAAATTTTCTCTGTGGGGACAAGATGGAGAACCATCAACTTAAGGAAAATTAATAGTTTTTTCATGGTAATAGCAGACCATATGCAATAAGGAAAAATCCATGTTTACTTTTTCCTTCACTTATACAAATTCTGTTCACTTGAAATATTCAGAATGTCATCTAAAAAACAATTTATCATAACTTTAGATGACAATATTCCTTGATGAGTTTATTTGGAAGATTTTCATTTTTTCTAAATTTTTAACATAATGCTGAAATTCCATCTTGGAGCCACAGGAATCAGTTGCCCTTGAACAGTTCATTGCATTTTTAAATGAAAAAAAAATGAATAAAAGGAAATTTTATAATCAGATTTGCCACCTATCAAAAGATTTGCTAAAATTGAAACTGAAGTGATGAATGTGTTAATGAGCTTGATTGTGATTACTTCAGAATATATGCATACATCAAAACATTACATTGTATATCTTAAATATATACTATTTTATTGGTTCTTTTTAGTTATTCATGACAGTAGAATTCATTTGAATATAATTATACAAGCATGGAATATATCTTATTCTAATTAAAACCCCATAGTTATGGATATACACAATGGTGGGATTCACTATGGTTTATTCATATGTGTACATAGAAAAGTTATGTCAGATTCACTTCACTGTCTTTCTTATTCCTATCCCCCCTCCCTTCCCTTCATTCCCCTTTGACTAATCTACTGAAATTCTGTTCTTCCCCTTGCCCCCATTATCTGGGGTTAGCTTTCACATATCAACAAAAATATTTGACCTTTGGCTTTTGGGGTCTGGCTTATATCACTTAGTATGATAGTCTCCAAATCCATCCATTTACTGGCAAATGTCTTGAAGTCCTTCTTTATGGCTGAGTAAAATTTAAACTATTTTTATATGTCAGTTGTGGGAAAGCATTTTACTGTTTATTGACAGCTTGCTTTCTTTCTTTTTCTTTGCTTGTTGGTTTGGTTTGTTTTTTTGAGATGGGGTCTCACTGTTTTGCCCAAGCAATTTACAAACTTCTGAGTTCAAGCAGCGCTCCCACCTCACCTCCCAAGTAGCTGGGATTACAGGTGGCACCATCCCTCACTAAAAGTTTTCATATATACTCAATGTCTTTATCATTAAGGACATCAGTCAAAATGATTGAACTCACCATTGTCCTTCCAGTCTGTCAACTCTTCAACTTAGCATTAAGGATGGAGTTAAGTTTTGGTGCAGTGTGCATCAAATGTTTTAAATGTGAGTTTACTGCAATATGAAACTATGGTGTATATGGCATGTGCCCATATTTTGATCTGTTGTTACATTAATACAATACCACTTTATGACATTAATTTTGTGACACTGTAAAGTCTTCACCTATCTCAAGAAAACCATAAGTGGTCCTCATTCTCTACCTTCTAGAGGCTGGATTGAATTGTTTCTGACTTTTCTTTTTCCCATTTCCCTCCCTCCTTCTGTTCTTCCATTTCTTCCCTTCTTTCCTTTCTTCCTCCATCCTTTATCAAGTATTATTGAAACTCTAAAGCTGACATTGCTTCCCATCCTTTGCAACTGTACTGCAGGGAAGCGTGGTTATGCCAGTCTGTCCTACTAGCAGGAATGGGAGGTTTTACCAAGAAGCCTCACCAGATTTCAAGTCTATGATATTGGCTGCCAGAGACTGATTGAAAGATCATAAAGTCATGAGCAGTAAAGCTCCATTTTCTCCCAGAACTTTTAAAAAATAAACTGAACTTGTTAGTTGGACTTTTGTTAATAGTGTAAGAATAAACCTACTATATTCTATAGCTCAATCATGTCATGACATCCTTCCCTTGCTCAAGCCAAAACTGGAGTCATCCCATACCGTTTTCTTCACTCATCCTCACATCTAGCCATCAGCAAGTCAAGTTTGCCTTCAAAATACATCTGTATTCTAGTCAGTTTTCCTCATCTTCACACCTACCATGTGTCCCTGACATCATCACTATTAACTGGTTATTGCGACAGCCAATATAGTCTGCCAGTACAGCCACAGAGTGATCCTTTTAAGATAGATGGCAGATAATGCTCCACCTCTGTTCACAATCCTCTTGTGATTATTCATCTCACTCAACAGAAACCTCAAGGCTAGAAGACCCTATGCGATAAAGACCTCCGTTACCTACCTATAATCATGTCTCCCACATCCCACATAAAGTTCTTATTACCTACAATGTGTCAAATGTACTCCTGGGGCCTTTGAAATGACTGTTCCCTCTCCCCATAACTTACTTTCTCCACATTTATTTATGTTCATTCTGCCACCTAACATCCTTTGGGCCTCTGCTCCAACATCAGTTTATCAGTAAGCCCTCCTAAAACACCCTACACAAGGTAGAACCCTTAGCTCCTTTCACTGTCATACTATCCCACTTACTAATTTATTTTTCTCCAAGTTCCTAATACCATCTGACATATTCAATTTATAAATTTTCTCAATCATCCCCACTAAGAAATCCCATGAGAGCTAGAATTTTGTTTTACTGCTCTAGCCGAGCACCTGGTACAGAGTAGGAGCTCAATAGATACAATATGTTATAAATGGATTGGTAATTAGTAATGTTCTGAAGATTTCCTGTAGAAATTGTTGCTCAAAAATGCTTAATATTAAAAGCTTATTATTACATTTTTCTATAAGGTAGATTGTGAGATAGTTTTTAGGTACCTGTGAAATCCAGTTACTGGAGCTAGTTGCTTCTAATAAAGGTTTTGATGTATACTCATCAAACCTTCAGCTATAACTTTTATAAATGACCTCTTATTTTTCATTTGTACTCCTTAACTCTTTCCAGTCCCAAAGTTGGGCCCTTATTCTAACACTCCTTTGACTATGTCCACCAGTACCTAAGTTTGGAGTAAATCCATCTGGGGATACAGCTCAGTTGGTAGAGTGTTTTCCTCGAATCTGGGCTCTTTCTTGATCTGATCTTCTCATTAACAAGCTGGGTCTCCTTGAACAAGTGACAGCCTTCCCACATGTGAAATAAAGAGTTAAGTTAGATCAAAAGCCCTCAACAAACTTGCTCTTTCACTGAGAGAATGAGTGGGATGGCCTAACCAAAGCCTTTATTTTTCATACTCTGGACAGTCCAAAGCTAACATTTGAGTGCAAACATTTGTCACAAGTGGGGAGAGGATACTCACAAGAGTAGATTAGATTATCTCTAACCATTCTGGGCACGAAAATCCCATTATTTCTCTGTTCCAAAATCTTCAAATTCTTCATCCTCTTTGCCCTAAGGAACCAAATTTCTGTTCTTTCTAACATAGATTACTTTGTCTCAGGTATTTTGTTAAAGCAACAGGAAACAGAATAAGACAAGAAGGAATAAATATATATGTCATTATTTGAATATATCATGAACATCATGTATATAAAAACTCCAAAGGAATCAACAGCAAAAACTACTGAACTTAAAAGTAAATATAGCAAGGTTTCAGTATGCAAGACTAATATATCAAATTCAATTTATTTCCTATATGTCAGCAATGATCCAGTAGAATTTTAAATAAATGTAATACCGTTTACAGGCACACAAAAATGTGACATTTAGGTATAAAAATAAAATGTGTATAAGATCTTTATGTGGTAAATTACAAAACTCTGATGAAAGAAATCAAAGAAGAACCAATTAAAGGAAGAGAGATCTCATGTTCATGATTGGAAGCCTCACTATCATCAAGGTATCAGTTCTTCCCAACTTGTTCTATGGACTCGGTGCAATCTCAGCAAATTATATTATAAACATCAACAAACTGACTCTCAAGTTCTAAATGTCTTCAAAAGTTACTGTGAAGCTAGAATAATCAAGACATTGACATTGGTAAAAGAAAAGACAACTGAATCAACAGAATGGAATAGAGAGCTCAGTGATTTCTAGGAATTGTGGCAGGTGGTGTGACACACAAAGCATAGATTTTTAGGGCAGTGAAACCACTTTTTGTGATACTGTAATTATGGATCTATGTTTATATATCCAAATGCAGGGAATTGGGGCTGTAGCTCAGTGGCAGAGCACTTGCCTAGCACATGGAAAGCACTGGGTTCCATCCTCAGCAGCATCACATAAAAATAAATAAATACAAGTATTCTGTCCATCTACCAAAAAAGAATTATCCAAACCCATATATAGTAAAATACCCAGGGTAAATCTTAATTAACGTGAACTATGAACTTCAGGAGATAATGACATGTCAGTGTGTAAGTTTGTTGATTTCCACAAATGTGGCATGCTGGCATGGGATATCTACAGAACAGCAGTAGGGGGTGCACAAAAACTCTTGAGTTTTCCACTCAGTTCTACTAGGTAGCTAAAACTGCTCTGAAACATAAGGTATTTATAAATATGTGTATTTTCATGTACTTTCAAAGCCAAGCTCAAATTCCATCTCATTCTTTATAGCCCTCTACAAGTCACTCCTTCCCAACCCCAGGTAAAATTAATAGCTACCTCAGTGTCTTTTCCATGTACTTTAATTTTTATTTTTTCCATTTTGTATGGGGCTGTATGTTAAAATTGTTTAGCTTATACAACTTCTCCTAAGAGATAAATATTTTCAATCCTCTAGGCAATAGCACTGAATTTTTGCACAGTGAATAATTCAACATAGTTCAATAAATATTTATTATGGCAGTACTTAAATCTTTACTAATTTAACTCCAATTTGTGATCGATGGTTATGTTACATAATAGAATATTCTTAAATTCAACTGAAAAGCACATATGATGGTTTCTTTCAGTCTTTCTCAATGGTAAAATTCTGAGATTCTGTGAGGACTTTTTACAGTACATCTTTTCCTGATTCCTGTTCAAGAACTTTTCTAAAAGTGTTCCCCCTATTAGACAGTCTCATTTCAAGTCCTTATTTAAATCTCTTCAACCTTAAAGCTACTAAATTTTACTTTTCATAGATCCTGCCTCCTAAAGAGAAAGTAAGAAGGTAATCAAGATGAAAGAAAATACAAATGACAATAACATCTTACTCGCCTCCCTCCTCCCCAAACACACATTTGAAGCAGACCTAGCAAGGAATCATCTTCTGATGAGTCTTATCCCCTGGATAGGAATGTCCCATGTCTCTGGTTTACAAACAATGGCCCGAAACATTGCCTAGGGGCCTTGCTAAAATAGATTGCTGGGCCTAGCCCCTAGAGTTTCTGCTATGAATGGAAATCAATAATTTATAATGTATAAACAAAGGGTGGTTTTTCTATGTAGACATTCTGCACTAAAATAGCAGTATATCTCCTCCTTGTGAGATGGAGGAGCTATTGTCTTTTAACAGGTGACACCTTGGCAATCTCAAAAAGGTTCAAAACTGTTAATGTTCGGCCAATTATATACACTATAATTTTTTACAAACGTCTCAAATCAGTTAATGGCTTGGGAAGCAGATAACAGGCACATTTATGGTTTCTATATAAATCTATTGATCATTAGTATGATTGGTTAAAAGTTAATAATCTATATTCAAAGCCAGCATCAGCAACTTAGTGAGACCTTGTCTGAAAAATAAAAGTTAATAATCTATAGTAAATAAGGAAAGCAAGGCAAAGAGAATTATCCTCTTTTTTTAATATCTGTCAAGACAAGCATCTCTTAGGTATTAATATTACCAGAAAGACTTTTCAAATAATAAAGTAACCTAGAAAACTTGGGATAGGAGATCGCATTCCTTTAAAAGAATCTGATCATTTCATGATCTCTGTAGCTCTTCAGAAATGCCAGACTCCTAAGAGTGACTGTATAACAATGATCACTTTCAAAGTACTCCCTAAGGACAATTTCTATGTTATAATTGCATCACAACATTTAATATAAAATAATCATGCAATCAATTGAAAGCACAATACTATCATGCAAGAGGTACAAAGAATATATTTAAATTGAGCTATTATTATAAGCAACAGGTTACCTAAAGCCAAATAATAAATTATCCCCAATTTAGTGACCTTAAAAAACAATAATCATTTATTTATAACTCATAATTTTTGTGGTTCAGAAATTTGGTAGTGACTTTCAGGAGGCTGTGGTCTTCTGCCAGGTGTAGGTGCAGGTACTGTAAAACTCATCTGATTTGAACTCTTCTTAATTTTGGACATGTAATTGTTTACTGTCTGCCTTGTCTTCCTAAAATGTAGTATTTGTTATGGTTGAGATATGAGCTGTTCCCCCAAAACTCATGTGTGAGACAATGCAAGAAAGTTTAGAGATGAAATGATTTGGGTTATGAGAACCTTAATCTAATCAGCACATTAATCCCCTGGTGGAGATTAACTGGGTGTTAACAGTAAGCATATAGTGTAGCTGGAGGAGAGGGGTTTGGGGGGACATATCTTAGGGGGTTATTTTGGTTGAGCAGAGCTCACTCCCTCTACTTTCTGATGCCCTGTTCCTAGTTGCTTCCCTCCTCCACACCCTTCTACCATTTAGTTCTGCCCCAACTCAGCCCCCAGGAATGGAATTGGCAATCTGTGGACTCAGATCTCTGGAACTGTGAGTCTCAAGATAAACTATTTCTCTTTGGTCACAGCAGTGAAAAAACTGACTAAAACAGTATTTTTCTGTGTAGTTTTTTTGTGTTTTTTTGTGTTGGAGGGGTTTTATATTCTGTTCCCAACATTTAGAATATTACTTGGCAGATAGTATGTCTTTAACAAATATATATTGAGTGAATTATGTTTGGAAAGTATTGTTATTAAAAAGCAACATTTTAGAACATGACCACAATTTTTATTAATAAAAAGGATAGTCTCTCATGAAATGGGAGCCATTATTACAAAACATTATGATTCAAGATATTTAAATTTACTCTGAAAATAATAATTCATTGTGTATGTTTGTTTTTCCCAAAAAAAATGATATGTCAAGAAGTCAGCTGTAAGAGTCATTGTTTTGGGCTGGTGTTATACCTGAGTGGCAGAGCATTTGACTAGCATGTGTGAGGTCCTGGGTTGGATCCCTTTCAACACACACACACACACACACACACACACACACACAAAAGAATGATTGTTGTAGAACAAGTTTGCTTTTGGTTTTTTGTTTTGGTTTGTTTTTCTGTGTTGTCAGGGTTGACTGCCAAGGCCAAGGCTGTACCTCCTTCAATATCAGATCAAATTTGCTGAACAAGAAACTCCAGGGTGAGACAATTCTAAGAGGGCTAGGCTATATCTCCCTTTGATTCTTTACTTTAGGGTTTTTTATATTCTGAAGTACAAATATTGGAAGTTCACACATGTGTTCTACTTTAATTTCATAATGCATACCAGGAGGGGCTGCTTATTTCCCTTGACTTTGTGAATACTACCTTAACACTAATAACCTTATCTTAGCCTGACTGTGACATTATCAAAGCTTCCTAATAAGAAAGAACATTCAACAAAAGCCCTCCCACTTTAGTCAGCATAGACAAAGGCCAGGACAAGTGTGAGTCATTGTGTATTAGTCAAGTTAATGTTTGTGTGGAGAAAGCACTTTTGACCTCTGAATCCCTGGGGGCAAAAGGAAGAGGTAACTTTTGGAGTCTCCTTTACCCTTTTTCTTCTAAAAAGGCCTCCTCAGTGGAATTGAAAACCACTGTTGAGAGTTCATGTCCCCATTTGCCCAGAGAGTCACTTCTGCACCTTTGGCTCCTCAAATTCTACCTAAGGTGAACCCTCTGTCCATTTTCAAAATGAGATCAGAGATTGCTGGTTCCTGAGCTGCCAATAATGTTTAATAGTAATAGGATTGGCTCCTATTAATCTAGTACCTTATAATAAGCACTCTGATATGCAGATTTTCCTTCCAGTGTATTAGCAAAAGTAGATAAGACATATTTTTATCCCTTAAGGATTAAAGTAGTTAATTATAACTCATTTAATCCCAAAAATTTGAAGAGAGAAAAATGTACATTATTATCCCTATTTTCAAGTGAGGAAGTTGTGTGTTAAAAGATAGTTTTCAGAAAAAGATAAAAATGTAACTTTCATACAAATATAAAAACCACATGATAAAGATTATTTGACTCATTCAATGAGGGGACCAGACAGAGGTTATGACTGCTTCAAAAAAAAGAGGTCAAAAAGCACAAAGTTATACTATGTAAAGGAAAGTTGAAATTAATGACAAATTAAGTCAAAACTGCCTCCAAGTGCAGAAAGGTGTGAGGAGGAGAGAAGTCAACAGCGCTTACACCAAAGAGGACAGAATGTGACCTGGACAGTCCGGTAGATATGAGGGAGAGTTGTAAAATAGCACTCAGGGAATCAGATAACTGGAGGGAGGGTATATGCCTAGATTTCCAAATAGGGGCTGCTGTGAATCTATGACTGATATCAAATTCAGAGTTTGTCCCTCTCTGAATGTGGTAACATTCAATGTCCCAGTTTCTGAGAACAGTATTTTGTCATCTTAAGTCACATAGAGTTAAGAAAATCAAAACAAAGGCATAAAAAAGTAAATTGATGTTCACAGTAAACCCTGCCTCATCTTGAAATGCTCACTGAGGCAGCCAGTAAGCCAAGATGTATCTGGACCCAGGCCTCTCCATGTTGAGGCCCAACTCCTGAAAGGGAGCCAACCTCAGAACTTGCTCAGCCACATCTGGCTTTTCACTGAGGTTGCAGTAGCAGCATGAATTAGGTTGAAAAGTGACCAACTGCTTCTAAATCTCTATAGGAGTCACAGCTTGTTCCTGGTTTGGACCACCACCTTCTTTCCTTCTCACTGTATCCCCTGGGGTCTCTTCTTATAAGGATACTAATCCCATTGGGAGAACACTATCTTCATGCTCATCTAAACCTAATTATTTCCCAAAGACCCCATCTCCAAATAATTCAGTATATGATTTTGAAGGTACACTGTTCAGTCCACAGCAGTACCAGGATATGAACTTCAACAGAGGTTTAAGCCAAGGCTGAAATGGCCACAGCCATGGGGAAGAAAACAGGGCAGAATAAGATTATAGCAGTTTACAAAAATGTGACAACTTGTGGTCCTGAATATTCCATACTAGAACTAGAAAGTTACCATGATCTCACCTTGTATGTATGTATGTGTTTTAAATTTTACTAGGATTTAATAATGGACATTAATAATAAAAAGCTGCATTGACAAATTTGCCTACCATTAATGACCTAAAAAATGTGACAACTCAAAAAGAAACAAATAATTGTTTCAGTGTAGACCTCTCAGAAATCTAGGGCATCATCAAGCCTTGGTCCCCTTGGGCTTTTCACTTGGGAAGAATGCACTCTTTTTTTTTTTAACTTGTCTTTATTCTCTAAAACCTTTTCAAATCTTGCTCATGAGCTATATTTTGTTCATAAGCTTTAAAAAAAAAAAACACTTGCATTTTTGTACCACATTACTAAATACAGCCTCTTTACAAAAGGCTTGTTTTTGCTGTTGTTTTTTGCTTTTTAAAAATCCTCCATTCATTTTTCAGAATTCTTTGGAGTTTAAAGATGTTTGGTACAAATAAAGAATTTAGAATTTATTCAATAACAAATGTCCACAAGGAACAAATACAAAGACTTCTAAATTAAGGTTTCGATCAAATGAAGAGAGGAAAGAAATGGGATTAGATTATAGATGATAGCCCTTTAAAAGATTTGTCTTAATTTAGGGTCACACAACTAGGAGAGTAGAAAAGAAGATCTCATTTGCCAACAAAATCTAAGAATGAAGTGCTTCATAAAAAATTGCACATAGGTACTGGAGTTGTGGCTCAGTGGTAGAGCCCTTGCCTGGCATGTGTGAGGCCCTGGGTTCGATCCTTAGCACCTCAGCACTTAAAACATAAGTGAGATCATGCAGTATTTTTCTTTCTGTCTGGCTTATTTCACTTGGCCTCCAGCTTCCTTCATTTTTATGTCTAAACATTATTCCATTGGGTAGATTTGGAAACACACACATAAAAACTACATTTACTTTATCCATTTATCCATTGATAGATTGTTTTCACATCTTGATTATTGAGAATAATGTTGCAGTGAACATGGGGAAGCAGGTATCTCTTCAAGATACTGATTTCATTGCCTTTGGGTATATAACAAAAGTGAGATTTCTGGACAAAGTGGTAATTCTGTTTTTAGGACTTTTTTTTTTTTTTTTTAGGAAACTATGGGTTTTACATAGTGGCTGTGCCAATTTATATTCCCACCAACAGTGCATAGGATCCCTTTTCTCCATATCCTCTTCAGCACTTGTTATCCTTTGCATTTTTTCTAATCATCATCCTAGTAGACGTGAAGGGATAGCTCGTTGTAATTTTGACTCGTATTTTCTTAATGACTAGGAATGGTTCACACCTTTTCATATACCTCAGCACCATTTTTATGTCTTCTTTGGAGAAATATTTATTTGAGGGTTTTTGTCCATTTTTTAACTAGATGTCTGTGTGTGTGTGTGTGTGTGTGTGTGTGTGTGTGTTGCTATATAGTTTCAAGTGTTTCTTGTGTATTTTGGATATTAGCTGCTTATCAGATATATGGTCTAAAATATTTTTTTTTCCATTTCATAGGTTCCTTTTTCATTCTAATTGTTTTCTTTGCTATGAAGAAGATTTTTAAATTCTGTGTAATCCCACTTATCTGTTGGGTTTTTTAATTTTTTTTAAGTTGTTAATGGACCTTTATTTATTTGTATGTGGTGCTGAGAATCGAACCCAGTGCCTCACAAGTGCTAGGCAAGCACTGGACTCTACCACTGAGCTGCAATCCCAGCCCTATCTGTTGTTTTTGTTGTTTCTGTTTTGTTTTCATTTTGGTCTGTCATTGGCCTGTGTTTTGGTGACATAGCTAAGAAATTATTGTCTAGATCAGTGTCATGAAGCTTTTCTTTTTTATTTTCTCCGAGTACTTTTACTGTCAGGGTTTATATTTAAGTGTTTAATATATTTTGAGATGGATTTTGTATGTGGTAGAAGAGTCTAGTTTCATTCTTTTGCATTTAGATAATCCGTTTTTAAGCACCATTTATTGAAGAGGCTATCTCACTCTCATTGTAAGTTTTTCTCACCTTTGTCAAAACTCTGAATCATATGTATGTGGGTTTATTGTTGAACTTTCTATTCTGTTTCTTCGCTCCATGTGTCTGTTTTTATGCCAATACCATATTCTTCTGATTATGGTAGCTTTTCAATAAACTTTGAAATTGGGAAGTGTGATAACCTCTAGCATTGTTTTTCTTGCTAATAATCATCACTTTAACTATTTGAAATTATTGTAGTTTCTAGTAATTTGGGGATTTTTTTTCTATTTCTGTAAAAATATTATTAGGATTTTGATGGGAATTGCAGTAAATCTGTAAGTCCCTTTGGTAAGTATGAACATTTTAACAATTTGATTCTTTCAATTCATGAACATATGGGATGTCCTTTTATTTATTTGTGTCTTAAATTTCTTCAATCAGTGTTTTATAGTTTTCAGTATACAAGCCTTTCATCTCCTTGGTTGAGTTTATTCTTAAGCACTTTATTCTTCTTCATGCCATTATAATTGGATTTTTCTTAGTTTACCAGTGTGTTAATCAGCTTTTCATCACCAAAATACCTGAGAAGAACAACTTAAAAAAGGAAAAGTTTACCTTGAGCTCTTGGTTTCAGAAGTTCAGTCCATGGTTGGGTGATGCCATTGATCTGGGTCCCAGGATAGGCAGATGGCATCATGGCATTAGGGCATGGCAGAGGAAAGCTGCTTATCACATGGCTGCCAAAAGGCAGAGAGAAACAGGAGCCAGGGATAAGATACATAATCCCCAAGGGCACAGCCCCCAGTGACCTACTTCATGCTCTACCCGCCTATAGTTACTACCCAGTAATCCATTCAAATTAGGACTCCAACAAGTGTATTAATCTACTGATTAGGTCATAGCTGTCATAATCTGATCATTTCATCTATGAACATTCCTGTGTTGTCTCACATATGAGCTTTCAGGGAACAATTCATACCATAACAAATAGGTTGTTGTTTGTGTTTATAATAAATTCAACTTACTTTTTGTGTGTTGATTTAGTGTCCTGAAAATTTAATAAGTTCACTTACTGATTTTAGTGGTTTTGCATGTGTATGTGTGGAGTCTTTAGGGTTTTCTAAATGTAAGATTGTGTCACTTATAAACAAATATGGTTTATTTCTTCCCTCCCACTTCAGATGATGACTTTTATTTCTTTGTCTTGCCTAATCTCTGGCCTGGACTTCAGCACTATGTTGAATAGAAGTGGTGAGTGTGGGCTTCCCTACCTTGTTCCAGATCTGGAAAAGCTTTTCACCATTGAGTACAATGAGTACATTGAGAAGGGCACTTTTAATTCACTAATTTTAAATGCCAGTTTCCAAAATAAATAATTTTATCCGTCTAGGCAGTTATATCCAAATACAGTTTAGGTTTAGATTATAGAAGGATAATTTAACCAATGTTAGTGATTAATAATGGTTAAACAAAACCTACCTTAGATACTGTTAATGTGCCTCTAATATATACTCATTTATCACTCTGAAAGAACAGATAGAATTCAGTTAATGATCCAAAGCAATTCCTCCTCTTCTCGCCATTCCAAACTATGCTGTACCATTATAATATCCACAAGGAGAAAAGTTGCTTGGCCATTGCCATCAACTTCACCTTCACAACTTTTCTATAGGGTTGGAATCAGAAACATCAGTTAAAAGCAAATTCTGTAAATTCTCACTATCATGTCCTTATTCTAACTGAAGTCCTGCTTCTGTGACTCTTGCTTGTCTTTTTTGTTTGTTTGTTTGTTTTTGTACCTCATATTTCTTTCATTATTTGAAATTGAAGCCACTGCAACATTACCTTTTGGAAAAATAGGTAATTTTTTCCTAAATTTGTATTAATATCTCTACTCTGTCTACATGGATAAGTTATTCTGAATATGATAATGTACAGTTCAATGTATGAGTTGATGCTACATTCATAGTAGAGAACCATCTAGAAAAAAAGCATATTAGGTTGAAATTTAAAATTTCATTCTGATTTTCCAGTAGAAACAATGTCATCAAGTATTTATTTTTATTGCTGAGTAGCTTTCCATTTTGGATATGCCATATGTGTTTATTCATTCAAATATTGATGTTTATATTCTTGTTAGCTTTTGACTGTTGAAAATAAAATGTCTGTGAGCACCCATGTACGAGTCTTTCTTTATATATAAGCTTTCATTTCTCTTAGGTTAATACATAGGAGGAGAGTAACTGAATTATATGACAGGCATGTTTACCTTTTAAGGAAATTGGCAAATTGTTTTCTAAAGGACGTACCATTTTACATCCCCAAGCAGTTTATGAGTACTCTAGTCCTTCCACATCCTTGCCAACTCTTAAGTTGCTCATTCTTTTTAATTTTAGGCATTCTACTAAGGATATAGTGATATCTCACTGTGATTTTGATTTTCTGCCCCATGATTAATGATATTGGAAAATATTTGCTCAAATATTGTGCCTACTTTTTAATTAGACTGGTTGACTGATTTCTTATTCTGGATTTTTGAGCTCAAGCGACAAGTAGTTTGAGTCTGTATCCTTTATCAGGCATTTGCTTTGCAAATGTTTTCTCCTGGTCTGTTGACATGTTTTCATTATTTTAGCAGTGTTGTTTGAGGACAGCAGCTTTGAATTTTGGTAAAGATAAATCATTTTTTCTCTTATGAATCTTGCTTTTGGTGTTACACCTAAGAAATCTTACTAGCAGTTAAGTTACAAAGATTTTCTCTAATGTTTTTTCCTACAAGTTCTAGGCTTGAATTTAGGTCTGTGATCCATTTTGAGTTAATTTTGACAAATGCTTCAAGATATGGATCAATATTTCATTTTGCATATGACTGTCTAGTTTTTCCAACAGCACTTGTTAAAAGACTTTGGCCATTGTCTTTCCATCTTTGTAAAAAAATAAATCAGCTGGGTGTATATGTATATTTCTAGACTCTATTTCACTGATCTGCTTATCAGTCTTTTTACCAACATAACACCATGAAGATAATTACAGATTTATAGGAATGTGTCATTTCTTGCAGTGTTTGTCCTCCACCTTTATTCTTTTGTTTTAAATTGTTTTGGCTATTCTAGACACTTTGTATTTCCATATGAATTTTAGAATCAACTTGTCAATTTCAACAACAAGAAAAGTTTTCCAAGACTTTTGATTGGGAATGTGTTGAATATATACAAAAGAATTGGGAAGAATTGAAATTGTATACACACACACACACACACACACATTTTTGTTTATTTAAGTGCTGGGTATCAAATACAGGGCATTACATATGCTTGTCAAGCATCCTACCGTTGAGCTATACCCTCAACTCTCATGATAAGAATTTGTGGCCTTAAAACACTATTTGACTGTACACAAAGGACTTAAAATCAGCATATTATAGTGATATGGCTACATCAATGTTTATAGCAGTTCAACTACAATAGTTAAGATATGGAACTAACCTAGATGCCAGTCAACAGATGAATGGATAAAGAATATGTGGTAGATATACATAATGGAATATTACTCAGCCAAAAAAAGAATGAAATTAATTTATTTGCCAGTAAATGGATGGAAGTAGAGACTATCATGGTAAATGAAATAAGCCAATCCCAGAAAACCAAAGGCCGAATGTTCTCTCTGATATACAGATGCTAACGCACAGTAAGTGGGGGAGGGAGAAGAATAGAAATTCACGCGATTCAACAAAGGGGAATGAAGGAAAGGGAGGAAGGATGGGAACAGAACAGACAGTAGAATGAATCGGACATAACTTTCCTATGTTCATGTATGAATACACAACCAGTGTAATTCCATATCATGTAAGCCACAAAAACAGGATGTTATACTCCATCTATATATAATATGTCAAAATACATTCTACTATCATGTGTAACTAAAATGAACAAATAAAAAAAGTAAAAACAAAGAATTTGTGCCCTTACAAAATTGAGACACAAGAGAGCTCATTTGTCCATTCCATCATGTGAGGATACCGTGAAAAAGTGCTGTCTGCATCAGAGAGTGGGCCCTTACCAAACATTGAATCTGCCAGCAACTTGATCTTGGACTTTCCAGCCTCTGAACTGTGAGAATGTATGTTGTGTATGAGCCACTCAGTTAACGGTGTTGTGCTATAGCAGCCTGAACAGACCAAGACACACTCTTGTACATAACATGTGTTCTACTGTGACCAAAAAGGTGTATGATATCAGGCAGCATCAATCCACTCTCAGGAGACACCAGAGAAGAACTACTTATGACCTCTGCTAGTCCAGACTTGTCCTTAAATGGCTAGTGGAACATAGTTGATCTTTTTTCTCAAATCTATGTGCTAAAACATGAAAAAAGAAAAAGAAAATAAATCAAAGAATATCATACAATTCAGTGCTGTGTACATTGAAAAATAGGGCAACAGTGGGGTTCTAATTCCAGCATCACCAGTCCCTATATATATTAAAAAAAAATGCATCTCCTCACCAGCCTTGTGAGAATGCTGCTAATTGCCTTCTGGTAACACTGCCATTTGAAAGATGATAACAGTCATTCAATTGAATGCTTTTTATGTAAGAGAATATGCTTGCTTAGATGTATCAAGCCAGTTCAGTCTAGTCTCAGATCAGTGTTGTGTAGTGCCTGGTTGACAAAAGAACTGATTAGTAATGGGCACCATTCTGTATTACATATATTACAATATATATTGGTTTTACTATGACTATGTTCATTTTACAAGTAGAATAACTAAAGCATCAGTTGGTGCAGGTCTTCTTACCTAGTCATTGTCAGGAGCAAATCGGGATCCAGCAGTGTGATTCTAGCATTTTCTTATTATAATCATGTCTCAATTAGCCTTTAAATTTCTGTTCAAAATGAAAGCCAGGGACTACATGCAGGAGTTTGATTTTATTTAGAAAATGCAAAGCAAATCTCTGAACTATTTTTGCAACAGTGCTCCGACAACCCAGAGAGATCCCAGTATTTTCTCATGAAGTTCCTTTATCAAAGTTTTTGGGATCTGTGAGGGCAGAAGTGATACTGCAGTAATCTGAACTGCAGAGATCCATTCAGTGTAGTTCAGCAGAATCACTTGTGACAACCTAAATGGTTATATCTGTTTGGTAGATACTCAACTTTTGACTGAGGAATAAAAAATTTGAATTACTTTAATTTTAGTTAATTTAAGTTTAAAATAGCCAAAAATGGCTAGAGGCTAGCTACTATGTTGAGCAGAGCACATCTATCATGAACTGTCCATTTGTCATAACAAGAAACAGCAAGAAATAACTTTTGTAAGATAATTGAATTGATTAGAACCAAAAGAAAGCTTTTCCAGCTACTCTGTGCTTTCATTCCATCTGCTCTCTTCCTCACCCCAACCTACAGATAAGACACGTGTGCATGTGTGTGCACACATGTACCTACATACAATTACACGCACATGTTCTCTGTCCCATTAGACAAAGGTTATTTCCTCAATGTGTCCTGGACTTCCATGCTGCCCAGGACTTGCTGCTGAAAGTCCCCTCCTGTCTTTCCTTGAAAATGCCTCCTTGCTTTTCAGAATGTCATCTTCCCTTTCTTTCTCTCCCTGGATCCTCAGAACAGAATTGATTTCTCTTGTGTTCTCAGTTGTGAGGGTTAATTTTATATGTCCACTCTGTGCCATGGGTGGCCAGATTGAAATTACTTCTGGGTGCATCTGGAATTTGAATCAGGAGATGGAGTAAACTAGATGGCCCTCCCCAGTACAGGTTGGCATCCTTCAATCCTTTGAGGGACTGTATAGAACAAAGAAGCAGAGGAAGGAGAAACGTGTCCCTTTGCTTCATGCCTGCTTGCTTGAGATGGGACATCAGTCTTCCTGCACATGGCCTGAGATTTATACCACTGGCTCCAGTAGTTCCCAGGTCTTTGGAGTGGAGCTGGAATTGTACCACTGACTTTCATGGATCTCTAGCTTAAAGATCATGGGATTCGCAGCCTCCATAACTGTATTCTTATTGTACAAATTATTTGTGTGTGTGTGTGAGAGAGTTTATGTGTGTGTGTGTGTGTGTGTGTGTGTGTGTGTGAGAGAGAGAGAGAGTTTGTGTGTGTGTGTGTGTGTGTGTGTGTGTGTGTTTTCTTTGGTGAAACCTGACTAATGCAGTAGGTATAAATGACTTCTGTGATGTAAACAGAATATTCATCAAGTAGTGCACTGAGATGGATTGAGAGTAGCAAAAAGAAGAAACTGGGTCTAGAAGGCCAGAATCCAAAACGATTTCACAGAACTGCAGATGAGGATGAATGTCCCTCATTATACTTCAGCCATTTTTGGTAACTATCTCAGTTTTGCCCTAGGTATCCATAAGATGATGAGTACATATAATTGTTTTTGACATTCTTCCTTCAGTTGAGTAATAAGAATAAATGCTCTTTTTCCCGGCATAGTGGCACATTCCTGAAGTCCCAACTACTCAGGAAACTGAGGCAAGAGTATCTCAAGTTTGAGGTGTGTCTGGGAAATTTAGCAAGACCCAAAATAAAAAAGAAAAAGGACTTGGGATTGTGGCTCAATGGCAAAGCACCCCTGGG